>NC_056726.1:193203760-193328672 GCF_019279795.1 Protopterus annectens
TAGACCTTAGTCTTCTTTTCAGAGGAGATCTACGGTGGTATTCATACTGACTAGAAGAAATTTGTCCACGGCATCAGTGAGCTTCCACTAGTCACTTTGATAGGTACTCTGGTATCTTTTACATCGACCTGAGTAAGTCACCAATTCAGGCAAAAGAGTTCTTGGTTTGGCATCCCACCTGAAGGATGGCATGCTCAGGACTGTAGTGTCTTCCCCAATCTGCACTGCAGTGTCAATACTTTTAATTAATCCAAGCATCTGTGGTGAGAATAGAGCCCACAGATTTCTGACCTTCCAGCACCAAAGGTGAGTAATACCATACCTCCAGTCACTATTAGATACGTACCACAAACCATAACAGGGTTCAGATCTTTTGAGTTTTTATATAGCAGACATTCTCATGGACTGTAACATATCATTACAGAAGTTTGGCAAGAATAGGAAACACAATTCAAAGGTGTCATTGAATGCTATACCAATTTTAAGATAGGCTAAATGTAGTAATGTCTATTGTAAGGCTACATGCGGAAAGAGCCCAGGCTACACAACAAGAAGTGTATAATACAAATGCAAGGACCAGTGAATTCACTGCTGGAGACAGAGTGCTAGTTTTAGTACCCTCCACAGAAAATACATTTTTGGCTATGTGTCAGGGTCCATTTGACATAGAACAAAAAATAAAAATTAAATTATGTAAACTACAGGGATAAACACCCTGGTAAGAGAAGACCAATACAGATATACAATATAAATATATTGAAACCATCAAAACAAGGACATATGTCTGTAGTTACTTTAATGGCAGAAATTAATCGATCTGGTGAAGAAAGAAAACTAACCCTTATACCTGCAGTTCATATAATGACATGTTATCTAAACCACAAAAACAATGAGCTTCCCTTAAAAAATAAATATGTATTTTCAGAACTACCTGACAAAACAGATATGGTTTTGCACCTGATTGTAATTATTCCAGAGGAAAAGGTTACCTTAAATCTTTGCAGAATATCAGAGTAACAAGAAAGCTGAGTAAGAGGATATGTAAAAGCTGTGTAAGATGGTGGTAACAGAGGACAGAAAGAATGAGTGGAACAGCCTCACAGAATTAATCCCAAAACCTGACAGAACAGTCAGGTTCTGCAATGATTTACAAAGCAGAAGGAACGTTTTCAAATTTGAATGCTACCTAAAGCCTATGGTTTGCTAACTCATCAAAGATTGATAAAGACAAGATTCTTGACCGTAGTAGATCTAACAAAAGGATTGTGGCATATTCGTCTAAAGGTGGAATCAAAAAAGACAACTTTTTCAGCAGCAAAGGACTTATTCCAGTATGCTGTCTTTCCTCTTAGGCAACACTGCTATAGCCTTTCAGAGTTTTATGGGCAGTATCCCAAAACCACTTGCCATGTATAATGTCACTTATCTAGATGATACAGTAATGCTCGGAGAAGACTGGAGTTTTCATATATTCAAGGCCCAGATTGTACTAGATTCTCTGTCAATGCTAGAAAGTGCAGGTTAAGGATAACATAGGTAAAATATTTAGACTGTGTGATTGGTAGGGGATTCTTTGACCCCAGAAAATAAACTGAAGCTATTAAAAAGTGGCCTATTCCTGCCTCTAAGAGTCAACTGAAGGAATTCTTGGGATTAACTAGGTACTATCAAAAATGTGTTATCCACTGTCCCTCAATATCATATCTATTTATAGATTTGACAGAAGAAACAGTGCTCCTTTAAGTTAAGTGGGCACTAAATTCAGACATTGCTTTTAACCATCTGTAGCCTGTTGTAGCTCCTCCAGATTTCAGAAGGCTCTTTATAATATGTATTGATGGATCAGAGGTAGGCCTATGAGCATTGTTACCACAGGCAAGCAGAATGAGTTTTTTTTGTTCAAACCAAGCATTAATCCAAATGTTAAACAAAACATTGCTGATGGCTAAGACACATCGGAATAAGTGTACAGTAGCAGCAGCAAATTTAGATACTATAGTGAGGAACAGCAGCAGTTCAGTGTCAGTGATGCAACAGTCCGCACACTTGCTTTTGGTGCAGAAGGGTGTGGGTTCTCTTCCTACACCCGCTAGAGTGATTGTTGACACTACCAGGCAGCATGGGGGGGGGTTGTATTCCTGAGTGTGTCCTTCTTTGGACAAGATGCCTAGTGAACCTCCTTCTGGTTTGCCAGCCATTCCCTATTGTTAGTCTGACATTTGGCGCACAGGACTCAGGATAAGCATAAAAGTACTATTCAGTGTAGTTAGCCTAATATTCACATATGAACAACAGAATTTTCAAAGTGTATCTACCACGACATATAAACCCCAAGTTAAGTGTAATTAATTAACATTTGAAATACCTGCTCATTGTAAAAAGTATCAAAACCGGCAGCTACCCATGTCTACTTAAACTAGTTCATTTAACCTTAAAATAAGCTTTTGTAATTATTGCCATAGTAATGTCACACCAAACAGTGAGGGTAACATCTGCGGTGAGTTCCTTCTCAACAGTGTCTATTTACCTTAAGCACCACATTATTACCTCCTTAGAAACATATATAGCTTTGTCCATAACAAATTCTGAGGGAGGGTTTTCGACAGGAGGTTGTCTGTATAAATCCCATATTGTCAATGAAATTTGTGCTAATCAGATTTGATACGTTAATGAAAATACTTCAAATATGGAGCTGCATCCAAATTAGGATATCTTATGGGGGCTGTATTTTGTTATCTATGATCTTACCCACAAGAGATGCAGATGTTGCCTGTAAAGGTTAAGCACAGTTACCATCCCAGAATTCATGTGTATTCCCTATCAGGTCCTCATCCTACAGGAATGGAGGTTTGTGAGTGACCCTGATCCATACCAGAAGCTGGTGTCCAGTATCCACTGTACATAAATTTTAAATGGCGCTCCAAAAGCCTGGGAACTGAGTGCAAGAACTGTAACTGTGATGTGGAGGTTGTAGCCATGTTTAAAAACTGCTTTATGTGGTCTTATAAAAGCCTCTGCATGTGGTCAATGCATGAGCAGTGAATTCATACGTGAATCTTTCAAGGAAAACGTCTCAGCATTAGGGTATTGCTCAGGATTCAATAACTCACGGATTGTCTTTGTGTTCACTTTTAAGCCCTTGCATAGTGGGCAGGCATACCTAGCATGCCTCAAATGAAACATTTCCAATAATCTCTGTCCTTTGAGTGAAAGTGTCTCTGCAATAATTCAGAACAGGCTAATGTTAGACTATAGTACAATCAATTTATTATGAATCTTAAAAATGCCCTTTTGTCACCACTTACTCTATTATAGTTTCTGGCCCTCAAGCTTTAACTAAAGGTCTCCCCAAAAATGAGAGCTTTAGCATATGTAGCCAGGGAGACTGCTGTCCTTTTCTGAGGTGTTTTATTGTGTTTACTATTACTCGTAGGCAATGCCAGTGAGAGTTGTAGCTAGAACAGACTGAAGGGAGCGTTTGCCCAGGGTACAAGGTATTGGTGGTGGGGGGTCATCAACAAATGACAATGGTGAGGTAGTGCAATCCAAAGTTTAGAAATGAATGTTGATATTGTATTTGTGGTTATGGCTGAAGTACTTTGTGAAGGCTTTTCAGTTGCTGCAAGCCTTTTGTAGCAAACATTTTGCTACGGTTTGAGATCCGAAGAGCTTTGTTTTTGGTCCTCAAATTTGAGAGGGCATTTTATTTTGGTTCCTCAACTTACAGTTGAGAGGGTGTCAGATCAGGGAACTGCAGGGTTTCCGATAACGTAGTTACAGTCCTGATGCCACTGAATGGGGTGCAGAGGAATCACTATTTTTGTATTATCATACAGCCTCTGGAGAGGTGCTGTTATGCAAACTGGCTTTTGAGGTTACTCACACTGTAGAAAGTCACAGTCCTATAGGGTAAGGTTCTACTGTAGTGTAAAAAGCTACTGCATACAGCTGTAAGTCAGGAAACCCCACTCTTTTCGTAGTTAAAGATGTAGTTAGTACTTTCTGGAGGCCATTAATGAATTTCCCATCTCAAATAAGTAACTTGAGCAACTTGCAGATTTTGGTCAAACATTTGCTGTTAGTATGAATGGGAATGTTACTCCAGAAGCAATACACTCTTAGGTAGAACATCAAGGACAGAAGTAGTCCTGCCCAAGCATAGTCCTATGGGTCTATTGTGTATGACTGAACTGCCCTAATGTTGAATGTGAAACACCAAGAAAAAAAGTTCAATCATACACAACAGTGAACATAAAAACAGACAATAATATCGAAAGAGGAAAATGATTTCCTCTCCTGATATTAAAACTAAAACCCCCAAGTAACACTAGCCTCAAATTTGTCTGAATAGTGGCAGTGTTACAGGAAAGTTTCAATGATCTTAAGGTGCAGGGTTAGGATTGGGGAAGGTGCAGCATTAGGGTTAGGGTTAACACTCACTACTAAAGAGGACAAAAGGGCTGCACATGCACACTTTCACCCCCCAACCCCACTTACCTGTATCAACATTCCATAACATCAACATATTCACCATTCGTCCATCCGTACCGTTCACCTTAAATCACACCCCTGCATTTGTTGGTCAAACATATGTTCGGTAAAACATACAGGAACCAAACCTACATGTACATTTCCTTCTACAAGGATTTCAAATTAATGTCAATCATTTTATTGATTTCAGATGGAAATTTGATCCTTAGGTATTTCAGTGGAGATGCACACCATCTAAATGAGGAACTCTGAGTGGATTTGGCTAAGCCTTCAGCTTTTGGGAAGAATGGGGGCATTTATGTTTTATGTTTACTAGCCATTAGACCTTAGCCTGCATCAAACTGTTCTAAAATGAGGTTTATAGTCATCAGGTCTTAGATAAGAAGCAGTCATCTGCAAATAATACAAGAACATAGGAACACAGGAACAATACTAAGAAGGTGATCATGAGAAACATAAGATGCCCCCCTTTCTCTCTCTCTCTCTCTCTCTCTATATATATATATATATATATATATATATATATATATATATATATATATATATATCTATAGGATCACTATTAAATGTTGAATACTTACATTATCGAAGACTGGAATCTCAAGACCAGATAACTGAAAGACGAGAAGACCGGAAGACCAGAAAAACAAATTTCAAAATCTCGAAGTACGGAGATGTCAGAAGGTTAAGTAAGTTATCTATGTTTGGTTGTGTTGGTTAGGGGCTTTAGTATGTCTGTAAGTGTGTGTTGTGACTGTGATGTGTGTGTGTGTGTGTGTGTGTGTGTGTGTGTGTGTGTGTGTGTGTGTGTGTGTGGGGAATGTAGGTGTGTGGTGATGTTTTCGTGTCTTTGCCTGTATAGTGCGACCTCTGAGTTGGAATATTTAAGTAGGGGAGGTGCGGGGGCACAGCCCCTCACATGGGGAGGTGCAGTGGGGCTTGCCGCCCTGTTTTTCTGTAGTGTAGGTTTGTGTTTTGGGTGATGGTGTGTGTATGTGGATGTGTGTGGTGTATGTTTAGTGTAGTGTTCGGTATTTCAAATTTCGCACTTCTGGTCTTCTGGTCTTCTCGTCTTTCGGTTATCTGGCCTCAAGATTGCAGTCTTTGGTAATGTAAGTATTCAGGATTTAGTAGTGATCCCATATATATATATATATATATATATATATATATATATATATATATATATATATATATATATATATATATATATATATATATATATATATATATATGTGTGTGTGTGTGTGTGTGTGTGTGTGTGTGTGTGTGCGCGTGTGTGCATATATGTGTGTGTGTGTGTGTGTGTGTGTGTGTGTGTGTGTATACCTATATATACCTGTAAGCAGATGTACTTAAAAAGTTTGTATCTCCCTTTTCATGCACTTAATAGTGCTTGCTGCCCAGATTGAGCAGAGCTGTACATGACGCTCTGGTGTAAATTTGTGTCTTCAAGACTAGCGTTGAAGGTAGTCAAAGTAGCAGTTTCCTTGTCCCTAGTGGTAACATATTCCATAGGTGGGGAATACATTGCATTAAGAGCTTGTTTTCCAATGACTCTTGTTGATTTGTTGTGTGTGTGTGTGTGTGTGTGTGTGTGTGTGTGTGTGTGTGTGTGTGTGTGTGTGTGTGTGTGTGTATACCCATATATACCTGTAAACAGATGTAATTAAAAGTTTGTATCTCCCTTTTCATGCACTTAATAGTGCTTGCTGCCCAGATTGAGCAGAGCTGTACATGACACCCTGGTGTAAATTTGTGTCTTCAAGACTAGCGTTAAAGGTAGTCAAAGTAGCAGTTTCCTTGTCCCTAGTGGTAACATATTCCATAGGTGGAGAATACATTGCATTAATAGCCTGTTTTCCAATGACTCTTGTTGATTTGTTGTGTAGATTTAGGTCCTTGATATGGGTGAGACACAGGTCACCTCAGGGCAAAGAATAGGCCAAAGAGTATAAGTTGTGCTAATCTGTTAGGATAGTTGAAAAATTTAAGGCCTTAATTTTCTTAGTTAGGTTTCTCTGGGGCCTTTCCAGGTGAGATACATGTTTGTATTTATACATACAAAACAAAAGGGAGCATTGTATTCAGTGATGGGTCTTATAAGGGAAGAGTACAATAGTATGCTGGCTTCTTTAAAACTTGAAGCCTGGAAACAAACTGGGCAGATAGAAGGTTTTCCTGGTTATGGTGGAAGCATGCTAATCATCTCTGAGACATTTGTCCATATAATTACCTACGTTTCTTATGACCATGTCCATTTGAAGAGGAGTACCATTTTTAACATATGCAGTGGGAACAGCTAATTTGCTGAATGCTACTATACTGCATTTTTTATATTTAGCTTGAGAACATTTTCAGTTCACAAGGTGTGTGCCTATTCTTACTCATGCTGGAGATGTTTACTATCAGTGGGTCAGCAGATGACAATGGTCATGTTGCAGCCATCAACAAACGTTGTCATCCACATTCTTGATATATTGAAGTGAATGATATCTCTGAACTTCTTTGCTCAAGAATTCTGAGCAAAGACAAAAATAATAAGGGATCAAAGGCCTGAAACCAGGGAAAATGTTTAAAATATTCCTCCAATTCACTTAAAAAGTTAATGGGGCAATGAGTTTTGCATCAGCATGTGTTTTCTGAAAATTAAGTATGAAACTCTGATGAGTGGCATTGTTGACTGATTGTAATCCTCTGTAATTTATCAGAAAATTAAAATCATTTACAAGGGACAGAGCAAAAATATGTGGCAAAATCATAGACATTCTGTCAAAACAGGGATATTTGAGAGGTAGGGACTAGATATTTGCAAAATAAATGCCTTACAGGAGATGGACCAGTACTGATCCCTGTATCCTTGTAGTACCCTGTTAGTTACAATTTTACATTTGGAGAGAGTTCCAGCAACTTTCACAACCTGGAATCCAACAGATGCCCAGTTTGCAATGCTGTAGGTTATATAGTGGTTTACATTAAGTTTGTCTAGTTTTTTAATAATACTATCAATGGGTATAGTGTCCAAAGCCTTGGCCATGTTAAGATAAGTGGTGTGCACTGAGTGACCACTGTCCACTTTCTTTGAAACTTTTTTAAAGAGGTTTACTGGACTGTGAAGGCAGGTTCTACCCTTTATAAAACCAGGCTAATTGTGGTCTATATTCGTTATGTTTCCCATGTCTGCAGAAATTCTGCTATGACATGTTCCATGGCTTTGCATATATGGCTTGTAAGGCTGATGGGCCTGACCCAAGTCTGCAGCGGGACCATTCTTGTGCAGAGGAGTCACAGTGGATTTTATACAGGCATCAGGCACAAACTTCTAGGGATAGGCTGAGGCTTAGACAGTACATACCTGGCACTGATGAGAATTCATCCTGCCATGTTGTCTGAGTCCCATGGAAGTATTATTTTTTGCTTTTGACATGGATTCTATGAGTTGTTCCACTGTGATTTCAGGGGGAACAATTTTCAGCGGTAGTGGGTACATCAGTGTAGGTACGTGCAGGAAAGTTACCACTAAATTTGTGTGCTAATACATTGGCTATATCCGTGGGAGTGGAACATGTTATATTATTCTAGATGACCTCAGGTCATTGCTGGATACTATTTCTCAATTTCCTGATATAACTGAAGATAGGTTATTAATTTCCTTTAGTATCTGTAGTGATCTTAAGCTCATACTCTGTTTTACATTTTTAATAATACCCTTTAGGATCCTTACTGTGATGTTTCAGTGTGGCCCTGAGATAAAAAGATGGGGATTTCTTACATATTTTCATTATTTCCTTCTTTTCTTAAACATTGTATTAATAAGGGAGTTCCACCACAGAGCTTTATTCTTGAATTTACCATTATATATAGGGTGGAAGGTACTAACTTTTCTATGCAGCTGTTTAGGTGCTGGTAAAATATGGAACTGAATGTGGGAGGCCTCTTAGTTGGGCTCATTTGCAGGGGATTGTTGGGAACTTTGTATACGTCTTCTACAAACTGAAGTACTAGAATCGCTTTGTTTAATTCCAGAATAATGGTAATATTTGGTAGTGGGGTGGTACTACTAGGCCTGGCAGAAAAGATGATTGACTTGTGGTCAGATTTAACCAGAGATGACAAGATGGTGGCTGTGTTACAGATAGGGTCTAGGCTAATAAGAAGCAGATTAAGGATATTAGAACCTCTGTTGGGTAGTTTTAAAATTTACTGCAGAGGATTGGTATTAACAAAGTATAGTAAATATTGAATATATCCATTTTTAGAAGTGTAAAAGTGCCATTTAATATGTTGGTAATCTAAGTTCCATAACAAGAAGGTATCTGGTTTAACAGTTATTCATTTATTATGAATGGTGTTAAGGTAATTTTCATGATCTTTGGTAGACATTAATGGGGCTCTGTAGCTAGCAATGAAAAAATAGTTGGATTTGCTAATGGTGATTTAGATCTCCATAAGTTTCAAGTTAGGCTTATGAATAACTTGACATAAGGTAATGGTGCTTGTGAATAACAGGGATACTCCCCTGGAGTTATCCAAGGGCCTGAAAGCAGTAATAAGCACTAAATCCTGGTATAGAGGGCATACTATCACTACATTGAAACCATGTCACAGTAACTGCATAAATATTAATGTGTTCACATTGCAGGAGGGCCTCAAGTTCAGGCATCTCTCTAATTAGAACTTTAGCACTAACTAGTGACACCATGATTTTGTCAGAATTTGAGTATGAGTTTGCTATGTAGGACTGCCAAATAGATGCCTCCACATGAGGAGGGCATTATGGGGGCTTTAGCCAATATGTGGAAGCCCTAATATGAGAGGTGTAGCCATCTCTATCCCAGGCATCATATACTGGATCCCCTTAGAATGATACCTAGTACTTTCTCAGTTGTCAAAACCAATTATTGTATTGAGGCATCATTCTCATTGAAGATAAGATACTACTCCAGACCAATGTATTTTCTGTCTCTAACCCTTGTGTGACACAAGAGAAATACTGTCAGCCCAGATAGCTGGAATATTGTAAATAATTATATGTCATTTGTGAATATTAATATGATTTATATAGAAATGTAACAAAAGGAGATACTGCTAGCCAGGCTATCTGGAATTTTGTAAATAGTTATATGTCATATGTGAATACCAGCATGATGCAATTGCTTGTGTTACCAAATGTATTAGAACTATATGTTATGTGTATATTAGACTACTGATACAGAAGTATGTGTTGAACAGGGTTTGTACAGTACTGAGCTTCAAGTATGTGTCAACAGTGCACCCTAATGGAAAAGAACAGAAATATATATAAACTATATACCTGTGCCAATGTATATGTTTTAACAGTAAAAACTGGAACATACAGAGTTAACTTGCAAAACTTCAAGAAAATAAGTTGAAATTAAATTGTTTTATGATTGTGCTATAAAATTTCAGTTTCAGTCAACAGGAGACAGGATGTCTACACTAGGGGTGCCTTCTGCATTGTTTTATAAATGTTTTATTGTTTTATGTCTTCTAGCAATTGCAAACATCTGAAGGCTATGTATTTTCACAGAGGGATGTCAAAGGCTATGATGGGGGCTTAGCTTGGCAACTAAACCCAGGTGACAAAATGTGATGTCATCCAAGCTAAACCAGCAGTAATATTTGATATTAATTTAAGAACTCTCTCAGAGAGAGACTCTGGTCATTTTGTATTTTGTCTTTGACCTAACAAGAACATCCACTCATCATCACATCTGCAGTTGCCTTGCTGTAAATAAGTTTTTAGGGCATAGTAGCTCTTAGATATAGTTAGGAATATAATAAAGATTAGTTTAGATGTTTTCTGCAGTTATTTGAGACTGTCCTGCAATGTTGTTTGAAAATATTTCCTGTGAATTTGAACTCTGAAGTAACTGTTTGTTTACTGAGTATTTTCTTTTTCGTTTATTATATATTATTCAATATATTTAAATTCTATCTTTGTGGTTGATATTTGTGAGACATACTTAAGCTCTTAGAGTACTTTCACATCTATTTTGTGACACTGTACAGGCCACTCCTAAACAGACTTGCTCTTGGTAAGACTACCATTTGGATTAATAGTAACGTTACAAAGTAGGATTGGACACCCTTTGTTAAGGGCCTTAGAAGTAGCTGATAAGAGTGGTTGGTGGCAGTGAAAACTACCTTATAGTCTGGACAGAAAGGGGCATAGCTAGTAAACATGTGCCAGCCTTTTCCAGGAGTATGTGTGTGTGTTTGTATATAAATCAAACCTCATAGTGTGTGTGTGTATGTCAGCTACTTGGGCAGGGACATGAAGCATTGGTTGTCAGAGAGGGTGCTGGAGGTTTTAGTTTGGCCACTCAGCTGAGATCTCAACCCTATAGCTGTGCCAGTGTGGAGTCTTATTGGTGATCTGGTGAAGAGGAGAAAGTAGCCCCAGATTGACTGTGATCTCTGTGTGCTCTTAATGGAAATTGCACTTTACTGTGTGTGTACTTGTCATCCTCCCATTGTGTACATTCCCTAGCTCTTACCAGTGGTGAGGATTGAGGCTCCTTGATTACTGGGTCAGTGCAGGGGTGTCATACCATGCATAGGATGTTCCATCATATCCCTCTGCATGTCCCTCTGGGTACAGCACCTTAGGTCATTCACTGCCATGTGGGCCACTGCTAGATCATAGTCATATCTGTCTGGTTTAATAACACTTAAGGAAGTTGTAACATCACCGATCCTCACTCAGACAAACATCTTTCAGTCACCCTGTTCTTATCTAGTTTGGTGAGTGTGGAGTCTGTATGCTTAACTGTAGACTCACTTTTGACTAAAAGATTTCCCTCTATGGAAGCAGACTTGGAGGACCTTATGGGTTTAGGTCTGCTTTCCTCCTTACTCTTGGGTGAGCTGTGTGGTTTACAGTATATGTGAGTGGTGAGAGAGCATGTGTTTTCTTATATGCTGGAGGCTGGGACCTCTTAGAGTGAGACTGGAGCCTGTGGCAAATTTTCTTTACATACTCAGCTTACATTATTGGCCTAGTGGCAGATTGTTACTGATGTGGTATTGTGTTGGTATGATGTTTACCATCAGTGGGTTGATGTGAGAAATTTGCCTCCATGTTTCTTAAATATTTACATATTTCACAGATTGTACTAGTATTTGGAAGAACTAGTGAACAGTTGGTAAGCATAAGGCAGATTCCACACTGTCTTAGAATACTTAATGTGATTAGATCAGCCACAGATAGGCTAACAACACATTGTCAAACTATGTTTCCAGAGGGTGGAGGACAACTGCTGGTCCTAGTACTTAAGGGCTGGAGGGAGACTATTTATGGACAAATTATTTGTTTATGCATTTAAATCCTGCCACCCATAGAGCTCTTGGAAAATTCATAAGCACTTGCAAAAGGATCAGTGGTGAGTAGGAAGAGGCTGGAAAGGGAAAAACAGATAAATGCCCACCAATATTCTAACACAATGCTGAAAATGAAATGCCCTTACTGCTGTAATACATTCTTCTGGGAAGTTCATCTTTTCTGACATGGCCAATATGTAGTACTATCTGACTGAATCAAAAGCCTTCCCAAAGTCAACCAGGTTTGCAACTGAAAAGATTGTTAATTTATATTGGTATTACAGTAGTGTAATAATCAGCCTTAAGTTGTTCAGACTGGAAGGTTCTTTTATAGCCCCTCTTGTGAGGGATGGGTTATGCAGGACACACAGCCTAAATGCCAGTAGCTCGAATCTAGTATATAGTTTAACCCCTGTATTAATTAGTGAAATAGGGTTGGAATTCTCTACATTCTGATTATCTGTTCCTTCTTTTGGTAGGACTATTTATTTATTTTATTTTTATTTTACATTTGTTTACCAGGATAGTCCAACTGGATGCATGTCCATTTTCAGCGGAGGCCTGGGTAGAAAAGCTCCAAGGGTAAGCAGATACAGCATTACATAATACCAGCATTACATATTACAAACAGACTATTTACAGTGATTACATAGGTAAGCAAGTTAAACAAGTTCCGCAGGTTAGAGTTAATCCCGAGCATAAGTCAGGATTAAATTAAATTACACAGTAAGCTGGTTAACAGATTTTTACACATTCTAGAGAGATTTAGCCAGGCTTGATTCATTGACATAGCCAGTTAAGTGCAAATGTTGTTTGAGTCTAGTTTTAAATTGAGCTAAGGTAGAAAGTAAGGTAATATCAGCTGGAAGAGAGTTCCAGGGTCTACTTACAGAGTTTGCAAAGAGAGAGTCACCGGCTGTGTTATTCATTTTGCTAGTCTGAATTAATAGTTTGTTAGAGGATCGAAGCGGTCTAGGATTGTTATAAGGGGTGATAATATTTTTAAGTGCAGGAGTATTGTCCAGATTATAGAGGAATTTATAGGCCATAATCAGTTGGTTATACTGGATTAGGCTGGGTAGTTCAAGCCACCCAAGCTGAATTAGATTGATGCAATGATGTGTCCTAAAAGGCAGCCCAGTGGCAAACCTGGCAATGTGGTTGTAGCAAATTGAGAGTTTGTTAAGGACAGTCTTGTTTAAATTCAAGAATAGAGGGGATGCATACAGAAGGGTTGACAGAAGGTGAGAGCGAGCTATGGCAATTTTAGCTGGAGGGGTTAGGAAGGCTTTTATTCTGTAAAGTAACCCTAGTTTTTTATTGATGGTTTTAATAGTTTGGTTAACATGTAGGTCGAATTTTAGATTATTATATATGATGACACCTAATAGTTTTGTAGAGGGGTCAGGGGAGATTATTGTGCCATCATTTGAATTTATGATAAAGGTGAAAGCAGTAGACCTACGTGTTGGTAAAAATAACAGCATTTTAGTTTTTTTGGGATTTAGGATCAGGCAACGTTCAGAAAGCCAGTTTTCTATTGTATTAAAGGTGGTCTGGGTAGCTGACCATAACTGTATTGGAGATGTGGCCGAGCAAATCAGAGTAGTGTCATCAGCATATTGGATATAGCTGACTTTTGGGATGACAGTATAAAGGTTGTTAATGAAGATGGAGAACAGCAAGGGCCCTAGTATAGAGCCTTGTGGTACTCCAATGGTGTTAGGTAGAAGATAAGAGAGTTTGTTCTGCCAGAGGACAGCCTGCTGTCGACCATTCAGTTAGGATTGAAAGCACTGAAGGGCTCTAGTGTCTAAACAGAATGTTTGCAGGGTGTGGATTAAAAGTTGGTGATCAACCATATCGAATGCCTTGGAAAGATCCAAGAAGAGGGCTGAGGATATATAATTATTGTTGCGATTATGGTTTATGGTGTTGGTAAAGGCTAGGATGGTTGAAGTAATGCTGTGATGAGGACAGAAGCTATGCTGAGTGTCTGCCATAAGGTAATTCTGGATTAGGTGGTGCATGAGTTGTCTATGAATACATTTTTTCCATAATCTTTGCAAGTGGAGAGAGTATAGCTATTGGCGTATAATTGGAGAATTCAGTAGAGCTGCCTTATTTGTGAAGTGGGATTACATAGGATATTTTCCAGATGGTGGGAATTTTAGCTTCTACTATGGTTCGATTGATTAGTATTGAGACGGGGCAAGCAATAGCATCAGCTGATTTTTGTAGGTACTCGGCAGGGAGTTGAACAGTAGAAAGTGTAGTGGGTTTTAATTTTTTGATCAAGGTACGGATAAGTGAAGTGGTGACTGGTTGGAAGCTGAACTCGAGTAGGTTTCTAGGGGTGGTACTTTCAGGACCAGGGGAGCTAGGAGGTAGTTGGCTAGCTAGGGCTTGAATTGTCTCGGTAAAGAATCAGTTAAAGCTGTCAGAAACATCTTCAGGGGTTTTATCAATAGTAGCAGCAGGGATTGGGGTTGAAGTTTGTCCAGGATGTAGTAGATTATTTAATCCTGCCCCAAACTTCTGAGGGTTATTTTGATTTACTGTCTGTAAATTACAGTAGTATTGTTTTTTGTCTTGTAAAATTGATTTTTTAGTTTCGTTCCTGGATTGCCTGTATTTAATGTGATCTTGGTGGTCTTTAGAAGAATGCCATAAAGCGCATGCTTTGTTTCTAAGGGTAATTTTGAGTTTAGACTCTTTAGAAAGCCATGGCGCAGTTTTTGCCTTTGTTCTCTTTGAACGAACAAGTGCATGCAAATCAAGGATCTCAAGGAATTTGTTGTTAAAGTATGCTACTGCTTCCTCTAAGGGGAGGTGTTTTAGAATAGACCAATTACATGAGTTTAGTTCTTGTTGGAATTGGGCAGGGTCAACGTTTTTATTGTTTCTAACCTTTCTGAGTAAGGGTTGTTGGGAATTAATGGCTTTGTGCTTAATTACATATGTGAAAAGGTGATCGCTTAGGCCATCAGGGAGGGTACCAGAGGTGTACAGTTGGGGGTGACTATTTATGAGTATCCAATCAAGTATGCTTTCTTTTTGGTTGGGTTTACCTATCCTGGTAGTGGTGGATATGATTTGTGTAAATGCATGCAGGTTAATACGTGTGGTTGGGGATTCTTAGGAACAGGTGCCCCAGTCTATGTTAAAGTCTTCAAGTAGTAGGGTTTCTTGGGGGTAGTGACATGATAGCCAGTGCAGGATATCTTCAAGTGTAGATATATTGTTACCTGGGGGAATGTACATACAGATGATATTAATGCATTTATTTTTATTAAGTTGCAATTTGGTGGCAAGAATCTCTCAGTTATTAATCTGAGGTGGTTATATTACAACTATGGTGATATTCAACTCAGATTTATAGAGTATTGCTACCCCACCCCCTTCCTGGAAGCACGATCCAGCCTGTGCATGTTGTACCCAGGTGGTAACACTTCATTGTCTGTAGTGTTAGGTTTTAACCAGGTTTCAGATAAACAGAGAATCTCAGGGGAGTGGACATCCAGAAGTGCATGCAATTCATGTACCTTGTTATTAATGCTTCTGATATTGAGATGACAGGCTGGGAGAGAGTTAGTTGGCCTATTAATTGTAGGGTTGTAGCTTAGATTGCAAGTAGAGGGGGTATGTGTATCTGAAGTGGGTGTGCCAGGGTTGGGGTGAATATCACCACCAAGTATTAGGTTAAGTCTATACTTGGTGATGAACTTCAGGAATTTGTTTATTAGTTTGTGGTAGTGTTTGGATCTAGAGCTAATGTGCCTGGGGTTGAGATGTTGATAGACTGAACAAGATGTTGGATAGGACCTGGTACTGTAAGTATGGCTGAAGGTGGGAGGATTTACAGCTGGGGTGATAGTATGGCCTTTCGGGACCTGAAATCCCGTGAGAAACTGGTTTTCATACAAGGTAAGGAGGTATGGTGTGAACAAGAGGGGTAGTAAAGAGGAGTATATCATTATTTGTGATTCAGCTAGTGAGTTAAGGAACTGTTTTACCTGGTGATGCAACACCAGAAGATAGAGTGGTGAGGTAAAGGTACTGGAAGGGGGATGGGAGAATACCAGATGAAAGCTAATAGGTGCTATTAAAATGTAGGTAGAAGAATGGGGGTGGGAGGAATTATCCCAGATGAAAGCAGATAGGATCTTGAAAGTGGGGGAGTGGGTATTGTACTTTAAATTTTGAGGGAGAGAACTGGGGGCAGGGAGGGGAGCGAAGAGAGCCCGAGCGTAGAAAGGGTGAACGTAGCGGGGCTATTGCAGTTTACAAGGTTTCCTAAGGTGTCCTAAAGCTAAAAGGTAAGTATTCTAGATCCTAATGTAAGAGTCAGTTTACTTAAGTTACAGGGGAAGGGGGCAAACACTCAAGTAGAAAAAAGAGCCCTATGGCTGACCAAAATGGTGACCTGCTTAATTAAACAGCACTGTAAGTGAAAGCTTAACAAATGTGTTTTGTGTGCAACCTACTCTGCTTAAATGCAGAGAGAAACTGATTTTTGACTATCATTGTCAATCATCCATCTAGTAGAACAGGAAAGGATGCAGTTCTCAAAAAAAAAAGAATTAGCAGTGGATTTTCTGCTTTTTTACAAATTTCTGCCATTAGGCCATCTGATGCTAGTCCTTTATGACTTAGGTTATTCTGGAAATCTTCTTGAATCTCCAATGAAGAAATGGGCTTAGAAGTGGGTCTTAGTAACTATGCAATCTCCTCCTGGCGTATTCCAGAATGCTAGCTCTCTACAGAAATCTGGAAATCAAATGTGTACCTGACTGTAAGACTGAATCTACCCCATATAGCTGACCACAAAACTTTTAAAATTCTGCACGAATGGCCACTAGAGAGGTGATTAGACTCTGTGAAGTATATACATGTGTCTAATTGTTTGTTGCAGTATTTCTTTAACTTAAAAACAAGCATATCCATGTATTCTTTCTCCAAATCTGTGCCTAAAGGACTGCTCTCTTAAGGTGCAATTCTGACCTTTCCTTCCTAGCCTCTGACAGTCTTATCTTGACCACCCTATAGTCCTATAGGTCTGACTTTGACTGAATCTTTGCTTTCTTACAGCATTCTCTGGTAGCTTGTATATCAACTTCTACTAAATATATCCTGGAATTCAGTTTTGCCAAATGGAAGGGCACTGATAGTGGTGCATGTAATGGCCCCTCTCTGGGCCTGTAATCAAGGAGCCTGAATCCTCACCACTGACACTGGAGTGGGACATTTACTTGGAACAAAAATAGATACTTACAATATTTCCAGATGCAGCTCTCTCTATCAAGTACAATTTCCTTAAGATCTCACAGGGAACATACTCAGTCCAGGGTCTGGATTTTACTGTTTCTCTCCAGGGCCCCACCGAGACTTCCCACTGGCACAGCTGTAGAGTTGACTCCTCATTTGAGTGTCCAAGCCAAGTCCTCCAGCACCCTTTCTGTGAAACCAGTGCTTCGTCTCCCTGCTCTAAGCAGCTGGCACACACACTCTTTGAGATTTGATTTGCACACACGCACACACAAACACACACACACACACACACACACACACACACACACACACACACACACACACACACACACACACACACACACACACACACACACACACACGCCTGGGAAAGGCTGGCATAGATTTACTAGCTATGTCCCCTTCTGCCCAGACTATAAGGTAGTTACACTGCCACCAGACATTCCAAAGCCAGCTACTCTAAGGCTCTTACAAGGGTACCTGGTTATACAGAGTGAAATTAATATTAATACCAATGATAGTGCTTGAACAATGTAGTACGGCTTTTAGGAGTGGCCGCAGAGTCACCAAATAGATATAAGTACTCTCAAAGGTTAAAACATTCTCTAAAGGACCAGCCACAATGAAACATTTAAATATATTTAATAACAAATAATAAAAGAACATGAAAATATGGAATATTTATTTACAATAAACACCCGACTTTCAGTTACAAGAAATATTAAAATAACACAGATGAATAAATTCACACTGATACAGAAAGAAAGTACTTAACTAATCTCACTATATTTTCCTGACTGATCTAAAGAATTACTATTCCTTGGTTACTTACTAGAGGAAGGCAAGATGAAGTAAGTGAGTAATCTTCCTTATTTGCCAGGTTCCAAAAAGAGACTGCTCTGAGACTTCAGTGTCATCTAGTATTAAAATCTAATTTTTCTGATGGATTACAGAATAACATCATACAGATCTGGTCATCTGAATTCTGGTTCTCATACTACCCCCTTTCCTAGCAAATGACCCAGAATTTCATACATATGTGTTACCATACAAAGAGATAAAGCTTTGCTAAGATATGTTTCAGCTTCTAGAAGTCATAAAACAATAAAACACTTCTAGTCTTCCTACAGGAGCAAATAAACCATTCTCTGGCACAAATATTTAATCTCTGGCTGCAATCAGAACTGTAAGATACAATTGTTATGGCCTAAATGAAGGAATTTAATTTTATACTATTTTTTAAAGTTAGCTGCAGCTGAGCTTAACCTCTTCTCTTCCAGTACCCTCTGTTACAATGTATTAATTTCTACAGTTGCAACACTACAGCCTGATATACATATATATTTCTTTTCTGTCCAGCAGAACACAATGTTGATACATTTTTTTAACACAAGCAGCTTTACAAATACATTTTTCAACACAAGCATCTGTACAAGTCAGTTTGATATACAAATGACATAGAATTCTGTTACCCATCCACTGTCCTTCTTCTCCAGGCATAGCAGGAAATACCTCACATTGTTACAGTGCATATTAACATTAACTCCAGTTTAAAACTCTCCCACCATGAGCATATAGATGTTAATTCTAGCGACTTTAACTGAATGACCCCGGTAGAGTTAACTAAATGTATTTGTCTACTTTCTTTACAAAAGCTTAAGAATATTCATCCTGTAGAATTATATCTCCAGCCCTCCACTGCCAAACAGGCACACTCATTAGGCCAACAGCCGTTAGTTTGACACTGAGTGCATTGTGATCTGATAACGAGCACACATATGCTATGCAATCAGTGACCAGCTGAACCAGGGCTAGAAGAGGAGTCATATCATGGTCAAATGGGGCCCTAGGTAGGAAAATGGATTAGCACCCCTGGCAGCACCCCCAGTCATTCCAGTATCCCATTACTTGGCTATTTCTCCTCAGTTACCATAAACACTGTTGATATCTGTCATTGTGCATACTATTTTCCTCTACAATGATTAGAGATATTTCAAACTTTTATTTCATATTTTATAGCACAAACAATGATAGCCATTTGCTAAATTAAACAACACAGTCCCACAACGAAAGCAGACTTAGCATGAACAATAATCTTTTCTATCCTTGAAACTCACATTCATGTAAACAGCATTGAAACCCAAATTCAAAGAAAATGCATGTGACTGGTGGAGGATTAGATTTACCTCTGAGCTGTTTTTAAACAATAGGCCCTTTGCACACATTTTAGGACCATGCATATGTGTTCTTTGATGCACCATCCTGATTGTATTAAAGTATATTCTTTGTATAACACAGCACCACTTCTTAGAGGGTGTTTTAAATTTGTAGATTTGAACATTTATTCCAGTAAGCAATGAAACAAAACATATGAACCAGTAATGACAAAATTACCCATTGCAGAAAATTTCAATCATAAAAGGCCACTCAAACTTGTGTCATTACAATCCACCAATATCAGTCCATTTTTGCAGAAGTAAAAGTCACCCGAATAATTCCACATTAAACATATCTGTAACTAATGAAGAAGTTGCTGCTGGCAAACATCTTTACATTTCAGTGTTTCATGTACAAATTCAGTGCCTGCTGCCCTTGAAGAATAAATTGCCCATGTTACAGTTAGAAAAGCATTAAGTCAGTAGTATTGCAATAGGGAATGGCTGTCAAACCAGCAATAGGTTCATCATTACTAGGCATCTCGTCTAAAGGAAGATACACTCAGGAGCACAGCACCCCCTTCTCCCCTTAAAGGGCACTGCAATATCTGCACTCCATCAACATGGGGTGGGAGTAGAACACAAAGCCTTCTGCACTAAAGGCAAGTATGCTGCCTGTTGTGCTACTGACACTGCTTTCAGATTTCTTATAGCAAAACACTGAAGATTGCTATTTGCTAAACAAAGTCACACATTGAAAACAAACTTAGCATGAGCAACAGTAAACTTCTCTTCCATTAAAACTCATCATTCATTGAAAATACACTGAAACGCAACATTCTTTGAAAATCCACAGAAATACAACATTCTTTGAAAATGCACAGAAACTAAAATGCACTGGGACTCAACATGCTTTGAAAAGGAGCATAACCTCAATATTCTTTGAAAATGCACTTAAACTCCACAATTCTTGAAAATGCACTAAAACTGAACAGTCCCCGATGACAGTTTGGTAGTTGCTGTAGAGAATTCAGGCCCTAGTTTCCTTTAATCAAGGTACAAAGTTTGACCCTGAATAATTGGGGGATTTCACACACACACACACACACACACACACACACACACACACACACACACACACACACACACACACCTTTTTCATATGTTTTATTTACAAATGGATATAAATCTTGGCTCTAAATGATCATCACTGGTAAAGTGACACCCCAACCACATGTGTAAAAAATGCGAAAAAAAGGGTTATGGATGGATGAATGGATTGATGTCTTTAGATTTTGCAAACTATTTTATTTCTAGGCCCCCCACCAGCCAACACGGGCCCTAGGCAACTGCTTAGGTAATCTAGTGCTGGATCCAGCTCTGCCTAAAAACTATTGCTTCGTCTCTAGGACATAGCAACCTCCTAACATTAGACAGACCTATATCTTTTAAGCCAAATCTTTTTGGGCTTTGAAATACCATTCCATTTGTTAGGGTTGTCCTGTCAAGAAAAGAGTCTACTACAATATTGCAGTCTCTCCCATTAGGAGGTCACAGTTTGATTTCCAGAAACCAACCTTATTCAAAATAATCTCATCTACATTTTGCTGACAATTTAAAACTGTAAAGTTCATTGGATAAGGACCCGAAAGCACAACTATAAAAGATTAAAACTTTTTCAGTTGATAGAAGAGTTCCATTTGTTCTTGATAAATGTGCAAAATCAACACTTATTGCAGGAAAGCTGCAGCACCGGGAAAATATTTAGGAATTGCTTAAGGGTCACTAGGAAAACATGAACAAATGAGAATAAAACTTACTAAGACTATACTTCAGAAGACTAAAGCTAATATTGAAAAACCCCTTGACATCTAGGAATAAAGACCAAGTTAGAAATCAAGTTTCTCTTCCTGGAATAACTTACAACTTTGGTTTGATTGATTTGGTTTTAAACAGCACATAATCAGTTGAACAAAAAACCCCCCAAGAAAAATGCTTCATGCCTATCAAATCATATATAAAAACAGTGCATGCTGTCATTATATATTCCTTGTTCCAAAGGAGGTATGGGCCTCCTTGAAAATTTTTATAAGTCTGCAATCATGGGACTACATACATATTTGTTGACTGCATTAGCTCCTCATATAGTGACATTTCTAAGCATGAAGAGAAGTCTAAGATGACATCCTTGCTTAGTTTAACAGAAGCATTCCAGAGAAGAGTGGGAATGGAAATCAAACCAGAAGTAAACGAGAAGCAGGCTGCAACTGAAAGTAACAAAAAAAACAAAAGAAAAATATAAATAAACCAGAAGAAATGTAAAGAAGACTGGAAATTCCATCGTTTTAGTGGCAAGTAAGATTTGATGAATGAATAGGTAAGGAGAAGTGAATTTAAACCAAAAGATGAAAGGCTAACAACGGTGGCTCAAGATAGTGGGCTACGCATACATTGGTTGACAAAGTCTATAGAGAAGGTAGAAGAAACAGACAAAAGTAGAGTCTGTAATACAGAACTGGAAACAATTGTATGGATGTCTGAGAGCCTGTATACCGAAAGGCACAACAATGTGACAAGACTGTTTCACTGGGGGGTTGTGCAATTGCTACAATATACAACTAGCTGAAGATCATTGGAAATATGAATCACAAAACATTGTTGATAACGATGAAGTTTGGATCACATAGGATCACCCAGTTCGAACTGTTAGGAAAACAAATGCAAGAAAACCAGATATATTTGTCTAAGAAAGAAAGACAAAAGCATCATTAATCACTGAAATAGCTGTACCCAGCAATTATAGTGTCCTATGTATTGAGATACACAAAGTAATACAATTTCAGGGTTTACAAGCAGAAACCAGAGCTATGTAGATTTAAGACACCCAAACAGTGCCAAAAGTAGTAGGAGCAACAGGATTAATAAAAATGAATTCTCAAGCATACTTAAATAACTGTACTCTGACTCAGGAATGGGGTCCATTCTTGTCATTGTGTTACAAAACTAGAACATTTGGAGAAATTAAAAATAGAATAAGTGAACTGTCCTGACTTATTATGCTCATCTCATCACATAGTGTGACAATGAGTGTATGGTAATCTATACTTAGCAGACATATACTGCATACAATAATGTGACATGCCTTTGTCCTCACAATAACTATGACCGATCTCCTATCCACATCGTGTTCCCCTCTACTCGTCACTCATTAGACCCATTATAGAGTACAATGCCCCTTTTGGAATGTACCTCACAAGACATCTGCAGCAGCTGGAAAGGCCACAGAAGTACCTCACAAAGAGGATTACTGACCTCAAACAAATGCCCTACACTGACCGCCTCAAAAAACTCCAGCTTTACTCCATAGCATATCGCCTACTCCGAGGTGATCTCTGCCCAACATATAAAACTATGTAAAACCCAGAGCTGTTGGACATGCTACACCTAAAGAAATCCCAATCCCTCCAAGCTACACGCTCTATGGACCTAAACCTTGTCACCACAATAAACAGGACACACTGGAGGGATAGATTCCTGTCCCAGAGACTTCCTATACTCTGGAACAAGCTACCCATCTATGTTAAGCAAAGTTCTTCATTAGCACTTTTCAAGAAAAATCTTGATGAGTGGATGGGAAATAGGAAATACACCCCTGGGATCACTTCTGTGTCTCTGCTGGACAGTGGCACAGGAAAATAACTTTCCTGGGTGGCGTAAGCTATGGTACCTTGATTGCTAGGCTTACGTAGGCCCTTGGGCCGATAACCTAGTAACTACCTATGAACCTATGAACCCATGTTACCTCCCATCCTGGAAGTTCTAAAACTTAAACAGCAATTTCACATTTCAATGAATTTGCAAGGCTATGAACATTAGGCTTGCCAAGATAAAATGAAGAATCCTCACTTGCTTTTTGGCTACATTGAACTCTTGACTAAATAGTATACTTGGTTGCTTAAATTTAATGTAGTGCTGTATGAGCACTTGCTTATGCACAGGGCTTAGTCCAGAAACATTTAGAGACAACATTTTAACAATATTAAATTCTACTAAAGTATGAACTTAAATAAATGGTTAATGTGGAGACTATTAGCAGTACACTGCAGAGAAGACAGTCAGTTTAAGAGTGTTGTTGCCTGTCAGTGGCTAATCCGAGGAGTAATCTGATCTTATTGTTGAGAGTTCAAACACCTTACCACAATATTAAGTGACAAGCACTACTATGCTAGTGGTACATAGAAGCATCATATAGACAAAGGACTAGAAAGTATGCACTCATCAAGATCAGATGTTATACTACTTGTAAGTTATCAAATATGATGGAACTAAATAGCACCTATGAATATTAGTCAACATTTCATGCCAGTATTAGCAGGGTTTCTCTATAGTTTGCTTCCCAAATCCATCAGAGCCCTTCTTGCATAAGGTATAAGTTCAAAACTGATGTACAAGTTTAAGAGACTACTGCTCAGGTGGGGTTGGTATTGAGTTCACTTCATATGATCGTGCCTTTGGATCAGCCAGATGCACATCAACATTCACTTCAGCATCCAGCTGATCTTATTTCTTAGTCATTGTCACAGTAATCAGCTAATGATTGACATCCCATGAGAGCTGCTCTGGGCTCTTAGTGTCATCATGTTGACAGGGCTTACTTGGACTGTTAGTCACAGATTTAGCTGGGGTGATTTTAAAGCTTATTCAGAGACATATTCTACCAGGCTAGTCAGAAACTTGGATCTGCCATGAGGATTGGCTGATTGCTACTGTGGGGATTAGACTCCCTTACTGATCAGCTCACGCTGCAGTAAAGTTAGGTACTTCACTTGCAACTTCTAGTGCATGAAGGATAACACTACTTTTGAGGAGTTAAAGGAGGATTTGACAAATTGCCTCTTGATTTGAAGATGCGCTGGATATTTAAAGAAAGAATAGGTATTGAGTTTTGATAGCAAACACTACTCACACTAGAAAAAGCATGCTTTCTGGACATAATTTCAGTAGAATAGTTCTGGAATAGTCTGACTTTCTGGCTCCCTAGTAAAAACTCCCTTCTTTTCTTAACCCTATCTAGTATCTCCACTTTTTTAGCAAATTAAAGCAACTTGAATATAATTTGTCTGGAAGGTTGATTCTGGTGTGGGGGTAGTTTAAATGAATGGTGCACCCCCCATGGCAAGACATTTACGATACCTTCTCTTTCAGGCCCATCAAGCACAGATTAGTTAATCTCTGATGATTTTCCACCTCATCTTCTTTTATTGTACAGCCAGCAAAGAGAACCCTGATGAACTTTGATAATGTCCTGGTCTCATATTATTGGATACCACGGACTGCAGGTGGACCACTTTTGCTTCCATATTGAGAACATTTTCACTCTTCTTTCTTATCAGTTCAGCTATGTCATTACATACATTGCCAGTCTGTTAACACATTCATCCTAGCACAGGAATGATAGCTCTAGTAATTCTGACAAGCTGACCACATGGATGTCTTGGGCATTTGAGCATTCCAACATTTCTCTCTCTTGCATGCTGTAATATACT
This sequence comes from Protopterus annectens, assembly GCF_019279795.1. NCBI lineage: Eukaryota > Metazoa > Chordata > Ceratodontiformes > Protopteridae > Protopterus > Protopterus annectens. The sequence goes on from NC_056726.1 coordinate 193,228,569, forward strand.
GGCTAAATAATCGGAGTATATTATACAGACCTACTGTGCCCCCAACAGCAATCAGAGCAATGACTGTGGGAAATTTAAAAGTTTAGACTCATTGTTTATTATGTCTTTGAGACATGGAGGACCAAGAAATTCACTTTGAGAGTGAAGGAAGTGAATCTTAGCATCCATATTAAGAACACATAATATTAAGTTATCCAATCATAATATTTGTAGTCCACAGAGGTTTATCTGCTCCATGTACTATTAGTTACAGAAAAACAAAAATAAAGAAAGAAAAAAATGCAAAGTGTTGTGACTTTTTTGAAAGCTGGTAAAGCAGCTGGAAAGTGCCTTACATCTTTACTTACTACCTGTCTAAGGCAAGCACTTTGTTCCCAAATACATTTTTAGGGGCTGTAATAGTGTAGACAACAAGATACAGAGTTGAAATGAAGCCATTTCATGTTCTGCTGCTTTTATTTATTGCCCAGCACTGTCAGCTCTTAATGGCTAGCACCAGACATAATCTTAACAGCACGTAGGGGATGCTTAACAATTATTAAGCATCCTTCTAAGCATTGTTAAGACTAGGTCTTGTACTAGAGTAACACTGAACCAGGGTGTCATTTAACAGATATTTGAGCATAACCATGCTGTTCCATGCATTACTAATCAATTAATCTCTGCATGGGATGCTGAGTTTGGAGGTTAAGCTGCTGTTACCTCTGTGACTATACTCACTCTTGGAGGTAATTTGAATGAGTGATACAACTCAAAATCTGCTACTAGATGACTCAGTAAAGCTTTTATGACTTTTGTGTACCTTCTTGGAGGAACAACTGGATTAGTCATTTACTAATAACTAAGGGTATAATGATTAAAGTGTTTACTTCAGAGAAACAAAGTACAGGGTTTGATTTTAATCTCTGAAAGAGAAATTGTCTAGGCCTAAAATGGCTCACAAGAGTAGCTAGCCAATAACTGCTTATGAACCTATGAACTTCCAACCTAGTCTGGTTAACCCCATAGTCAACAGGGAGGAAATCTTCAAAACTCAGTTTCCATCCAAGGCATGTGATAAGAAGGTATTAATAATGACACACATACTGGCAGTAAGCAGCACTGTAGCTCACTGGTTAAGGTATCTACCTCAAACGTCCAGTTTAGTCCATACACAAGATCACAGAATTCCCTGAAGACCTGTAACATCTCTCACAAAATCCCTAATGACTCAACAGGACTCGATGAGACAGTGATACGGTGATCTTCAAACAACTTCTTTCTGATTATAAGTTTCTTTTCCTCTTTCCTTTGTGTGAGTACTTAGGAAAATCACTAATAGATACTTCCAAAGAAAAGCAAGACTATCAGCCAATCCTGCCTCATGACATTCCCAGTTTTGCTCTGATCCTAATGATTCTACTTTATTTAACTGAAAGCTGATTCCAGCGAATGTGAATCCATCGACACAAATGCATTGAAGCGCGAAATAAACAAACTCACAAAACCGCAAAATTACAGTGAAATTCGAAATGTGGAAGTGTTTTGGTTGACCCGTCTGATCTAAGGTAATTGTGCGATAGTTACGGACATTAGGGTGTGGGTTAAGGTAAGTGCATAGATAGGTAATGTAATATGGGTAATGTATTTAATGGTTAGTATAGGGTTTGAGGTAGGGTTTTGGTTAGTGCATGTGTGTGGTTTATTTATTTTGTTTGGGTATAGCTCCGTAGGGTAAGTGTGCAGTAGTTACGGACCTTAGGGTTAGGGAGGGGCTAAGGAGAGTGCATAGATAGTGGTGTATGTGGGGTTTAGTGTAGTGTTAGAAGTAGGGTTTTGGTAGGTGTATGCTCTTTTTAGTGTTCAGTATTTGTATGAGGCATGCTTTTGCCCCATTATTTGAGTATTCTATTAATAGCAATACTTTTCTGAAAAGTATGACCCCTTTTTAAAAAATGACACTGAGCATTGCGGATAAGCTTAGGCAATAATTTCTGAAGACAAAATGCTTGTACCACCATAAAGATCTTATCATCCATGTTAAGTAAAGATAATGGCCTATAAGATGACAAGGTTAGCAGAAGTCCATTTGGCTTAAAGATCATTGCCATTACCATATGACATTATGATATGGGGAGTTGATGGTTATAACATGTTCCTTTAAAAACATCCATCAAATTTTCCATCATCTATTGCTTGATGTATGTATACACCTCCTCAGGCTGTTCATCTAACCTTAGGGATTTGAGTTTCAGGAAATACTGCAGACTATAGCCCTCCTAATTTTCTTTAGTAAGTCTATTTAAAGGTAGCCTTGCTCAGAGATGGTCTGCTTTGTATGCATTCCTATGCCAAGATTGCTATAGTCCCCATCCCCCAGTATGATCTGAAGGTCTCTAAAGTATCAGCCATGTACTACATAATGTAGATTCAATAGCTGGATGGTCTATTTCATTTCTGCCGCATTGTTCCTCTCTACAGTCCTCTGCAAGTCACACTCTAACTAATTTTCATTGAAATGATTTAGCAGTACCAGTCCAACCTTTCAGCTGCATGTCTATTTTATTTTGGATTAGGGTCTGAAGTTGCTGACATAGCAGAAGGCACATGTCCTATTTTCTCTTACTCTCACTTTACTACTGAACTGTGGAGATCATTAGATAATCATTAAGATGCCCGAATTGTTTTTCCCATTGTCATAGGAGATGCCTTAACTCTGCATGCAGTTGTGATATGAAGATGCCCCTTAAGTGTTATCAATAGGAGATCTGGGAGGAAGGGCAATGACCTCATTGTGTTAATTTCTTCAGTTTTACTCTACATTTCTCTTGTACCATTCATTCTTGGCCCAGAAGTTTTAGCAGTCTCTGCTTAAAGTCAACACAATCTTTCTTATGGAGTGTACAGTTTTGCAGCATGTGAGTATAAAGCGTAAGAGGAATTCCCATTTCTTGTAACATCTTCAGCAATTCATCAAGCTTAGACTCCCACAGCTTATTGAGAGAATCTGCATTAGTAGGACGCATTAAATACTAAGTCCAGGTGGGTGGCCAAGATGTCAGAGAGATAACAGCACTTTTTTGATGCTCTGCTTAACAGAAATTTCTCTGACAGGACATTTTCTTAATATTATTTTAAAAACATCTAAGTTTTCTTTCACCTATATATTTAGATACAGTGGATTATTTGTTCTACAAATATTTCAATTTTGGTGAATAGAAAGTGAATTACATCCTGTCAGAAGTACAGCAGCTGAATATAACAGACTCTCAGCCATGAGTCATTCAAAAGCCTCTCTCCAGGAAACTTCCATGAAGAAAGAATTACAAACAATAATATCCAGTATTCAAGCTCTTTCTATGAATATTGGACAATTTAGAAAAAATCATGGAAAATATGAAGAAAGAAAATAGAAAGCAGATTGAAGAATTCAAGGAGATAATTACAAGACACACAGACCAGATAACAGAAACTGAAGAATCTCTTAATGAAATAGACGGAAGACAGCATGAAAATGATAGCCAGATTGACTTCTTACTAAAGCAAAACACCGCACTTTCAGATAAAGTGGAGGACCTAGAATCAAGGTCACGAAGAAATAATATTAGAATATATGGCTTACCTGAAAAAATGGAAGGAAATAACACAATACAGTTCTTGAATGACTGGTTGCCTAAGATACTAAACCTGCCTGAATCTCTCTCTTTTGGGATAAAGAGAGTTCACAGGTCATTGTCAAATATGTCTGTGTCAAAAAATCCAAATGCTTCAAGATCCATTATTGTAAAATTTTTATCATCTCAAGACAAGGACTTAATCCTGAGAACAGTGTGGGCAGGTAATCCTATACAAATTAATGGTCGAAATATAAGATTTGACAATGACTATACCTCTACTATAATAACTAAAAGAAAAGCCTGCATTCCTCTCATTAAAAATCTGAAGAAAGCTGAAATTAAAGCACAAATCATTTTTCCTGCCAGAATTGAAATACATCTATCTGAAGGAATAAAAATATTTAATAATCTTGATGACGCCTGAATATGTGAAAAAGAATAAGATTTTGGAAAACACTGAAGATATGGACATCTCATTACCTAGTTTAAAAAGGCAGGCAACAAATGGAAAAATGTTATCGACTGATAAAACAAGCAAGAAGCTTAAGGGTAAATAATACAAATGAAGCTCTTCCACAATCCCTTCAAATCCCAAAATTTTCATGCTACAAATCACCTACATCGGGGAAAAACATACATGTTAAGGTAAAAATCATTTAATATTTATTAAGTATGCTTATTTATTTATTTTTTAATTTATTTGCTGTTTAAAAGCCTTTAATACAAATATGCTAGAATGTTAAACATAGATGTTAAAATTCTAAATCTTCCCTTGACAGAGTGTATTATTAGTGGACAACTATATAGGGGCAATGTAGCAATACCATAGAAATATTGGTTAAAACAAGAACCCCCTTAATACCGGATACTGTATGTGTATTAGATTATGATGATATAGATCGTCCGATAAAGAACAGATGAGGGCTCCCATCTCAGTGCAATTAAATGAAAGTGTAGCCCCTTTTTGCATCAGCGGGCTTTCTCTCCCGTTAAATGTCATGTTATGCTTGGGTCCTTTTAGAGCTAACGGCTATAACTTAATGTGACTTGTACTAAATAGTTTAAAAGGTATTGGAAATTGTTCTTTATCATAATAAGAAGATTGTTTTCTTTCTAAGAATCCGTCATGACATGTAAAAATGCATTCTCATACACTTGAGAGGTTTGTGTCTATACTAAATGTGGTTTGTGGGTCCATCTACTGATGGAGAGGGAAAAGGAGATGTATTTTCTGATGAAAGCTGGTGGAGTGTGTGTTGCAGGGACAGGAGGGTTTGTATGCTTGATATCAGATACATTGGCCAGTAAAATTAATAGTTACAGAGAATTTTATATTTATATAAAATGGGGCAAAGTTGTTTTTTTTTTTTATTGTACTTCGTATACATGCTTTTTGAGTAACATATTCTGTTTTTCTTTTCTCTCACAAAATGCACATCACGAGTATCTCGTGAACAGTTATCATAGCTTGCTGTAGATTCCCTAGTGTGAGCTTTTAACCGCCAAAATTCAAATGTTAAAGGAGAAGGAAGGGAAAAAAAAGGAAAAAGAAGGCTGTTGCCTCGAGACTTCTTGCTCAGATCTTCTTTGTAATGCAAGAGACTTATGCATGTACTCTCTCGAAGTCTCTTTTGTCATATGAACTTTGGTTAAGTATTCACGTTACAAGAAATCTTCACATGAAAAAAAAGAAAGAAAACGGAACAACTGAATGCTTTATCATATACCAAGAGCGACAAAGAAAAATATATAAAAAACATAGACATATATAAAGGTCCTTTTTACTAAACCAATGTTGATGCCTATGTTGTTCCCTTTATAATAAGTTTTCTGATGACGTGTTTTACAAAGTAGTTTACACTTGATCATTAGTTGGCAGCTGTAGCTAACAGATACAGTGAAAACATAGACTAGGTCATCTGATCCTTTTTGGCTAGCAGAGCTGAAAGCGGCATATGCAATGTTTATAAAGTCACTAAAATACATTATCTATTGGGGGGTTAATGTGTTCTTATTATTTTTAAAGTAGATTTTGGGGCAGCTATGTATTTTCTGTGCTTTCATCTTGATATCTTCGTCCCCAATCTTATTGATTATATGAGTTGTTGGTTGATGTCAATACTGCTGGATTGGGGAAGCCAAAGCTGCAGACAGACCATTACAATAAATAATAATTCTGTTGTAAAAGGGTGAAATAATATATTGGGGCAGGAAAAATTTCAGTTCCAAAGAAAAGGAGAATGATCTTAGTTGTTACTGAAGTGATGCTTTTGCCTCACTAGTCAGTGATAGTAGTCGAAGATGGTTAGGGGTGGCAGTGCAAAGTGGGGATGGTTACTCTTGACTTATAGTTACTACTTTCATCAGGACATGAGGACAGTTGTTATTTCCAAAGGTAGCCTTTACTTTTTAACTGCTTTTCTAATTAATAGTTTACATTATGTTGGATTTATAGTGAATGGTGAAATTGTGATCTACTCAGTGGCGGCTGGTGACTTCAAATCAAAGGGGGGCTGCAGGAGCCAGCTGAATGGGTGGGGTCAAGGGAAGGGGTGTGGCCAACCAGAAAGGGGAGGAGCTATGCTCAAAACCACAAAAACTAACTTTAATTAAATACACTCCCCTGGGTGGCATGGCAAACCATCATTATGAGAGTCCAATCAAGACAAAAATAAGTGTAGAAGAATAAAAATATTTCAATGCATTGGCTGCATGACAGCTTACTTAATATCTAGATGGAAACAAAAGGTTGTGAGGCATGAAAAAATAAATTACTTTTTAAATACATTACTGGAATGCCAGTCAAAATCAAGTACAAGCAAACCAGAAGCACTCAACTCAAACCACTTCTCCTTGCACTGCAGTTCTAATTATAATTTATATTCAGCTTTATTAAAGTGCCAAGTAACATGCTGAAAGTAGAAATCTCTATGATGCCCCACTTGTAAAAATGTTTCTTATCCAAAAAGACCTGCTGCCTGACAACTATCTACTTGTTTCATGGGGAAAACATGTAAGTAAAACATGAAAAGCAAACAAGAAACAAGCTCAAGATACATTGCTTAAAGGATTACTGTACAGGTTATGGACCACACATGATTGGCATTCTGTTTAGTTTATGGCTAAAGTCTGTAGAGATGACTGGAAGTCTCCAACAAGTGTAATGAGCTTTTTAAAATAATGGAATCCTGTCCTTTAATACCCAAGGCTTATACATTATCTAGTCAAGTATTCGCTGCATGGCAACAACAGAAAGGCTTTCAATGTTGGCAATTCTTTAACAGTATGCTTATTAAAGCTTACTTGCATCTTATGATCTCAGACAAGCTTACATTATGGTCATTAAAGCATTGCTACTTAAACACAGAGCAACAGGCACTTTGAGTAATAAGCATAAATCAACAGTACAAAAATATGACAGAAACCAGACCATTCTGCAAAAATCAAGGACAGATGAAAAGCCACTCTAGTACTTGTGTCTACCTTGGATGGGGGGGGGAGGGAGACACACTGCACATTTACACTGCATAACTACTCCTTGCCTTGCTTGGACACATCCAGAGTCAGTACATGGTGGAGTGGGGTGCAACAAGTATGTCACAATTTGAAATGTCTCTGGCTGACTGTGATGGCCCTGACACATGTGTCATACCTCTCAACCTCAGAGCAGGAAATCTGGACAAAGCCATACACAGAAGTGGGACAAATTCCCACAAATAAGGACAATTTTTAAATATTGCTCTAATAAACTTAGAAAGATAATAGAATAGGCTTGCATTAGTATGACTTTTCTGAAGGGATATAAAATCTGAAACTCAAATGTCTGCCATTATTTTCTAACTTCCGTCTTTAGTGATTTGTCACTAATTTGCCAAAAAACACAATTTTATGAAAAATGGACCAAATGTGATGCAAAAATATAAAATAGCTACACAATACAGCTGGGAACCTGTCAAAGAAGGGACACTTTAATATTAGTACTGCTAACTTGAGCAGCTGACAAAATAAAAGAATCTACATGCATTTCAAGTAATCTATAACTTTGATTATTACAGTTATTTCTTAATTGTAAACACTCCATGTTTTCTTCCAAAATTGCTATTTTGCGGAGGGATTATTAAAGAGCAACATTTTAAGCCAAAATCGGAGACAGTTGAGAGGTTGGCTATGCCTAATTCTATAAAGCAATTTATTTGCATGTACCTCTCAACCTGTTAATGCAGTAAATCTGAACAAGGCCAAATATACTGGGGAACATATAAACAGTACTAAACATTGCTCTTGTATAAATTGAGACAGTTGATAGAATAACAGTTCTTACTTTAGCATGCATTTTTCTAAAGGTTATGAAGTCTGAAACTCAGTGTATCATTATTTAGTGACTTAATTTCTAAATGATTTGCCAGAAAACTACAAATTTTATGAAGAACAAACCAAAAATAAGAAGCAAAAATCTATTCATTCTTTGAAAATTTGGACAGTTGGGAGGTATAGTTCAGCTGGGCCTGTCTGAGTTTGCTGCCCTTCCCCCCTGACAAAATCACGGTTGAAGAGCCTCTGCAGCCATTCCTATGAACCATTACTTGGCTATTTCACTCCATTTACCATAAACACTAATGTGCATACTGCTTTACTTGTATGATGAGTTGGACTTCATTTGAAAGTTTTATTTTGTATTTTACAGCACAAACACTAAGTCATCTACTAAACAAAGCAATGCAGTCTCACAATGAAAACTTAGCATTAAAACTTCTCTGCTCTTGAAACTCACATTCATTGAAACAGCATTGAAACCCACATTCAAAGAAAATACATTTTACCAGTGGCAGATAAAGATTAATTTTGGGCTGTTTTTAAATCATAGGCCCCTTGCATATGAAACATACATGTGCTCTTTGATACACCTTCCTCATTGTACTAAATTATATTCCTTGTACAATATATTACAGTTGTTAGAGGGGGTTTTAAATTTGTTTTGAACATTTTTCCAGTAAACAATGAAACAAAATGCATGCACCCATAATGACAAAACTGCCCAGTTCAGAACATTTATCATAAAAGTCTACTCAGACTTCCGCAGTCCACCATTATCAGTAAATATGCATAATTCTACAGTCCACTATTATCAGTAAATATGCACAATTCTACAGTCCATTATCAGTAAATATGCACAATTCTACAGTCCATTATCAGTAAATATGCACTATTCTACAGTCCATTATCAGTAAATATGCACTATCTCTGAAGAAGTAAAAGTCATCTAAATAATTCCACATTAAAGAAATCTGTAACTAATGAAGAGGTTGCTGCTAGCAAACACCTTTATATTTCATGGTTTCATCGAATAATAAAGTGCCTGTTGCCCCTCAGGAATAAATTGCCTATATTACATTAAAAAAATGATAAGCTAGTAATATTGCAAGAGGAAATGGATGGCAAACTGATAACGAACTCATAGTTAGTATCTTCACCAAGGAGAGCATTCTCAGTAGAGCAGCATCCACCCCTTGTGGGAGTAGAACCCACAGCCTTCTGCATCAAAGACAAGTACACAACTTGTTGTGCTATTAACAAGGCAAACCAACTTCACTTAAGCAGCACTAAACTTCTGTTCACCTGCAGCTCTCAGCTCCTTGTAAAATCTACTCAATACTCAACTTTGCAGCACAGGAAAACTGGAAAAGCCAAAATGTATTGGGGGGGGGGGGTCAAAAGCCCAAAAACCAGGGACACAAACATTGCTAGAACCATACATTTTACTGCCAAGCTCCCTGTGCAAAACAGAGCAACATACCACTACGCCAAATCAGCTGCTTTGTAAAAGAGGAAGACTGAAACTTAAATGGCTATCATTTAGTGAATTCAGTTCTCACCATAGCTGTCAACCTCTTAGTACAAAACACCTGGACAAACCCAGTAATGAGGGAATACAACCCTCAAACATTCAGTGAATTCAGTTCTTGCCACAGCTGTCAACCTTAGCACAAAAGACCTGGACGAAGCCAATAATGAGGGAATGCAGTCCCAAAAATAGGGACAAATTTCAAATATTCATCTTATAAACTTAGAAAATTGCTAGAATAAAAGGTTGTGTTACTATGTATTTTCTGAAGAACATGAAGTCTGAAATTCAAATGCCTGTCAATTTTACTGCTGACAGAATAAAAACAATTTTCAGCTGCTGACAGAATAAAAACAATTTTCAGCAGAGACCCAGGGAGAAATACTGCAGACACGTCTTTGTAAAATGACAGGGCACCAGAGCAAATCCACACAAACACAGGAGGAGATGCAGACTCCACACAGAAGGCACCCCAGCCAAGAATCAAACCAGAAAACCTATAGCTGTGAGGCAACAATACTACCACTGCACCATCAAATATGCAAAGACTTAAACATTCATAAACCTGAAGTCTGAAATTCAAATGCCTGTCAATTTTATTTAACATTTGTTAATCAGCACAGTCTGACTTGGAACAAAAAAAAAATTCAGCAGAGGCCCAGGAAGAAATAATGCAGACATGTCTTTGTAACATGGGAGGACACAAAAGCAAACCCACACAAACACAGGGAGAAGATAAAGACCCCACAAAGAAGGCACCCCAGCCAAGAAGCAAACTTGAGAACCTGCAGCTGTGAGGCAACAATGCTACAACTGCCCCGTCAAACAGCAAGCATTACAACATTTACAAACCACAGATATTATGAGGAACAGATCAGATCAAACATGAGGCAAAAATCTGCAGTTTTTTTCACAAATGGTGGTGGGTAGGGAATTAAGGTCTTTAAAACCTGCATACAAGATACAGGATTCAAGCCTGAGGTATTCCCTACCACACACACACAAACACCTGTAGTAGCAAACCACAAAAACTAAATATACTGCATTGGGTGCCAAACAGTTGTCATGAGAGTCCAATCAAGACAAAATGAAGTGTAGAAGAATAAAAATATTTCAATGCATTGGCTGCATGACAGCTTAATATCTAGATGGAAACAAAAAAGGTTGTGAGGCATGAAGAAATAAATTACTTTTTTTTAAATACATTAATGGAATGCCAGTCAAAATCAAGTATAAGAAAAACAAGCAGCACTCAACTCAAACCACTTCTTGCACTGCAGTTCTAATTATAATTTATATTCAGCTTTATTAAAGTAACATGCTGAAAGTAGAAATCTCTGATGCCCCCACTTGTAAAAATGTTCCTTATCCAAAAAGACCTGCTGCCTAACAACTACTTGTTTCATGGGGAAAACATGATCAAAGTAAAAAATGAAAAGCAAACAAGAAATAAGCTCAAGATACATTGCTTAAAAGGATTACTGTACAGGTTATAGACCACACGATTGGCATTCGGTTTATGGTTAAAGCCTGCAGAGATGACTGTAAGTCTCCAATTGTAATGAGACTCTTAAAATAATGTAATTCTGTCCTTTATTACAAATACTGGCATATGCATTTCAATACCCAAGGCTTATACATTATCTAGTTAAGTATTCTCTACATGGCAACAGAAAGGCTTTCAATGTTGGCAATTCTTTAAGAGTATGCTTATTAAAGCTTACTTGCATCTTGCAATCTCAGCCAAGCTTACCTGATGGTCATTAAAGTATTGCTACTTAAACACAGAGCAACATGCACTTTGAGTAATAAGCATAAATCAACAGTACAAAAAATATGACAGAAACCAGACCATTCTGCAAAAATCAAGGACAGATGAAAAGCCACTCTAGTACTTGTGTCTACCTTGGATGGGTGGGATTCTCTGCACATTTACACTGCATAACTACTCCTTTCCTTGCTTCTACACATCTAGAGTCACTACATGGGGGAGTGGGGTGTAACAAGTATGTCACAGTTTGAAATGTCTCTGGCTGACTTGTGATGGCCCTGACACATTTGTCATACCTCTCATCCTCAGAGCAAGAAATCTGGACAAAGCCATACAAAGAAATGGGACAAAGGCCCAAAAATAAGGGCAATTTTTAAAATATCGCTCTTATAACCTTAGAAAGCTAATAGAGGTCTTGCATTAGTATGAATTTTCTGAATGGTATGAAATCTGAAACTCAAATGTCTGTCATTATTTTCTAACTTCAGTCTTTAAATATTTGTCAGTAATTTGCCAAAAAAACACAATTTTATGAAAAATGGACCAAAAAATGTGATGTAAAAATATAAAATAGCAACACAATACAGCTGGGAACCTGTCAAAGAAGGGACACTTTAATATTAGTACTGCTAACTTGAGCAGCTGACAAAATAAAATAATCTACATGCATTTCTGAAATAAAAGTAATCTGATTATTACATTTATTTCTTAATTATAAACCCTCCATGTTTTCTTCCAAAATTGGTGTTTTGCGGAGGGATCATTAGGGGAAGAGCAACATTTTGAGTCAAAATCAGGGACAGTTCAGAGGTTTGGCTATGCCTAATTCTATAAAGCAATTTATTTGCATGTACCTCTCAACCTGTTAATGCAATAAATCTGGACAAGGCCAGATATATTGGGGGAACATATAAACAGTACTAAAAATTGCTCTTGTATAAACTGGGAGATAAATCTGGACAAGGCCAAATATATTGGGGGGAACATATAAACAGTACTAAAAAATGCTCTTCTATAAACTGGGACAGTTGATAGAACAGGTCTTACTTTAGCATGCATTTTTCTGAAGGTTATGAAGTCTGAAACTAGGTGTGTCATTATTTAGTGACTTAATTCCTAAATGATTTGCCAGAAAACCACACATTTTTATGAGGAACAAATCAAAAATAAGAAGCAAAACATCTATTCATTCTTTGAAAACCTGGACAGTTGGGAGGTATGGTTCAGCTGGGGCTGTCTAAGTTTGCTGCCCTTCCCCCTCACAAAACCCTGGTTGAATGGAGCATCCCTGCAGCCATTCCAATGATCCATTAATTTGCTATTTCACTCCATTTACCATAAACACTAATGTGCATACTGATTTACTTCTATGATGATTTGAACTTCATTTGAAAGTTTTATTTTTGCATTTTACAGCACAAACACTAAGACATAACAAACTTGGCATTAAACATTCTCTGCCCTTGAAACTCACATTCACTGAAACAACATTAAAATCCACATTCAAAGAAAATACATTTTATTCGTGGCAGATAAAAATTAATTCTGGGCTGTTTTCAAATCATAGGCCCCTTGCATATGAAACATACATGTGCTCTTTGATACACCTTCCTATTGCTTTGAACATTTTTCCAGTAAACAATGAAACAAAACTGTCCAATTCAGAACATTTCCATCATAAAAGTCTACTCAAACTTCTACAGTCCACTATTATCAGTAAATATGCACAATTCTACAGTCCACCATTATCAGTAAATATGCACAATCTCTGAAGTAGTAAAAAAGTCATCTAAATAATTCCACGTTAAATAAATCTGTAATGAAGAGGTTGGTGCTAGCAATCACCTTTACATTTCATGGTTTCATTGAACAATAAAGTGTCTGATGCTCCTGTGGAATAAATTGCCTAAATTACATTAAAAATAAGCTAGTAATATTGCAATAGGAAATGGATGGCAAACTGATAACAGGATCATAATTAGTATCTTAACTTTCAGCATTCACCCCTTATGGGAGTAGAACCAACAACCTTCTGCATCAAAAGCAAGCACACAACCTGTTGTGCTATTAGCACTAAACTTCTTTTCCCTTGCAGCTCTCAGCTCCTTGTAAAATCTGCTCAATATTCAACTGCATCTCAACAAGTCTGGAAAAGCAAAATTTATTGGGGTGGGTCAAAGGGCAAAACCAGGGACACATTAAACATTGCTTGTATAATCTTGGAAAGCTGCTAGAATAAAATGCTGTGTTACCACGGTACCACCATACATTTTACTGCCAAAGTCCCTGTGCAAAAAAGAGTCAGAACATACCACTATGCCAAATCACCTGCTTTGTGAAAGAAAAATGCTGTGTTACCATTGTACATTTTACAGACAAGGTCCCTGTGCAAAACAGTCAAGAGCAACATACCACTACGCCAAATCAGCTGTTTTGTGAATGAGAGGAAGACTGAAACTTAAATGGCTGTCATTTAATTAATTCAGTTCTCACCATAGCTGTCAACCCCTTAGCACAAAACACCTGGACAAACCCAGTAATGAGGGAATACAGCCCTCAAACATATTCAGTGAATTCAGTTCTTGCCATAGCTGTCAACCTTAGTACAAAAAACCTGGACAAAGCCACTAACAGGGTATTACAGTCCCAAAAATAAGGAAAATTTTCAAATAGTCATCTTATAAACATAAAAAATTGCTATAATAAAAGGTTGTGTTACTATATATTTATTGCTAGAATAAAAAGTTGTTTTTTACTATGTATTTTCTGAAGACTATGAAGTCTGAAATTCAAATGCCTGTCAATTTTACTTCTGATGGAACAAAAACAATTTTCAGCAGAGGCCCAGGGAGAAATACTGTTGACACGTCTTTGTAAAATGGCAGGATACCAGAGCAAATCCACATAAACACAGAGATAAGATGGAGACTCCACAAAGAAGGCACCACAGCCAAGAATCAAACCACAAATCCTGTAGTTATGAGGCAACAATATTGCCACTGCACCATCAAATATGTAAGAAATTAAACATTCAGAAACCTGAAGTCTGAAATTCAAATGCCTGTCAATTTTATTTAACATTTGTTAATCAGGACAGTCTGACTTGGAAAAAAAAAAATTTTCAGCAGAGGCCCAGGAAGAAATAATGCAGACATGTCTTCGTAACATGGGAGGACACAAAAGCAAACCCACACAAACACAGGGAGAAGATACAGACCCCACAAAGAAGGAACCCCAGCCAAGAATCAAACCTGAGAACCTGCAGCTGTGAGGCAACAATGTTACTACTACACCATCAAATATCAAGCAAACAGACCCCCCAACACTGCTACTACTACACCATCAAATATCAAGCAAACGACCCAACAAAGAAGGAACCCCAGCCAAGAATCAAACCTGAGAACCTGCAGCTGTGAGGCAACAATGCTACTACTACACCATCAAATATCAAGCATTGCAATATTTACAAACCACAGATATTATGAGGAACAGATCAGATCAAATATGAGGCAAAAACCTGCAAATGGTGGTGGGTAGGGAACTCAAGTCTTTAACACCTGTATACAGGGTACAGGGTTCAAGCCTGAGGTATTCCCTACCACACCACCATGAGCACCTGGGGCATTTTCACACACACACACACACACACAGTCCATTCATTCACACACTTCACACACACAGTCCATTCATTCACACACACAGTCCATTCATTCACACACTTCACACACACAGTCCTTTCATTCACACACTTCACACACACAGTCCATTCATTCACACACTTCACACACACAGTCCATTCATTCACACACACAGTCCATTCATTCACACACTTCACAGACACAGTCCATTCATTCACACACAGTCCATTCATTCACACACTTCACACACACAGTCCATTCATTCACACACACAGTCCATTCATTCACACACTTCACACACACAGTCCATTCATTCACACACACAGTCCATTCATTCACACACTTCACACACACAGTCCATTCATTCACACACTTCACACACACAGTCCATTCATTCACACACACAGTCCATTCATTCACACACTTCACACACACAGTCCATTCATTCACACACTTCACACACACAGTCCATTCATTCACACACTTCACACACACACACACAGTCCATTCATTCACACACTTCACACACACACACACACACAGTCCATTCATTCACACACTTCACACACACACACACAGTCCATTCATTCACACACTTCACACACACAGTCCATTCATTCACACACTTCACACACACAGTCCATTCCAATAGGCATTCATTCACACACTTCCCTACCATCACACACACACACACAGTCCATTAGGCATTCATTCACACACTTCCCTACCATTCTAAACAATAAACACACACCAGTTTCATTCACACACTTCCCTACCATTCTAAACAATAATTAACACACTTACCTGTCCTTGCTGCCCATTCTCCATAATGTAATCCAAATGCCCACGCAATAATCCACAGTCCAGTGAGATTCCCGCGATCCAAACCCTAATCCACAGTCCTGATGAGAGAGACTGACTGCTGCTGTTGCAGTCCGGCCCTGACGCATTTTCCCAGTGAGTCTGTGCACTTTAAAAGTGCACAGATGTCTCCCTACCTGGACTGCCGGACTGCCTGGAGCATGCGCAGTAGACTCGCAGTAAGTCCACGAATTTTTAAAAATTTTTCTTTTCTTTTTATTTTTTTGTTGAGGGGGCTGCAGTCCAGCAGTCCAATAGCACGGGCCACTCCTGGATCTACTTAATCCACCTCCAGCTACATAAGTGCATACTACAATCTGACATTTTCACTAATATTCATAAAATATTGAATGTTTTACTGTCTGTAGACTACATTTTCTAGCAAAAGATATATTGCATGTTAACCACTGCCACTCTAACTGAAAAAATATTGGTAAAATGTGTTAATGTATTTTGTTAAAAAGGACAACTTAAGGGAACACATTATTACTATAACATCTAAAACTGAAGTGTCCTTGAAGGTTAAAAGCTGTGACTTCATTATATGATATTTTTATCAAAATCAAGCTACACTACATAGTTTCTTTAGACTCACATCTTTAGAAAGAAAAGCTAATGTTTTTGATGATTACACAGATCTCTATACCTGCATAGATATTTGTGCAACTAAAATATTATCTTCTCATGAAAAAAATTCTCATTAGTACATCTTTATTTTAAATATCTTTAATACCTTAAGAAATTATTTAAGGTTAATCAGATATGTTTTTTTTTTTTTTTCTTTTTAGGGGAAGGAAAAACTGGTGATTTTCTATCTTATATAAAAGGAAAATAAGCCTATAGGCTATATATTAATATGCTGATTCTATAGTAAATATTAACACTGTTGTGATTTCACAGACAAGTTCATACAGGAATGTTTTGTTACATGATAAATGTTCTTATTTTTATACATAAACTTCTTTACTGAATTCCTAGATAAGTAGGTTTTGATCTAATGTAGTATACTAGATTAAGATCTGTATTAGTATAGAATAGACATAAATGAATATCATATACTATGTCATGATACAAGTTTAAAGACACTGTTCTTAAAAATTTTGAAAATTACATTATTCATGTTAATTGATGTTTTTCCACAATATCTCGTACATAGTAATACATATTCATCCTGGAGAATTAATAGGTTGTAGTTTGTTGATTCAATAAAATATTAGGTAGTAGCATTAGAGAATGATAGTCTTGAGCACTAAGGATGATAGAGGGTGGTATTGATGACTTCCTCATCAATCCAGGAACTAGATGTTCCATGGTTAGTTTTGTACATAGTTATATTTTCATCTTCTCTGAACATTACTTGTTAATTAAGTCCAGAATAGTATTTATCCATCAAAATCTTAAAGTAATCAATGTCTGGGTTTAAATGTCTGTCTCTGAATGCAAATGGTCTTAATAACCCTACTAAAAGAGGAAGATTACTCAAATACTTAGCACCTAATAAAGCTGACATTATATTTTTGCAAGAAACGCACATTATTCAGAAAGATCTAGAAAAAATGGCTTTTAAAGGTTATAGTATTCTAGCTGAATCTCATTTCCAAACAAAGAGAAGAGGAACCATGATTTTGTGGAAAAATACATTACCAATACCTAAAATAATTAACAGTTTCTCTCATAAAAATGGTATGTTGTGTCTAGTAGTATTGGAATTGAATAAGAAATATTTTACTTTAGCAAATATGTACTGGCTACCTGGTATTGGTGCTAAATCTGCAAACAAATATTTGGAAATAATAACAGCAAATTCTAAAGGAGATATCATTTTGGCAGGTGATTTTAATTGTATTCTATCATCTAAAGATACCAATAATGTCAGCAATATTAAGATACCTGCATCAGCCAAAAAATTGATAGATTTTGTCTCATTATATAACCTAAAAGACATATACATGATCAAAGAGCAGAGGTCTCTCAATTTTACTCACTTTTCTTATAGATATGGTACACAGATGACTATTGATAAAGTGTTTATATCTGACAGCCTATTATCTAAGACTCAAGATGTAGTGATTACATCATGCCCTCTGTCAGACCACAATGCCATACTATTTAAAATTAAAATTAAACCAAACGATCTTATTCATTGGCAGAGACTACCAGCCTATATTATTAAGATAAAAGGATTCAAAGAATGGTTTATAAAGGAAGTAAACTATTATATTGAACTTAATAATAATAATAACACAAATAAAGTGTTTATTTGGGACTCTTTAAAATCTTATATATATGGGAAAATAAAAACCTGGTATTTACATAAAAGGAAAGAATGGGACAAAGAATTATTAAATCTACAATTGAAAATTGACACTTTAAAAAAGAACTTACACCCCAAAGAATTGGGCTCGAATCTGGAATTAAAACAAGTAAATCTCGAATATTTAGAAATTCCTAGTCATAAAGTAGCAATTAATTTAGAGAGGTTAAAATTACAATCTTATTCATCTAATCCAAAACATATGCATAGATTAGCAGCCAAAACAAAAAGTTTTCACAAGAGTAAACACATAATTGAAATATTAGACACATCTAAACACAATTCAAAACCTTCTTCAGATCTAAAAGATATTTTAGAGATTTTTCATTCATATCATGAAACAATGAATAAAGCAAACTTAAACTACTAATAATAGTTCAAAAATAGAATTTCTAAAAAACAATATAAATAATAAACTTTCTAAAGAACAAAATAATAGATTACTTAAATCAATATCATTAATAGAAGTTAAAGAAAGAATACAAAATCTTAAAAATAATAAAGCCCCTGGTCTTGATGGCATAATAGGTGAATTATATAAAATTTTCCCTGATTCCGCTTTGAAGATATTAATGAAAGCACTTGAGGAAGTTCAAATAAGTGACAAACTTTGTCCTTCTTGGAAATATTTGCTAATTTCTCCCATTCTAAAGCAAGATAAGGACTCCAAATTTGTTTCATCATATCGTCCTATTTCCCTATTAAATATAGATTATAAAATATTTACGTCTATTATAGCAAACAGATTAAATCAAATGATGCCGACTTTAATAAACAACAATCAAACAGGTTTTATACTGAACAGAAAAGTTCAGGATAATACTATTAGACTTTTAACTTTAATAGATTTTGCAAATAAAAAAAAAAGAATTATCACTCATCAGTCTAGATCTAGATAAAGCATTTGATTCTATTAACTGGACATACTTATTAAAAGAATATAATTTCTCCTCAGAAATCTTAAACTTGTTAAAAAAATTATATGAAAGTTCTGTAACGTATATTAAAATTGGCACTTTTTTATCTGGCCCACTTCAAAGTCTAAAAGGCACTAGACAAGGTTGCCCTTTATCCCCACTACTATTTGCATTAGCAATAGAACCATTTGCTAATTTTATAAGAAACAATATAAAAATAAAAAGTTTTGATGTTAATGAGAATTATTCTTTAAAAATTTTACTCTTTGCAGATGATATCTTATTAACTATTGGAAATATTGATTCATCTATTGATCACATTATCAGATCATTAAAACTCTTTGAGGAAATCTCAAACCTTGGATTTAACCAAAACAAAACAGAAACTATCCTCATCAATAAAAAATTGAATAACACTCTATCTAATTACAATAACTTTAACTGGACCAATGATAAATTGAAATATCTAGGGGTTCATATTCTGTCTAAATGGAAGGACACTATAAATATAAATTATAAAATTTTATTAAATAAAATCACAGAATACATTAACAGATGGAAGAAAATGTTCTTTACTATAGAAGAAAGATTATCTCTGATAAAAATGATTCTATTACCAAAAAATATTTTTTATCTTCAAACATTATTGGCTCCTCCTTCTAGAAAACAACATAAACACACAAACACTATATTAATTAAATTTCTATGGCATCCTCAAAAAACAAGGATTAAATATGATTGGCACTATAAAAACTGGATTGAAGGAGGGATTGCTTTTCCAAATTTTGAGCTTTATGCTGATGCCATTATTCTTAATATAACAAGTCTGTGGTTAAGTCCAAAATACCATTCAAATTTGAAACATTTACACAAAACAATACTATTAAGTAATTTTGACAAGTTTTTCAAAAACATATATTGTTCTGAAAATATTAAGCTATTTATAATTATTAAAGAATTCTTCTTCAACAATGAGCAGGAAAAATCACGTCTTATTCCTATAATTAAATATATCTTGCAAAATTTAAAAAAAGTAATGAATAAGAACCTTTTGAACAACAATTTGTCCATTCTAATGTTTCCAATAATCTTAACCAAGGGATGCTTTGATTCCTTTAACATGATGAAAATAAAAACTATGGAAGAAAATGGGTTATTATTCTGACATCAGTTTTTAGGAACTAATAATATTCATGATACTACCTACCTTTTAGCCAGGTAGAATATCTACCAAAATAACTGGTTAAATACTCAAATCTTCAGAGAATTTATTTTAACAGAATTTAAAAGACATCATTTTCCTGCTATAACAGACCTCCCAAAATTATCCATCCTCTTTGACTTCACCAATATAGGCTATAATAATGGTATCTCATTGTCAAGATTTTACAACATTCTTAGATCAGATCTAATAATATTAGACGACAATTTATGGAAATATATCAACAATTTCAACAACTCCCAAATACATATAAATGATAAAACTTTAATTCTCAGATCTGTTTACCATACCTCTTCTTCCACATATTGGAAAATTTTTACATGGAAATTCATTCATAGAAGTTTTATTACACCAAAAAAAGCCTCTAGAATAAGCAAGAAAGATTTTAATAGATGTCGGAGATGTGAGGAGCTAGTAGATGCCGACTGGGCACATTTGTTTTTAGAATGCAGAACAATAACCACATTTTGGATGGAGTTTAAAAATTTTATTAAAGCTTTGTGGTTGGACAGATGTGAAATCTCTGATTCTATGATACTTTTTAATGCACCAATGCCAAGGGATGTTCCACTGAATCAAATGAACCTCCTTTGGACTCTACTTGATATAGCAAGAAAAACTATTACTAGAAATTGGAAATGTAAAAATAACCTTCCATTTAAGGAATTTATATCTTTTACTAAGATTATTTGTAGTAGGGAATTACAAACAGCTATGTTACACTCCTCAAACATGACTCATAAACAAATTGCCTGGATAAAGCTTAAAAAAACTATTAGACAAAATGTAATGTTATTGAAGATTTGGTATCTATTTTGGACTTTGTATATAGTTTTTGTAAAAATTTGATATTACGTTGTTTTTTCTTGTTAAAAATTGTAATTATACTCTTGAAAATCAATAAAAAAATATGAGAAAAAAATACTAAGTCCTTACTCAGAACAGTGTCACCCTTTGCCCTCACCTTTGAGGCTTATCTAAGGTGACTTATAACTCACTGTGACCTGATCAACATGAAACTAATTAATCCCCTTGCTTCCTGAATTCTTTGATGCCAGAAAACCATTGTATTCTGAAATATTTTCTCCAAAAGACAGTATTCAAAATGCACCTTTTGAGTGAATGGGTTGCACAGTTGTTTTTCTACCAAGATATAGCTAATATTTATAACTTTTTTCAGAACTTGCCTATACACAATTTTTAATAATTCAGAAGCTGTACATTTCCGGATGAGAGTTTGAGTGGGCACATATACCAAATCATGTTATCCTGCATAGACTGCATTATTCCCCAGTGCAGTATCTCCAATTCCTTTGATATTTACCATAATAAATAAATGTTGCTAATATTCATATATTTTCAACAGACATTAAATATGTATAAATATAGACTTTGTCTTTACCCTTGTGGCTCATACTATGATTAAAATATTCTGAAGAGGATCTGTTCATTGCCATGATGGTTGTGAAATAAATACATTTAAATGTATATTACCTGGTGGATTTTGAGTCCACATGGTCTGCAAAGGATAGGGTTCAATCCAACATAAACACATGCAGTTGAACATTGACAGTGTTTCAAACCCATTAGAATCTAGGGCCCACTGGGCGTCCTCATTCCATCCATTACTACAAGCTGCATTGCTTTTGTGCTATAAGTTTGGCTGTGAGACAGTGTAAACCAGTTATAGTTACTATCAAAGTCAAAAACTTCCAAAGATCCATTTTGATGGGTGCTGTGAAATACAACCAGCTGATCTATTGAGACAAATATAGCTAATCCAGATATAATGCCACCCAAACTATTACTTAAGATAAAACAGTCCAAAAACAGCTTACATGGCTTCAGTTGTTATGCTTGCCTTACTGGACTAGGTGTCTTGTTTTTCATCAGGATAACGTCTGATGAATATTTGAATTGCAAACCCTCCCTCTTTAAGATGGAAGTGTTAATAAGTACAGCAAGGTTAACAAATTCATTGGGTTTTGACGCATATGATAAGACTAGACATTCACTTAGAATTCATTTTGGTGAAGGCCGTGCTCACAGGACTTCATGTTTTAAACATTGTGTCAAATCAAAAGTAATCTCAGACAGAGAGAGAGAGAGAGAGAGAGAGAGAGAGAGAGAATGCCATTGCACAACACAGTCCCATTAGAAAGGGTTACTCCTTCTACAACACTTTCACTAGAACAGTGAAAAAGAGGTCTTCTTCTTCTTCTTTTGGCTGCTCCATTAGGAGTCGCCACAGTGGATCATCTGTTTCCATTTCTTCCTGTCCTCTGCATTGTGCTCTGTCACACCGACCACCTGCACATCCTCTTTCACAAATCTATAACTCTTATCTTAGGCCTTTATCTTTTCCTCTTACCTGGCAGCTCCATCCTTAGCATCCTTCTCCCAATATACCCAGCATCCCTCCTCAGCACATGTCCAAACCAATGCAATCTCGCCTCTCTGGTTTTGTCTCCAAACCGTCCAACCTGAGCTAACCCTCTAATATACTGATTCCTAATCCTGTCCATCCTCGTTACACCCAATGCAACTCTGCCACCTCCAGCTCTGACTCCTGTCTTTTCAACAGTATCACCATCTCCAACCCATATAACATAGCTGGTCGCATTACCCTCTTGTAGACCTTCCCTTTCACTCTTACTGGTACCAGTCTATCACAAATCACTTCTGACACTCTTCTCCACCCACTCCACCCTGCCTGCCCTCTCTTCTTCACCTCTCTTCCACACTCATCATTACTCTGAACTGTTGATTCCAAGTATTTAAACTCATCGACCTTTGCCACCTCTAATCCCTGCATCCTCACCATTCCTCTGTCTCCCTCTCATTCACACACATATATTCTGTCTTAGTCATTGTGATCTTTATTCACCTCCTCTCTAGAGCATATCTCCACCTCTTCAAGGTTTCCTCAACCTGTTTCATACTCTCCATACTCTCACTACAGATCACAATATCATCCGCAAACATCATAGTCCACAGGGACTCCTGTCTGATCTTATCTGTCAACCTGTTCATCACTATTGCAAATAAGCAAGGGCTCAGAGCTCATCCTTGATGTAATCCCACCTCTACTTTGATCGCATCTGTCACTCCTACTGCAGACCTCACCAATGTCACACTACCCTTATACATATCCTGTACCACTCTTACTTACTTTTCTGCCACTTCCGACTTCCTCATACAATACCCCAACACCTCTCTAGGCACCCTATCATATGCTTTCCCTAAGTCCACAAAGACACAGTGCAACTCCTGACCATCTCTATACTTCTCCATCAACACTCTCAGAGCAAACATTGCATCTGTAGTGCTGTTTCCCGGCATGAAACCATACTGCTGCTCAATAATCATCACCTCCCTTATTAACCTAGCTTCCACTGCTCTTTCCCATAACTTCATGCTCTGACTGATCCATTTTATCCCTCTGTAGTTACTGCAGCTCTGCATATCACCCTTACTCTTAAAAATCAGTACCAAAACCCTTCTTCTGTACTCCTCAGGCATCCTCTCATTTTCCAAGCTTTCATTAAACAATCTGGTTAAAAACTCCACTACCATCTCTATAAACAACTCCATGCCTTCCACAGGTATGTTATCTGGACCAATAGCCTTTCCATTCTTTATCCGCTTCATAGCTATCCTTACTTCCTTCATGCTAATGTGTTGAACTTCCTGATTCACTATCCCACATCATTGAACCTTCTCTCTCTCTCTCTCTCTCTCTCATTCTCTTCATTCATCAGCCCCTCAAAGTACTCTTTCCATCTGCTCAACACACTCTCCTCACTTGTGAGTACATTTCCCTCATTATCCTTTATCACCCTTACCTGCTGCACATCTTTCCCTGCTCAGTCCCTCTGTCTAACCAATCGGTGAAAAAGAGGTATTGGGTTGTAATTATAAGAGTCTAATTATACATGTGACTGATAGCCGTAACTGAAAGTACACTTTTTAAGCACTGGGAACAGACCTTGACAAGATGGGAAATGGGGAAAATATATTTCAGAGTGCACACTTAATCATAGTTTAAAACACTGAAAACAGAAGAATAAATGCCCAAGGATTTAGCAATAGCGTTCATTTACCTTTTTTCTTTTACAAAATCTGAAGCTACAGTAATTATCTAAACTTCAGTACAGACGTCATATGTGAAAGTTCTGTATGTATTTTGTAAAAGATGATAGCATTAAAAAACAGCCCTGAGAACACATGCCTAATTCCCATTGCTTTATCAAATAAGGCCATGCAGTCATAGAAAGCGTGAATGATGCCAACCACTGTTTGTACTTTCTGGTGATTACTTTCCTTTTAATTTACTTATACTAACAGCCCAATGCATATGCAAAGAGAGTACCAAAGTTTTGTCAGGCATAGGAGACAAACGTAGCTCATTGCGATTATGTCAATATTTAGTTTTAACAGTCAGTTATTATACCTTGTGTTTGGCCTGTGTTTATCATAGGATAGAAGCAAGTAACAGCATTAGTTGCATCTGTGGTATATCTTAATATCAAATGTCTGTACTAACCAAAGTTTCTTTATGATACTGAGCATATGTCTGTTGGTAAAATATCACCCATGTGTTGCAGATGCTTAACCTAGATCTAAACAGTTTTTATGAAGCTATTTAATAAAATTAATTACTTCTGAACAACTACAGCAGTCAGCCCTGCAGTGCACGTTTTATCTGTTGAAATCATTACAAGAAGTGCACATATTTATTAAGAACAAAGACGGAACTCCTTCTATTTTCAGTACTTAAGCTTAGAGCAATGCAGTTTAGTATGCCTGATACTACCATTAGAATTAATAGTAATTGTTAATGCAGTAAATGTGCATTTTACAACTTATTTAATCACTGGTATGTTTTTAAACTAGTTCCAAATACACCAAAACGTGCAGCAAATACATAATCCCTTTGAATTAAGAAAACCGCTTTGAGGATGCCCCCTACAGTTAACATAGAAGCATTCTTTCACAAATGTTCTTTGCTTATGGTTGGATTTATTGATGGCATCATGTTTTATGGTCTGTTACCTGCGAGTATGACTGCCTTTGATAGCCTTATATGCATATAAACCTTTTGCAGACATGGTCTGTAGAGTGAATCAATGACATCTGTAATAAAGCTACACCTTTTCATGAAGAGGTTTACATGTCTGTTACACATGATTTTGGATTAACCTGGAACCACTATAAAGCAAAAGTACCTTTAAAGCTAATACAGTGAATACACATACAGCTTCTAAGAGCATCAGGCATGTCACATACGCAGTAACACAATCAGTATGTAATCTGTACTTGAAATACAAGAGAACAAATAAGAACAGAAAAGAAAGAAAGAAAAAAAATGAAATGACACTAAAGCAAAATGAATAAATGAAACAATGAGTGAAGCCTTAATAATTTGGCCTGAAAATTATTATGCTAGTATTGAAATAAACTATCAGCAGTCAATGCATAATTAAGAGTTAGTTACTGCATTGTAAGAGGAAAATAAAACTGACAAAGTAGATGCAAACTGAAGAGAAACAACAGAAGTAAATAGCATTTAATTGAGAAGACAGACGTGAAATACAAATCTATTAACGCATTTCTAACAATGAAACTATAAGATAAACTTCATGTCTTTGATGTGAAGCTGTGTAGCTAATTAAGTAACCTCATCTGTAATACTGCAAACACTTTAAATGCATTTTTTAGTACAGCAACTTTTTGCAGATGTGCAGAATTTTGGATTTGCTGCCTTCATTTGAAGATGAGTAGTTTTTTTGCTACAGACTGTTGCATTCAGAAAATTTTTTTAGCTGATCCGGTATATGCTGATAGTGATACATCTGTAAAGCCGCAAATTTATCAGTATTGAAAGCATGATATCTCATTCTAATCTTGGAGGTGAACAAATGATGATCACTGCTTTGGAGGAGTACTGTTTTTTTTTATTTTTTGTTATTGCAGTAAGTTAGATGCATATCACTTTTGCCCTCAGGGCAGAGGATACATTTCCAGACAAGCAGAAATGAAAGGGATTTTAAAAGCAGTGTACACGGTTATTGGTATACTATTGAAACCTTGAGACTGCATATGTCGACCAGTCACATGGTCAACCCAAAATTTTGAATTTGGAATGGCGAAAAATGTGGCCAGGTCAAAACTGAATACATCAATACCCGTAGTTCAATGTATTCAACAAAGCAGTCAATGGTATGTGTATTTTACTATTTTGTAGGGGGGAAGCTCCCCTGCACCCCCCATCTGGGGGGCTGTGTCACCCACACCCCCCTGCAAATTATATATACCAACTCCAAGACTGCACTACAGTGAGGAAATGGGTTAATTCCTTGTTCCTCAATAAACCGCGATATCCGTTTGCAATGCCAAATTCTGATAATCGAACTACACTACCCATTCATTGTAGTGTAGTCGATGTTTTTTTGAGTTGGCATTCTGCCCATTTAAAACTGCCTTTCAACCACATGCCAATTATTATATAGCAACAGTTTTCAGAAGGATTTTCTAGGCATGTGTGAAAGTCAACACACACTTTTGTTTTGGTAAAGGCTAATAAGTATACTATTTTACTGAAAGTCAAAATTGACATGCAACAAGAAAACTAATCTTACAACTACTAGTAATTAAATGAATGTCACCACCTCAGCTCAACATCATTCAGAATACTGTGTAGACACCAGTAGACTCACAGGTTCATAAATTACATGCGTATGCAACATTTTTCCCAATTTTCTGTTAACCCAATAAAAGCAGATGTAGGCTAATTTGCAAGAATGGCAAGTCCTACCAGTTAACAAAAGTAGCAACAGTAATAAACAGAGGAGTCAGGTGTTTACAAGAGAATCCTATGTATAAGGGAACGTACTTTAAAAAGAATCATCTGTTTAATATCCCCTCCCTGTAGTAACCTAACATTTACTATGGCCCTAAACCTGAAGCTATGTGTAGGATTATGCTCATATCTCTATAGGGCAATGTGTAATGTGTATATCCTTGTTCCTAATAGCAGAAAGAACACCCTTACTTTGAACATATTATTTCAATGAATAGACCCTCTTAGTGATTGGATGTACAAACACGGGATCTTATTTAATGTATGTACATGCTTTGCATGACCCACAAACATCTAGAAAGTCTATCCTGGTATAAGAACAGTTCATTGTGAACCTAAAAAAGGAAGTCATTGAGTGTAAATAGGAAATATTTCCTTTAAAATAAACTTTTCTCCCGAATGACTGGTAATAGCAATGTTAATATTGTATATAATTTATCTACGCATTGATTGATCCAGAATGAACTGTTTGTTTTGAATAAGGGCTTTCTTTTCCTCCAGGGAGGAGAGAGTTTACCATGAGAGGTCATTATGGACCATGTTATTTTGCAGAATATATATATAATATGTTTGGTATGAGTAATTTCATGGCTTTGGAGGTTAAAAGTTAAAAGTCCAGTTTTGCTATTTTACACCTTTTTACACCTTTTATTTATTAGTTTATTAGAACAGAATCTGCTGAAATATTTTCATATTAGTCACTGGATAAATATCATAAAGATGGGGTACATAATGGTTTAAAACAGCTTCTGTCCTCCATGCTCATTAGTGAAGATCTTTTTAAATTTTTGTGGATAGAGCGGCAGTAACTAACTTTTAATTTTAGCCAAAATACAAAAAATAACAAATTAATGTAACCCCACCCTCCAATAGTATCAGGGAGGGTATCAGGGAGAAATCCACTTCTGTTTATGTCCACACTCAGGCTGTATGTGGATAGTATTATGTGTTCTTACAGACATAGATTTTTTTTAGATTGGGAGGGGTTTTTAATCCATTATTGGAGGGTGGGATAGTAACAGGAATATTGTGATGCAGAGTTTGTTTACTGTGATCAGCAGTGATCAGCGTGTTAAATGCAATGGCAACTGGGACAGGAGTTGAAGGTAATTGGGTGTAATTGGAAGATTTTGAAGATTATGTAAGCCTATTGATAGAAGAATAATGTATGTTAGGTGTATACCTGGAGATATAACCAATTACAGGTTTTATAACAATTATATAGTGCAGGACAACAGGGGTATTTTTGCTATTTACACTCAACGACTTTTTAGGTTCACAATGAACTGTTCTTATACCAGATAGACTTTCTTCTGTGTTTGTATACAACAGCATAGCGAAAGATATTCTCAAAGCTGTTTTTAAAAAGGAATGCTGAAAAACACTTTGTTTTATGATATGCATGCACCCGCCTACTTTTACCTTCATTGTGAAAGTTGTCTTTACATATAGTAGTAATATCAAGGGGATATGTGATATTATCCATAGAAGGAATATTTTTTTAATAAGATATAAAAAAAGTTAACATCGGAGGACTAATCATCTTTCTGCTATAGGACAGGAGGATATACACAATGCCCCATGGAGACATAGAGCATAAATCAGCACATAGCTTCAGGTTTAGGGTTTAGTAAATTTTTAGGTTAAAACAACAGGGGGGATATATTAAACAGATGACTGAAAATCTAAATGGATTATAGAGCTGAGAGCTGATGGCCCATAGTGGTCCTGATGATGATGATGATGCCATGAAACCTTAAGAATAGGTAGGTTTTTTTTACCGATTGATTGATTTAAGGATTTAGTGATTATAGTTTTTAGATTATAGATGTGTTTTCTATCTGATGAAGGGATACCAAAGCCACTTTGAACTTCTTGAACTTGCTATTGGGTTGTTTTTAAGAAGTTTTTTGGTATTTGGTATATAGTTCTTTTTTTTGATATTTTTTTTTGTTTTTTCTTTTGTTCATATTTTAGTATTTCAGAACCGGACTTTAAAAAGAAGGAGCATTTCACTTGCACAAACCTTACTTCAGTGAATTGTAGAACTATTTGAAAGAACAGTGGTGAAGAATTAGCATTCATGCTACATCCATTTGTAAAGTGAATGGCATAAATGGGTCAATGCATGAACAAGACAGAGAAGTAGAAACTTTAGGAGAACACCATATTTGCATAGTTGGCAAGTTTGATGATGTCAGAGAAGTAATACTTATTCACTGAAAAAATTATAGAAACTTTTAAGCAAATGATTAAGAAACTGGTAAAGAACTGCTGTAGAAAAATGTTTTACCATTTGTTGGGAATTCATACAACAGGAGGGGACTCTGCAAAAATTTTATGATTTATAGACATAATGATTACAGATTAAATGTTTCAGTAGCTCCCATCTCATATATGGTTGCTGGGTAGTAAATGGATAGAGGAAAGGCCAAATAATCCAGCTTACTGCATTCAAGTGGTTGACAGCAGGACTGAGAAGTGAGTTGATACAGGGTGTGAAAAAAATACAAAATAAAACAAACAACAACCAAAAAAGGTAAAATATTTAATTACAGTGGTGGAAATGCTAGAATATAGAAAGGCAGGCACACTTACTGTGATGTCTTCCATCTTACAGAGTTACTTAAAATCTAACAAACGTGGTGACAGACATTGGGATGTACATACAGTTACCATTATTACCATGTGCTATACTGGAAATATGGCAGCATAGTGCCATAGTGAATAGCATTATTGCCTCACAGAAAGAGGTTCTCTGGTTTGGTTCTTAATGTGGGTGCCTTGTGTGTGGAGTCTGCATGTCCTCCCTGTGTTCATGTCGGTTTTCTCTGGGTACCAGTTTTCCGCCCACATCTCAAAGACAAGCAATGGGTAGATTGGTGACTCTAAACTGTCTATGGATGTGCATGTAGTATGTGTGTCAAATGAATGATTGAAAGGTCAGACAATCCACTTCCACTTCCATTTCCTGCTTGCTTAGTAAACACTACGGATGATGATGGCTGCTTATTAGGTTATTAAAGGAGTTTGCTCTATCTAAACAGCAATTGATGGATATTAGAAACTATAACAAGAAATCATAAATAAAAAATGAGACAGAAAAGGCAAAGTTATGTAAAAAGGATAAATCTGTAAATAACTAGCCCAGGCTGCTAAACGTATGAAAAAGAACTGATAATCACATTTGTGGTTATAGTGAAGAATCGCCTTTATTAAAAGCTTAACACATGGTCACTCAGAGATGTTAATAATTTGATTGCAGTGGCAAACTGCAATACATGCTTGTTATTCTTCAGTTGTTTGATACGTCTGTAGACAGGAATTTATGAGGTTAACTAAGAATAGCAGTTAATTCAGGAACAGTGATTTAAGGTATAAGATAGATTTCTAAGATCCCTTATTAATACTGTTCAAAATTATATTAAATCTACATTGTGAAAGCTAATGGAATGGCTTATTGACTGATAGATATACATCTATGCAGAATGGAAGAAAAAGAATTGATCTGATGGGATGGAGCTCTTTCCACTTAAATCAGAAGAAATGGGAGGATAATATGGGACAATATGCCATATTCAGGAGATATGAAATGATCGCTTTGTGAAAAAAAGATGGGGAGAGATTAGGATATATGCAGCAGCCTATATAACCAACTTCAGCTTGGATCTATGAAAGTATATTTTCATAGAGGCAGTTGTGATCTCACAGAATAAACTACCAGATTAGGTAGTAAGGATGAAATACGCAGAAATGTTCAAGAGAGCATGACATAGATTGAAAGAGTGAGAGGCAAAGGATAGAAGGAAGAAGGTGTGGAGTTGTAAATGCAGTTAAAGGGCAAACTAGATATAAAACTTTTATTTTCATATGTTCTCTTTTCCCATAGGGTCCATCTTGTTTTTGGGTAGTCATAATATTAAAGTTTTGCCAATTACTTCAGCATTTAAAGTTCCTCTCATTTATTTTATGTTTCAAAAAATATACCCTACCATCATCAGTAGATCCAGACATGGTTCCTGTCTATTGAATTCTGTCATATTATCCATTTACCATCATCACTTTTATTTATTATCCTTAATTATCATTGACACATCTCTTTGGAATAAAATCCACCATATGACATGATTCCACTTTAGGTATTTCCATGTACTTAATTCCATATTTATCATGCTTTTTAATTTGTTTCTTGATGTAAATAGTATGGGAAGAAATAGCCAGGGAATTGTTATGGCTAGGCTTGTATAGGCCCTAGGGCTGATAGCCTAGTACCAGCCTATGAACCTATGTTTTTTTCTTTGCAATATCAATTGCTTCATGGTTGTGTTTCACCTTGAGTATAAAATATCGCCCACATTCCAAGCTATCATCTTCAACACACTTGCATGGTATTATCCATAGTAGGATCACCTTCTTTTTCATCCCTGTGTTCCCTTTCTTTAAGTTCTCTTCCAGTACCAAGTCCTAAGCCTTCCATACTGCCTCAACTTCTCCTGAACTGGACAGAGGAAAGGGAAAATCTCTGCCTTGAGTGTAGTATCACAACCAACACTTGTATATTGGTATAGGTTTCACATAGGTTCATAGGTTCATAGGAGATTACTAGGCTAGTAGCTCTGCAGCCTTTACAAGCCTAACCATGTTAATCCCAAGAATCCCCATTTGGGTAGCTCACAGAACAAATTTATGCACAGAATGGATATGATCATGGCTAGATCATGACCAGACAAATTCAGGTTCCTATTCCTCATCACTAGCAAACTCCTTACACTTTTTTGTTTTCTAAAAGATGTCTCATGTTTGACCTTTACCCCATCCATTTCCTATTTTTGATTTCTAAGATCTCTATTCACACACCACTAGTCCTGCTGTATTAGTTCTTATTTATTAAGCTTCCCAAACAAATCCAAATGAACCCAGAAGCGAGGTATGCAACAATGTTGAAAAATTAATGAATACCCAAAGCTGAAGGTAGCTGGAATGAAGATGACAAGTCCACCAACATATAAAATCCACAGTTTTAATGAATAAAAGTGGGTGCTTTCGCAATGCTCAACATTGCTTCATCAGACAAACAAACAATCAGCTTCGACTTAAATATATGTTACAAATTCATATCAGCCAATCAAATGCAAATAGTTCAGTATCCTAGATACCATCCAATCAACTTCACTCATAACTAACCTTCTACACTAAGACCTATAAGTAAATGCATATACAAACACATGATGCTAAAACCTTGAACTATAATCATATACATAATATAAAAACTAACATTTATACTGGAATTATTTCAGTTTCCTAGACTTTAAAGCAGGTTTAAGGGGACAGAATAATTTAAACCCAGCCCCCTGTGTGCCCCCAGCCTCAAAATCCGTTGAAGTTCCATACTTGCTGTTTGATTAACAAGGTCCCCCATCCTGCTGTTCATTGCCTAGATATGTA
The DNA here is from genome assembly GCF_019279795.1 of Protopterus annectens. NCBI lineage: Eukaryota > Metazoa > Chordata > Ceratodontiformes > Protopteridae > Protopterus > Protopterus annectens. Next base: position 193,261,037 of record NC_056726.1, read on the forward strand.
ACACCTGGAACATGAATGTATGCTGTTTATTCATTGATAGGGTATGTTTAGCCAAAGCACTATGCTCCAGACCCTTCCTTGTATAGTACAGATGGTCCCTAATGTGTTCTCTAAGATGGCGGTTGGTTTTCCCTACATAGAAATGGAAACATATCACGCAGTGTGCCGCATACACCATGTTACATGTGTTACAATCTCCATTCTCTGTTTTGTCCTCCATTCTTGAGATTTTCAGTGTATCTTCTATTGGTTTGAAAGGGTATGTTAATTTGAAGCCATTGCTTAAAGGCAGACATTTTAGAAGTTGATTGATTGTTGATTATATTAATTGGATTATGTGATATTTTTCTTTAGTTGTTGGTTGTACTTAATAAAATACATCTATGGGTCCTGGCTGTCTTTTTTTGTTTTTGTTCTTGATCAGTCTGTCTACATTTTCATAAAATTCAAACCGTTTCTCCACTGTAGAAAGAAAATACAAACTCCTCCTTTCATTTCCATAAATATTTAAAGTGACCCAGTCTAACCAAAAGTCTTAAATATAACTTTACGTCTTTCTCTAGTAGTTTAAGAAACAAGCCATATGACAACACAGTTATGATTAGATTATGTAGTAGGTGGAAGAATTACAATGTAGTCTCTGTCGGTTGTATTTGCTAAATGTATATCCAAGAAGTAAAAAACTTAAGAGTAGTAGCAGAATTAACATGCTACTTAAAGATGCATGTATTAGCAAAACATGTCAGTCATATTCATTGGAGTGCTCTGGATGGTGCAGCCATCTGTACCCTGGTGTGGAAGGCTTTGCTTAAACATAAAAATGTGAGGCAATTGATTTTTTTTCTGTTTTTCTTTTTTCTAAGTGGGACTCCATCTGAAGTAGCCTAGACATGATCCTTGCATTTTCTGAGATACAGATAAAGAAACTTTTTTTCATTACCCAAAGGAGCTAAAACATAATGTAGATTCTCACTGTGTCCACTGAGTTAGTGTTACTATCATATATCTTGCCACATACACCAACAGCCAATTGTGGAAGTGCTTGCAAAAGTTTCCTGTATCCCCTTGTCATTGCCCTCCTTCTCAGCTGACTTTGCAGGTTGCATGTCTTCTTTTACATTAAAAAATACAGCATTTTCTAGTTGTACACATTGTACAGACATAATTTCTCTGTTAAAAATTATCCAATTTAATATTGTATATATTGCTCAAGTCCTGCATTCTCTGAAATATCACTCCTCCTCCTCCTGAACATTATTCTATATGTATCATTCTCACATATTCCATTTATTTCTATGTAGTTTACCATTCACTTTTCTAAAGACCCCCCTTCAATTATATTATCTCCTTTAAAACAGTCAACAATTCTGTTATTATCGGTTTAGTTTTTTATTTCATTTCCCAGTAATTGCTTTAACAGCATTAAGTTTAGCAGGACCTTATTGTATCAAAGTAATTCATTTTCTACATCTGACCTCAAAAGAATCCTTTTCTTAGTTATAACAATTTGCTCAACCAACATTTCTGACAAAGTTCCCTGTAGGGAATTTCTAAAATCTATAAACCCTTTACATTCCGAAAAAACATGTCCCCAGGTACTCCTATCTTCTTTATCATGTCTTCAGCAATTGTTGCCTACCTGTGGAAAAATTCTCTGAAGTTTATGCAAACACTGCTTTGCAAAAATCCTAAACCTTCTAGATTGTGTTGCATAGTTCATACAGGTATCCTTCCATTGTTTCTTTGCATATAGCCTTTTCTTTTACATTTCTGGATTTTTTTCTAACATTTTCTGATTAATGCTTATAGCTATCATGCATTATTTTATACACCCTACTAGTTTTATTTATTTATTTATTTATTTTTATTTATTTATTTATATTTGTTGACCGGGAGTGTCTGACTGGACGTAGGTCCATTTTCAGCGGAGGCCTGGGGAGAAAAGCTCCACAGTTAAAATAAACAGACAGTAGTTACATTGGATTACATAGCAATTAACAATTTACATAGCAATTACTTACAACATATTTACAGATGAAGAACATAGTACATCAGTAGACAACTAGAATCTTTATCTGCGAAGTACATAACAGACATTAACAAAATGTACAATAAGAAGTTCCTGCTGTATAATCAGTACTAGGCTTATGAGCATTTGAGCTTGCTATAATCAAGGTAGTTAGTGGAGTGGAAAGAAAGGTAGTAGTTGGATGGGGTGGGTGATATTAGAGTGGGAGTTGCAAGGGCATAGCCAGCATGTTTTTAGGTGTGCTTTTAGTAAAGTTTTGAAGTGGGTGCATGATGGTATGAAGGTAATTGTTGGTAGGAGGGAGTTCTATAATTTGGCTATGGTGCAAGAGAATAGTGCTTCACCAGCAGAATTATTGGCTTTAGTGATCTGCAAGTGATTTTTGTTGCTGGATCTTAGTGGTCTGGTGGTGCGATAGGGTTGGAGTAGATTCTGGAGGGATGGGACATTTAGTGGATGATTTACTAGTTTGTGGGTGAGTGAGAGTTGATACCATTGAAGGAGGTGAGGCAGTTCAAGCCAGCCCAGTTCAGCAAATGAGAGACAGTGGTGACTACGGCAGGATGCCCCTGTGGCGAATTTGGCAATTTTGTTGTAGCAGGTCTCTAGCTTGTTTAGATCACATTGCCTTAGGTTGGTATATATTGGAGAGGCATAAAGTAGGGTGTAGATAAGGTGAGAATTTGCTATTGAAATCTTTGCTGCTTTGGTGAGAAGTTGCTTATTTCTGTATAATGTTCCTAGTTTTTTTGTGGACTTTTTTTATGGTCATGGATATGTGAATGTCAAATTTTAGTTTATTGTCTATTTCCACTCCTAGCAATTTGGTGTGTTCAGTTGGGTATATAGTGATGCTGTCTTTTGCTGTGATGTTAAAGTGAGAGTTGTTTTGAGTATGTTTGGTGGGTTGGAAGATGAGTAGTTTAGTTTTGTTTGGGTTGAGTATTAATTGGGCATCGGATAGCCAAGTTTCAACAGAGGAAAAGGCTTCCTGTGTGACTTTTTGCAGTTTGGGTAGGGACTGGGCTGAGCAGATGATGGTTGAGTCATCTGCGTATTGTATGAGTGTGCCATGTTTGGTGGCAGAGGCTAGATTATTGGTGAAAACAGAGAAGAGTAGGGGTCTAAGGATGGATCCTTGGGGAACTCCTATGGAGACAGGTAGTTGGGGAGATATGTCATTCTGCCATACAATGGATTGTTGGTGGTCAGACAGGTAACTCTGAAACCAGTTGGTGACTGATTGTGAGAAGGCTAGTTTATTGAGGACAGAGATAAGTTGTTTGTGTGGGACCATGTCAAATGCTTTAGATAGGTCTAGGAAAGTAGCAGAGGAGAGATAGCCATTGTTTGTATGCTGAAGGATAGTGTTAGTAAAGGAGAGTAAGGCAGTGGGGGTGCTATGGCTTGATCAGAAACCATGCTGAGTATTGGAAAGGAGATTGTTAGTAAGGAGGTAGTCTGAGACCTAAGAGTGTATGCATCTCTCTACTATTTTGGGGAGTGGAGAGAGAATAGCTATGGGGCAGTAATTGATTAGTTCTGTGGAGGGTCTGCCTTTGTGGAGGGGAATTATATGTGATACTTTCCACAGTGTGGGAATGTAACTTTCTGACAGAGATCGGTTAATCAAGATGGATACTGGGTAGGCCAGAGCATCAGCTGCGATTTGTAGGTATTCACTTGTGAGGTTGTCTGCTGCTAATTTGGTGGGCTTAAGTTTAGTTAAGAGTTTTTTATGTTGTACAGGAGAAAAAGAGAAGGCAGTGGGGAGATTACTAACTGAAGGGGGAAGGTTGTGCTTTGATTCTGGAAAGTCTTAGGGGGGCATGGTAATTAAGGATGCTCTGGAAGGTAGTATTAAAAAATTCAGCTGCATCATCAAGACTGAGGTACTTTAGAGGATGCCAGTTACATTCTTTGAGGGATGAGATGAATGTGAGTGGGTTAAAGTTTAGTTTTTTACGTATTTGAAGGTAGATGACAGGCTTAGCTTGGTATAGGTATTTTTTGAGTAGGAATGTTGGGGAGTGATCACTGAGGCTATCTGATAAGCAGCCTGTTATATATGACTGGGGGCTCTTACTGACTAGTATCCAATCCAGGGTAGTGTGCTTGCTGCAGTTTTTATTTATCCTGGTTGGCGACTGGACTAGTTGGGTGAAGCCATGAAGGTTTACATGATGGGTTGGATGGTTGCCAGAACAGGGTTGCCAGTCAATACTGAAATCACCTAAAATTATAGTTTCTTGGGGGAGATGGTGGGTAGACCAGCTGAGGAGGTTTTCTAGTGGAGGGATGTTTTGGCCAGGTGGGAAGTAGCATCCAATTATGTTGATGGTTTTGTTTTGGTTTATTTTGAGGTTGGTATATATTATTTCTTCATTGCCTATTTGTGGAGCTGATGATTTTAAGATCTGGATGTTTAGATGCTGTTTAAATATTATAGCTACACAGCCTCCTTTCTTGTTTAGCCGGTCTACTCTTAGTATGCCATAACTTGTAGGGAATATTTGCTCACTAGTAATGGGAGGTTTTAGCCAGGTTTCTGTCAGGATGACTATATCTGGGGAGTACAAGTCTATGGTGGCATGGAGTTCATGGACTTTGTTGGATATACTTTTAATATTTAGGCTTAGTAGAAGGAAGTCACTTGGCTTTCTATTGGCTGTAATATGGGAGAAGTTGTGGTTTCTAGTCTGATTATGAGGATTGGAGTTGGAGATGGCAGGGCCAGGGTTGGGGTGGATGTCTCCACTTAGGGATAGTTTTGATATGCATGAGGTTATTAGTTTTCTCAGTTTTTGAATGTGTTTGTTTATAAGGGAAACTTTATGATTGTGCTCTGTGGGTAATAGGTATGGTGGGAGGGTTACTATGTTAAGTTGTAGGGATGCTTTATGTTTGAGTAATATAGTTGGTAGAATATGTGGGGGGTGCATAGGGATGGTTTTTGAGTTGGTGGGAGGGGAGCTGAGTGAGGGTGAGACATGAGTGGTGGTGTGAGTAGTAGTAAAGTGGTAGTGGTTGAGTGAGGGAATGATGGAGCTTTAGTAGGATGTAAGATATGCAAGGAGAGTGCATGCAGTGAACATAGGTAAGGTATGCTTGTACATGTTAGTTGAGGAGGTGCGATAGTAGTGGGAAGATGGAGGAAGTAGTGTTGGGTTAGCACTGTGGTTGGCAATTGGAAAGATGGGAGGGGTTGTGAGTGTAATAAAGGTGGGACCACTGGGGTCAGGAGGGAATAGGGGGCAGATAACTATTCCATAGTTATCTTTTTTACTGCAACTTCTGTTCTAGACTGGTAAAAACTCAACCAGTGCAAATCTTTAATTTAATATTCCTCTAAACCTTTCTCTATTCCTATACTCTGTTATCAATCCGTGATAGGGAAGGGAGTTACCAACCTGCAGTCTGAATTTCTCTTTGGCCTTATCCCCCTCTGTGACTTTTTCACCTCTAATTATTGGCTCCTACTACCTGGGTTACTTTTCTAATTTTCACCAATAAATTTTATCTCCCTTTGGCCTATTTTCTGTGCCCCTACTTACAGTCACCCCTTTTGGTAAAATCTGTTTCCACCATTCTTGCATTTGCTTAATTCTCAAAATATTTTCTTCTACTTTGTAAATATAATATTCTATATGGCTGTTTACTGTTCTGCTTAAATGCCTGCATCCAAAATCCTATAATCTTCTTGTTTTGTAAACCACCCCTTCATTTCAACATCATTTCTTTCCACTTAGATTTGTAGTCTTCCAACAGTGCTATATATGTAAGCCTTAACTAGGTCTTATCTGTCCCTTCAAATCTGTTAATCCTAAATCACCTTGTTATGTGGGGACAAGTAATTTATCCCACTTAACTCTTGCCTTCATTCACAACCAAATACATTCCTTCACTTCTTTATTAATTATGGTCCACAGCCTCTCCTCTGGTTGTTAAAAAATATGCATGGCCTGTATACAGTACTAAAAGGATTAGCAACATTTACACTGCTCATACCTTAGTATCCACAGCCATCATCAAATATTTCTAATGTCTCACTTTTTGTATTATCATTTGTTTAGCCTCTTCCCTCACATCCTTGCCTGCCATAATCAAACCTTGTTAATCAAAATCTATAAATACATTGATGAACCAATTCATGTGTGGGAAGATAGTTTACTTGTATAGTCTTCATTTTATTCTCATTTATATCCCGAAAAAAACTTGAAATTGCCTCAACATATTCCACAACACTGAAATATCCTTTTCTGGATTTTGTGTACCATACCAGTTATACCCTTGAATTTGTGAGTTCTTTATTTTCATTGTTAATGACTCTCAGTATAAGGTGAATAATAAAGGAGAAGGAGGAAACCCCTGCCTTGTTCCAATATTCAGGTCTAGCTTATCAGAGAGGAGCCATCCTAGCCTGAGTCTTGCTTCCATCCCTTCATATATCTTCCTAATTAACTTCATTATTCTATCAGGAAACACAAATTCTGCCATTGCTCTAATCATGAAATTCCAGTTGACTCTATTACACACCTTCTCTGCCTCAAGATCAACTAACAATAGTGGGGTCTTCTTGCACTCTGCTTCCATTTCAGGTCATCAGTGTTCTGTTAATGTTCTCAAATGTTTGTCTCCCCTCCACAAAACCACATTGATACATATTTATCAGTTTCTGTAACACCTTAGACATTCTTTTAGCTAGAATAGACAGAAATGTTTTATAGCCATGGTTCCACATAAAACCTTGTCTATATGAAGTTTGATTTGAAGGGTGTTTGTCCACTTTGGGTAATACAGGCACCACAGCTTTCTTCCAAGATGCTGGTACCACATCACCTTTTAAAGTATTATTATTAAGGAAACATTTCCAGATCTTTGTCACCTTTTCCCTCTGAATTTTCATATTTCCACAGGAATACAACCTGTTCCTGGAGACGTCACTGTTGATTATTATGCATCATCATTTGTATCTCAATCTTTTCCACCTTAGCCATTAATTCTTGAGTCTTATCTTCCTCTTACCTTGGCACAGTTAAATCTACCATAAATGCTTTCCTTTCTGTCTTTTCTTTGTTCCCCCATTCCTCTGCTCTATACAGATTTTCACAGGATTTCTAAAATATCTTTAATACCTGTATAGAGTCTCTGGTTAGACACTGGATCCTTTAGCTTGGCAATGCCCCTTTCTATCTCATGTTATGAAAGTTGTTATGCAAATATTTTTGTACTCCGGGGTTATTATAAAAAATACGTGCTTAACAGTGATCTTTCTGTATTCATGCATGTTATCAACATATAACCTTATTTTTCCTTTATCACTCAATAACTAATCCATTTCATAAGATTCTCTTTCATCTGCAATACTTTAACCTTCCTGTAAATAATTAATATTATCTCTTTCTGATATATCTTTCTCTCACTCTCATTTCTACAACATTTTAAAAATTCATCTTTATTTTATCCTACTCCTCAACTATCCCTTCTGAAGTAGTTGATACATTACCTAGCAAGTATTGAATTGTTTTCACTACACATTCCTTCAAATAATATCTTTCCAATAGGTAACTAGGAAAGTGACAGTGGATTTATAGATAAATACTAGGTTATTAGTTTGCAGACAATTACAAGAATAGTCAATAATCAGAGGTCAGACTCAAACCCTGTACTTTGTGTCTGCGAGGTAAAGACCTAACCATTATGCCAATCCCCCCTCAATCTTAAAATGTACTTGATTACTCTGCATCTTTATTTTAGTCTTTATTGGTTCATTGCCTGAAATAGTTATTGGATATGTTTGAAAGCTGTCAATTAAATACCCATGCTCTTGTGCAATGCAATTTCTGTCAAATTTTACCTAGTATTGCACCTTGAAGAATAAATATAAATTATGTCTGGGCTGTAGATAGTTATTTCATATCTTTCTTTCTAAATATTCTCATATATTTCTTCAGCAATCTACCCTCTTTTGATAAGGTTTGCCTTCTAGGTCTCCTTGAGATATCTTCACTATTGCATATCAGCTTCCTGTACTCAACCATGAATAATATTCTCTACTGAAAGCTAACTACCTCTCCCATAATTCTCTTAAGCTCCTTAATAGTAGTTTTAGGTGGAATATGAATGCAGGCCATTATAATCCTTCTTACCTGCCAATAAACAATTATTACCACAAATCTATCTTGTTGTCTATCTTTTCCTCCTCTATCACTATTGGAACCCCTGTTCTGATCAATATTATTGCTCTCTTTGCCTTTGCTCACCATACTCTGCTGAATAACAATTTTGGAATTCTTTATTTGCAAAATTCACATGCTCATTTATATCTAAGCATGCCTCCTGTAACACGACTAATTGTACCCTATGCTTATTTATTTAATTTATGTATTGCATTTGTTTACCGGGAAAGTCCACTGGGCCAACATGAGCCCATTTTCAGTGTGGAGGCCTAGGGAGAAAACATCCATATAAGTAAATAAAGTTTAAATTTTTAAACAAATATAAATGTAGAATTTCTTTGGCAGATTCAAAGAATTAAACAGAAATTGTTATGGTAGTATAGAAACAACGGCAACAAGTATTTACAGTCATATTTAGGCCATAGCAGTTACATGAAAAGGAGGTAAACATTTCATATATAGAAGTATTAACATTTTCACAAGTGTAGTGGAGGGAAACATTTCATATATACAAGTATTAATACTCGCACAAGTGTAGTGGAGCAACAGTATTAGGTAAGGCAGTAGAACTAGTTATGTTGACTACATATTAGCCTGCAATCCTTAAAACAATTCAATACTCTTTGCTTCTTATCAACACCTATAATGCTACTCACATTCCATGATATGACTGATAAGGCAGTCATTCTGATGGATACTATTACTTTCACATATTCCACATGTCTATATATGTTTCTACCTCGCAACTTACATGCATACATTATTGTTTGACAGGATGAATTTATATACAGTTCCAGCTTTTTGTCTCTGTTTAGACCCATGCCACATTTTCCCAGTCTTTTCATTTCTATGAAAATATTTAAAACAAAAACAAAAAAAAGTGCACTTTCATTTTAACCTTCCCTAACCTGTTTAACTAACAACAAACACAACATGCTGGCGGCTGTCCCTTATTCTGCACCCATACCATATTTTCTTGTCCCATCTTAGCTTCCCTCCCAGCATACTCACAACTGAATTATAGCCTCAAGAAAAAGTGTATTGGCCTCATTAATTGAGTCAATTGTTATGATTGACACTGAGGTGGTTATTATGGTTAGTACTAGTTGACGTGTCTGTTCGTATTCTCTTCAGTGTTACAGATTTAATTTATTTTCACTGAGCTACCGCAAATGTTATTTTTTTTTTATACAGGCACCTCACAGTTCACAGTTCAATCATTTCTTAATTCATTATCTATTTAAACAGATAATTCATCTGCTATTTGCACATTTGCTGGCAGATAAGAAAAATAAAAAGGAAACATTCCTACTTTATTATTTCATTAGCAAGCAGTCATGGATAAGGCTTTCCCTCCACTTGTATTTTGCACATAATTACTTTTCAATGTAACATACAGTTAACTTCAAGAAATGTGTCATACACATATTAAGAAAAAAAACTATTTTACTTACAATTTAAATACATATCAATAAGAAAGAAAATTAACTTTTTTATTTAGTTTCTTCTTCACCTTCTTCATTATCCTTCTAAATATTAATGACAAAATAAAAGATGATACTTTACAGTCTACAATCAGTTTAAAATAATCAACAAACTTCCAGTCTTTTTCCCCTCTTCCCTTCAGTTCTTGTAGAAGCAAAGTTCTATGTCCAAACTGCAAATTGCAGAAAAAAAACTTTACAGTTTTTGTGAGTTTATTTCCAACTTTTAGATTCCTGAGGCTCCTCTTCTTCCCCTTCTCAATCATCCAGCATTAGTCTCTGGGGTTCACACCCAAAGTACTACTCATTTTTTAATCAAGTACTGTGCTTTTTTTCTGTCACTCCATCATTTTCCTTTAAATACTGGAAAAGGTTTTACTGACAAGTTTTATCTGTGGGCTATGTCCTTGTCAGAGAAATGAGAAAAAGAATCCTTTTCAACTTGCTGGTTCTTTTTTTGCTGGATAAACTTTTTTTATTTCTTCCTTCACTTATTCTGCATCTGAGAATGAATTTTCTCATTCTGAGAAAAAACTGTGCAAACATCTGGATATAGCAACTTGAATTTCACCCCTGCCTATCAACCAGGGTTGCCAGATTTCCAAACAGCCAGGTAGGGACAAAAAAAAAAAAAGGTCTCTCACAGCAAGTGAAGGCAAAAAAAAAAGGTCTTTAAAGAATAGTAGCTCTGCACTAAGCATGGAGCTTCTCGTGTTTAATGCATTGCAGTTCCGCATTCAACACAAGTAGAGATTTTGGATTGGCCCATATACTGGCATACAGGCCAGTCAAAAATCGCTAAACACGGAGCTTCTCGTGTTTAATGTGGAACATTGCAGTTCCGCATTCAACAGAAGTAGCTCCATGTTTAGCGATTTTTGATTAGCCCGTATACCGGCATACGGGCCAATTAAAAATCGTTAAACACGGAGCTACTTCTGTTTAATGCGGACACAAGAAGCTCCGTGTTTAGCGATTTTTGATTGGCCCGTATGCCAGGTATACGGGCCAATCAAAAAAAAAAAAAACAAAGCGGAGGCTGGCCGGGATTTAAACCGGCAGGGCGGGACTCGGGATCAGGCTGCTGATCTCGGGACAGTCCCGCCCAAATAGGGACGTCTGGCAACCCTGCTCTCAACACCCTCTGATTGCAGGGATAAACTTGCTTTTCTTCTATATGGTGTACACTGAATAATCATTTTCCACAAACACTTTGGTGTCTCTAATTGATAATACTTTGCCCTTTTGCTATAATTTTGTCAGGACCAGCTCTTCTGCTGATATGACTACATCTTTACTAGTATATGTATGGGCTTATTTTTCATGACCAAATTTTGAGCAAATACTTGATGTACCCTTTCTATTAACAAATCCTGTTGTGGAATACCAGTCTACTTGCTTATTTTTACTTTAATAAAATTAAAGAAATTTGTTCCTTCCAGTTTCTTTGCTACAGCTGAAAATATTGTGTTTTCTTGGCATACTCTGTCTTCTAGCTATACTGTATTTGGAAACTGAGTAGACTCATATTCAGCCAGTCTTTCCTTCATTTCAACTTCTGATTTTGACAGTTTTATCAGCTCATCTGAATAGCTGCTTAATGCTTATTCTGTTCTATCTGGCTGTCATTTAAACAAATCTGAATGTATTTTATCTTTTCCTCTAAATTATTTAAACCTGACCTGATTTTTGTTAATCAGCCACAAAGCTCTTTCGCCAATGGATTTTTTTTCCTTTTCTAATTGATTTTCTCTTTTTTTCTTCAGCTTTCTTAGTTGCCGACATCCATGCAGTATAATGACTAACCAGTAATTGAATTTTACCCACATAACTGAGGTTTACTGGCTGATTTTCAAAGTTTCTTTTTTCATACAGCAAAAGCTCTAACTGGCTATTGATCAGTGTGAAGCCATCTTTGAAGGTTTGCAGGTTACACTTCTTTCTTTTCTTTGGCCAGCAAATGTAGGATGCAGTACATGACTTGGAATATCTCATTTCTACAGTATTCAATATGAAACATTGGAATTGTGTTATTGCTATGGCCTAATGTTTTGAATGGAAAAGAAGACAAGATGCAGGGTACCTACACATGCACATACCATGTGCTAACTTACATTTTATACCCCTGACACCCACACACCCACAAATGCATGCACATACACATACCCCCCTCACACACATGGAGCACAGAGGTGTGCACGCGTGCACACACACACACACACACACACACACACACACACACACACACACACACACACACACACATACACTTCTTATATTATATTCTAACTCTTAGAGTTTCAGGAAACAGACCCCTCACCAGACACATCACTCACTCTATATTTACAATTTTTCCATGCACAAATTAATTTATGCAATGAACATGCACTACATCGCATTTAACATTTTAGACAGTCACAACTGAATATCATTCACAATGACCTATAGCAAGGGATTTTGGAGCTCAGGACAACATGCCCTTTCAAGTCCTTAGCTTTGTCCCTAGCCCCATACCTTTCCTCTCACCACCCATAAGAATAATGATATCTGACCTACCACTACACTATAGGTTTTGAGAAATTTACCTGATGATTTTGGTAACAATTGTATTTCCATGATAATCTAACTGTAAATGACTTGCATATTGTTTATCACGCAAAATGAAATTTAAAATTCTACATAAACTTCATAGGTAAAATTCTAACTTTGAGGTCATACCACTTTGAAGAAAAAACACTATCTGTTAGTTACACAGCAAACAAGTTTTACATTCTTCTCTGATGTGTTCTAAACTCTGAATTAAAATACAGAAGTGGGGACTGCAACCTTCTGCATACAGGTGTAGGGGGACACAGAGTAGCTTGCCAACTGCCAAACAACATATTAAAAAACTGGTGAAAAGATAATCTGAAAACTGTGTTACCCAAGAAGCCATATTCCGAACATAACATAGCTACTTTTGATAAGGGGATTCCCTATTCAGCAATCATGCAATCACCAGCTGTTCTAAATGCTACAAATCACTTTTGCAGCAAATGATTGATATCTTTAATTTTCATATTACTGATCTGGTTTTATACATTCCTTACAATTGTTTTATACATAGAGAAGAAGAACTGCAAATGTGGCAAAAGCAAATCAGTTATTTCAGCTGTCTATAATTCATTGTTAGACACAGCACAGAAACATTTAAAAAGTATAGTTGTTAATGTCCCAACCTAATAATGTGCTACTACCTTTATAAAAAGAAGTCTGACAGTTTACACGCTGTCATTAAGTGATCATGATTGCTTACAGACAGCATAAGACATAATCAGACAGAAGCATCCAGAATCTTTCCAGCCCTTTTAACTTACAGAGGTGAACTGAGACAGGACTGTCATCTGGCAATGCAGTACTGCAGAGCAGAGTGCTGGAGCTATGGAGAATATTCACACACTTATGTAGAATGTAGAACTTATAAAATGGTCACTTCAAATCATGCTGAATACACATTTTGTTCCAAGCTTTTAGAGCTGAATAACTACCAACTGGTGTATGCTAAATAAAAATTGAACATGGGAACATATTTTTCTGGCCATTCAAGTAATGCAAGTGTGCCAATGTTTTGATAAAACAGTATTGAATCATCATTTTTTCATTATTGAACCAATTCACACAGATAAGAAGTCACATTTACCAAGGATATGGGGAATATCAGAAGTAGAAATTATAGTCAAAAGATACAAACTGATCTGAATCTTCTAAAGGCACAGATCAAGGTCACTGTTCCTTATTAATAAAGTTGCTGTCCCAGTTTGTAAATCACCATCCCTTTCAAAGTGACTACTGAGGACAGCGCAGTCAGCAAAGATTTATTTTACTTGAAGTGAAACATTTAATAAACACAGTGGCTAATGGATAAGATCTCTACCTAAAATCTCTGGGAACTGTCTCTTAGTCCTGACCTCAGGTAGTTGTCTTTTTGAAGTTTTGGTGTTTTCTTCATCTGTGTAGCTTTTTTTCCCTGATACTATAGCTTTTTTTATTTTATATTTTTTTACTGGGAATGTCCAACTGGACTAAAAGGCCATTTTCAGTGGAAGCCTGGGGAGAAAAGCTACACTACAAAACTATATTAAATGTATAGAATTTACAGAAATCATAGCAAGAAAACCTATCTAAAATGCACAGACTTTATAGAAATCGTAGCAAAAAATAAGAAGTACTATGACACATTACAGTGAAAAATGCATAAGCAAAAATGAAACACTCCAGTGAAAATTATGCATATGAAATGATAAATATAGCAAAGATAAGTATGAAAGCCATGTAAGAGGACTTAAAGTATACAGTATCCAGAGCCGAGTATTACTTAAATACAATAGAACTTAAACACATAAACAGATTAATAGGAAATAGCATAGTATTAGGTGTAAGAATATATAGGAGATATAGGTAGCTAGGAAAAAAAATAAGTATAAAGTACTGTGGGAGAAAAACAACAGTACTTAGAGTACAAAGTGAGAATTATAATCATCCTGGGGAAGTGCATGAGTAAAGCCAGTTTGAAGTTAGGTGTTCTGTTAGGAGCAGCTAGAATTTGGATATGTTAGTAATATTTAGAATGTGCTGAGGGATGGAGTTCGAGGACTTGGATACTTGGTTGGAGAATAGACAGTCCCCAAAACTATTGTTGGCCTTAATTACTTTTAGTAGCAGTTTGTTGGATGATCTCAGGGTTCTACAGTTTGAGTAAGGCTGATTTAAGTTTTTGAGTGCAGGGCAATTGTCAGGTTGGTAAATGATGCAGTAGGCAATTGTAAGTTGGTTCAAGTCTAGGAGATTGTAGTTTGATCCATTTTAGCTGCTGGAGGACTGAGCAGTGATGTGATCTATAAGGCAGGTTTGTAGCAAATCTGGTGATTTTTATTCTAACAGGCCTCCAGTTTGTCTAAGTTTGTTTTTCTGAGATTAGTGAAAATAGGAGAGGCATATAGAAGGGTGGAGATTAGGTAAGTCCTAGGTATAGAATGTCTGGTGTTATTGGTAAGGAATGGTTGGCTCTGTAGAGTGACCCAAATTTGATATGGACCTTTTTGATGGACAGGGTTAAGTATTTGTCAAATTTTAAGCAGTTGTTGATTGGGACCCAAGATGCTTGATGTGTTTGACAGGTTCAATTTTGATTTTATTGGAAGAGTAGATGCTAAAAAAAAAAAGGAGGCCATTGCCCCACTGTACTCATTCCTCATTAGACCCATTATAGAGTACAATGGCCCATTTGGTATGTAACTCACAAGACATCTGCAACAGCTGGAAAGGCTGCAGAAATACCTCACTAAAACAATCACAGGCCTAAAGCAGATGCCCTGTGCTGACCATCTAAAAAAAACTCCAGCTATACTCTGTGGCATATCGTCTACTCAGAGGCGATCTCTGCTTAACATACAAGGCCATGTCAAACCCTGAGCTGTTGGACATGCTCCATTTAAAGAAATCCCAATCCCTCAGAGCCACACGCTCCAGGAATCTAAACCTTGTCATCACAATGAACAAAACATGCTGGAGGGATAGGTTCCTGACCCAGAGACTCCACAGACTCTGCAATAGACTGCCCATACATGTCAAGCAGAGCGCCTCCTTGGCCCTCTTCAGAAGGAACCTTGATGATTGGATGGGAGATAGGAAATTCACCCCGAGGATCACATCAGTCGCCTTGCTAGATAAGGGCCCAGGGAAGTAAATAGTGTGGGAAGAAATATCCAGGGAATAGTTATGGCTAGGCTTGTATAGGCCCTAGGGCCAATAGCCTAGTACCAAGCTATGAACCTATAAAAGGGTGAAGGCAATCAGCTGTTTTGTTATTAGAGAAGAGTATTAGCTTTGTTTTATTTGTATTGAGTATGAGTTGGTGTCCTGAAAGATAGTTTCCAATGTCTAAGAAGGATTTTTGAGTTTTTACTAGGAGTTTGAGAAAGCATGAAGATAAACATATGAAGAAGGAGTGTTCTGCATATTGTACTGTGTTAGCTAAGTTGGTGGTGGTGCATAGTGAAAATGGTGAAGAGGAGTAGACCAAGAATTGAGCCTCACGGGACACCAACTGAGATGGGTACAGTAGACAGTTTGTTTGGCCACTTGACTGCTTGTTGGCGGTCAGATAAGTAGCTGTGGAACTATGAGAGGGCTGGTTGGGTGAGGTTTAAACAAGCTAATTACTGAGTAGTTGTTGGTAGGATACTGCATTGAAAGCCTTAGACATATCAATAAAAATGTATGAAATGAGTTGGCCACTGTTTCTGAGCTGGTTAATAGTGTTGTTGAAGCTAATTAGAGCAGTTGCGGTGCTGTGTTTGGGTCTAAATCCATGCTAGGAGTTGGAAATAAGGTTTTTGCTTAGTAGATAGTGAAGGCGTTGCAAGTGAATACATTTCTCAAGGATTTTTGCTGGGGGGAGTATAGCAATTGGTCTATAGTTTGAGAAATCAATTGACGAGCCACCTTTATGCAGAGGTATATGGAGATTTTCCAGTGCTTGAGGATATATTGCTCAGATATAGAGTGGTTGATTAAGAGAGAGACTGGATGAAGGCAAAGTCTGCTGCTAATCTCAGAAATTAGGCTGGAAGTAGATCAGCAGTGAGGGATGTGGGTTTTAGTCTGTGTAAGTGTTTTGTAATGGTGCTGGTTTGGATTGGTCTGATTGAAAAATAATTGAGCTTAGATGCTGATCCTGTGGGAAGAAATAGTAGATTATTGTTGTTGTTTTTTTACTAGGGACAACACTGAATTGCTGAAGTGAGAGTTATAAATGGGTGGCAATATTATCTGTAGTATTTGCAGAGGTAGGAACTAGGGTAGTGGATTGTCCAGGTTTTAGGAGTTGTTTTATGGCTCCCCAAAATTTGTGGATTTTTTGATGTTGTTGTTGGACTGAGGTATAGTATGATTTTTTTTTTGTTATTCTTGATTTTTTTTTTTTTTTTTGGCTAAGTTTCTTATTTGGCGATAAGCTAGAAAGGATGTTTGGTTTTAGGTCTCTTGATATTGGTACCATGCCCTGTGTCTCTGTTTGATGAGTTGTTTTGTGTCTTTTGTTAGCCATGGTAGTTGTTTTGATTTATGACATGTTTTCCTAAGGGGTGCCAGCCTGTTTAATACCTCAAGGACATTATTGTTGAAGTATTTAACTGCAGAATCTAGATGGAGATGTTTTAATAGGGCCCAATTGCATTGTTGTAGGTGAGAATTGAAAATTTCAGGGGAATAATTTATTTTATTCCAGATGTGTTTATATATGATGTTATTGGTGGAGATATATGGTGCCTAAGTAGGTAGGTAGGTGGATGGCCACTAAGGCTGACTGGGAGACAGCTGGAGTGATGACAGAGGAAGGGCCAATTTGTTAGTGTCCAGTCCAGGACTGAATGCTTGCTACTATGTTTGTCAATTCTGGTTGAGGAGTATATTATTTGTGAAAAACCAAAAAGATTGATAAAGTTGATTGGGTTGTTTGAAGAGCAGGTGGACCAGTCCAGGTTGAAACCTCCCATAATAATTGTTTCCAATTAAATGAGGAGGCAGACCAATAAAGAAGGTTTTCATCTATGGATGGATTGTTACCAAGGGGGATGTATGTTGCTATAATTGTAAAGCATTTATTGCAGTTTAGCTGGAGGTGAGAGACTAAAATTTCTGTATTCATGAGGTTTGGTGGGTTATAGTCAAGGCGTTCAATTCTGATTGTGTCTTTGTATATGATAGCTATGTTGCTGCCATGCTTGTGTGATCTGTCAAGTCTTTGTATGTTCTAACCTGGGGCAGAATTTCGCAATCATTTATGTGGGGATTTAACCAAGTTTAAGTTAAGATTGCTATGTCTGGAGAGTATAGGGCGAGGGTTGTGTGAAATTCATGAACTTTATTTAAGATGCTCCTAAGATTCAAGTTTAAGATTAGAAGGTCACAGCTATTATGTGATATATTAAGGAGGTATGAGAGAAAGAGTTGCCTTGTGAATGGGGTGTTTGTTGTTGTTGAGGGCTTAGATTTGGATTAATATGCCCAGTTAGTATAAGTTGTGTTAATTTGAACAGAAATAGGTGTGAGAGCTTGGGTTGTAACAGCATATGTACGGAGTAAGTATGGTGATGCCTGTAAGTGACAGTATCTGTGTGAAGAGTTCTGCGTTGGAGTAGTTATAGAGGTGCGGTGATATAACAATTTTAGTGAAATTAGTGTTTGGTGGGGTGGTGACTAGGTTAGTGGGACAGTAAATATTTGTGGCATGTTCTTTGTGATAGGAAGTAATGAGGTAGTCTGAAATGAGTAAGGTATGGAGTGATGTGTATAAGAGTAACATCTGAACTGTAGTAAGTGTTGAGTGTATGAAGTGTCTGGGTTAGAGGGTAGGGCCAAGTTAAAGGTAGTGTGGCAGTTATGGTAGGAGTTAATAATAATTACTCTGTGTTAGGACTGAATGCTAATGAGATTGGAATTAGTGATTAGATGGATGGTCTGCATTAATAAAGGTAATTTACTATCATACACTTCAGCTTATTAGCCAAGACTTTGGGGGTTAGCACTATTGTATGGGAGGCTATTCCGAATTAATTTAATTACAAGTAGTACAGTTTAAGAGGGCAGCTGGTTAACTTATTGAGCCCTCACAGCCTTTTAGAGATAAAGATTTGCTTTTTTTTTAAGACTGATTCTTTCTCCTTTACCACCTAGCAAATTCTCTAGTCACTAGTCGACTCTAAATAAAGTTACCAGATGGGCTAATGAGGGTGAGGAGTGATAAAATAAAGAGTGGTGGCAAAATTAACTGCCTCCACGGTTGTGCATGCCACTACAGAGGTGCATTTTTTGCAAACAATTTAGGGTGCAAAAATGACTGTATTATCCAGTCTAAGTACTCTGCATTTTATATATATATATATATATATATATATATATATATATATATATATATATATATATAGAGAGAGAGAGAGAGACCTTTCTGCATAAATGTAACATGTCTTGGTATGACAAAGAGGTTAAACTTACAAGGTATTTGCACACTATATGTGTGCACTGATACAATAGGGCAGTAGTAATATATACATGTTGTAGTGCACCAAATGAAAAAAAGGACACAAATGTTCAGCATTTGTAAATGTTTCATCATGTAAATATCAACATTTTACCAAGCTGAATTCAACATCTGCAAATAAATAATGCAAATAAAATCATTTAGGCCCGATTTCCATCTTTTTTTCATTCAAATAAGGATGATACAGAACTTCTTCTCCTTTCGGCTTTTTCCTGGTTAGGGGTTGCCACAGCGGATCACCATCCACTCATGATTGGCAGTGGAGTTTTACGGTGTCGAGAGGCACACACATGCACGCACTCACACCTAGATCCAATTTAATGTGTCCAATCCACCTACAGCATGCCTTTGTGATGTGGGAAGAAACCGGAGCACCCGGAGGAAACCCACATGACCACAGGGAGGACATGCAGACTCTGCACAGAAGGCACCCCAGCCAAGGATTGAATCAGAGAACCTCTTGCTGTGAGGCGGCAACGCTAACCGCTGCATCACCGTGGCCACCCAAGCACGATACAGAACAAAAGTTTTAATTTGTTATTAGAACCATGGCATGTAATGACAGTGGAAAACAGAAGCAGAAAAGCCATACTGCATTATCCTCACATAGAACTGTATATTTGCATGTAGCTGGGTAGTAAATGACACAAGCTGGATGCATTATAAGGTATTTTTGCACAGATGCGATAGAAAGGTAGCATATTGCTGACAGAGTGTAGGCAAAAAGTGAAAGAACTAGATAGAACAAGAAATATACAGTGATATTGACAATTCTTTTTTTTACAAACATCACTGTATATTTCTTGCTCTATCTAGTTTTTCCACTTTCTGCCGTCACATCTAATCTTACACATCAAAGTAAATATTGGCAAAAACTAAATGATTTATTAGGAAAATACTAATGGCTTTGTTTACTATACCAAATTTTGTTGTGGACTTCCGTAAATATTTTTTTTCTTTCTTTCTGTAATTATTTATTTGAACCTGCACAGTTTTAATACTTAAAATTCACTAACAAATTATTACAGAATAAAAGAACTATACAGCGATATGCACATATAAAACTGTCAAGGTATGGGGACCGGCCATGAGAATAAGTACTGATGGCAGCATACATTTAGCTGTTACAAAATTGAGAAATGGGAAATCTATCTCCTAAATTTCACCATTTTAAAGAGTCTAACTTAATCTATCTCAAGGGAACCTTAATATTCATCTTTACAATCATCTATACTTTTATCTCCTTTAACCCAGCATGTTTGCAGTTACATCCCTGCTGTTAATATTCATTTTTTTTCTAAATCAAACACTTTTTTTTTTTTCACATACCTTTACTGAATTATCACTTATGACATAGGCAATTAATATCACAAACATTTTACTTCACGTATATTGCTATATATCATATAATCTAAGCAACAATACATACATTATTCAATTCCTACTTTTTTAAACAAGAAACGCCTTTATTAAAACAACGCTTACTACAGAGGTAATCATACATTTATACAAATGAAAACAAACCACACTAGTACAATTGTAGTTGCAAGCATTTTACATCACAAACCATACTGACACACTCCCAGTTGCAAACAGTATTCATCACATCTACCCAATCTTTTTCAGTCAAGCATTACATAGCTTAAGCCCTGCCTCCTTTTAAATCTCATTCGTCCCTTGTATGTATTGTTGCCACAATTCCCATTTTTTTCCTATATAGTTTGCTCCTATGCTTTTCTAAAGATATCAAATCCAGTTGTTTCATCTCTGTTACAATATTCACTACTTCTAGTATAACTAGTTTAGAGTTTGATTTCCATTTTCTAGTAATTGCTTTTTTGGCAGCCACCATTATTAGACACAGCAAGGCATTACCATGCCTAGGCAATTCCAATTCTGTATCATAGCTGAGAAAAATCATCTCCCTCTTCAGACCAATCTTCCTACCCAGCATTTTTGACAGTTCATCTCCCATGAAATCCTTAAAGTCTGCCAATTCACCACACTCCTAGAAAATATGTTCCCAATTACCTCTTTCTTCCCCATCACACATCTAGCATTTGCTGTCTGTCTGAGGAAAAATTCTCCGGAGTATACTTGGGGTATAGAAATATCTATGCAAACATTTTCCACCAAAAATCCTAAATCTTCTAGATTTTGTTGCATATTTGGGAGACATACATATATCTTCCCATTGTTTCTTTGTGAATCGCTTATCCAGTCTCTATTCCCAATCCTTTCTAACTTCCTCTGATTGATTCTTATAGTTATCATAAATCAAACACTATGAATACCACCAAAACCCTTTTACCACAATCCTCTGTATACAATTAAGCAGCAATCCAATCCCTCATTCTTGGTGCTACCCCAATGTCTTCAGCAATCTTAATGCCAATTTATGTTGGACCAAACCAACAGCCTTGGTGAAGACTTGGTGAAACATTTCTCTTGTTAATCCTGTGTCAAGTTCCTCTGAAACACATTCATAAAATAGGAATAGATTTCACAGGCAGCATGTTCCGGACATTAAAATGTGTTAGTTGTTGCCCTCTAAGAGTGAGTAATGGGTATGGATCCCCTAGCTTGGAGGGTGATGCCTTAAAAATGTACCCCTTTGACAGTGCCATAAATACTATCTTTTTCTAAGCCACTCCCATCTGACACAGTTATATGACAGACAGATGTTAACAGATTCAACGCCCCCTACAGACCTGTGTATTGATTGTATCTGCCACAGGACATAGCAAAGGACCTTGTCAAAATAATTGAAAATGTGTGAAGTAAGAAAGGACATTTGATGATGATTTGTACAATATCAATTTATCAAAATGATGACAAAGAGGTAACTATGTTAATGTTCGCACTGTAAACAGTGTGATATCAGTGTTTCTTACCCTACAAAGCTTTTACTATTGCTTTGCACATATATTGCCCCAGAATTGAACCACAGTCTTATCTGTGTAGATATGCTGCACAAGTCATTACTCAATGCATAGTCCACAGGAGCATTCACCACGATATTCACAGAACAACTGTTTCACTGCCAGGAAATTACAAAATTAGTTTCTATTTCTTTGTCAAAAGTAAAAATGGAGAAAAAAAAATAACTTGATGCATTGTTGTTTGTGTAATGTCAGTACATTCATATAATGTTGCCCTTTACTGGAATTTAACAGCAAGCTATGTAAGTCTACTAATGACATGTGTATGAATCACATGCATGACAGCTGTGAGACTCCACCAGTGTGAAATCATTCTATCATATGATTGTGCTGCAAACAATTTATATGTGAGAAAAGGAATGGTGGAGGCTTCTCCCACTGTAATTGTGCACAATATAACAGTGATCGATGTCATAGGTTCATAGGTTCATACTAGGCTATCTGCCCTAGGGCATTTATAAGCCTAGCCAGAATGTGTTTGGCTTTCACCACCCATTTTAAATTAATTTTGCTATGCCCTTTTTCGAGGTTAGTATACTGTGCCTCTGTTTGACAGTGACACAGAAGTGATACCCGGGTTAAAGCTACGATCTCCCATCCACTCACCAAGATTCCTCTTGAAGAGAGTCAATGAGGGGCTCTGCCTAACCTGGACTGGGATTTTATTCCAGAGTGAAGGGAGCCTCTGGGTTATGAATCTGTCCCTCCAGCATGTCCTATTTATTTCAGTGCTGAGGTTCAAGTCTCTCAATCGCATAGCTCGATGGGATTTGGATTTTCTGAGGTGCAGCATGTCCATTAATTCTGGGTTGGACATGGCTTTATACGTCAAGCACAGATCACCTCTGAGCAGGCGGTATGCCACCGAGTAGAGCTGGAGTTTCTTTAACCGGGCAGCATATCGCATCTCTTTGAGCCCTTTGATCCTCTAGCTGAGGTACTTTTGGGATCTTTCCAGTTGCTGCAGGTGTCTGGTAAGTTACATCCCAAAAGGGGCATTGTACTTAATTATGGGCCTGATGAGGGATGAGTAAAGAGGCATGATGACCTCCCCTGATCTAGATGTGAATCCCTTCATGATTAGGTGGGCTATATAAAATGCTTTTCTAACCACTTTGGCCACATGGTTGTCAAATGAGAGATTGCTATCAACTTGGGGCCCCAGGTCCTTAATTACTTCTTCCGTACTTAATGGATTACCACTTATGTGGCAATTTGTGGGCACTTTGTTTTTGCCAAAGGGGATGACTATACACTTTTTGGCATTTAGCTTGAGGCCATGGCTCTGGCACCAGTTGTCTGTTTCTATGAGGCCCTTTTGGAGGATGCTTGTGTTGGCTGGAGAGTCGATTATGGCACCCAGTTTGCAGTCATCTGCGAACTTGGTCAGCCACAGTCCTTCTGTGTTGGCCTGTATCTCTGAGAAATATATACTGAACAAGAGAAGTCCCAGGACTGAGCCTTGTGGGATGCCACTTGTAACTGGTTTGGAGTCTGATATGGCTCCAGCAATTCTAACCATGTGGGTTCTGTCCTTGAGCCAGTTTGCAACCCATCTAGTAACATAGGGGTTTATATTTAAGCTCGTGAGCTTATCTATAATGCCCGAGTGGGGTATTGTATCAAAGGCTTTTGAGAGGTCCAGGTAGGCTGTGTGGACCACCTTCCATTTGTCAATGGTCTTGGTGACTGTTTCAAAGAAATCAACCAGGTTTAAGAGGCAGGATCTGCCCTTAACAAAGCCGAACTGGGTAGGATCCAGTGTCTGTAGGTCCCCAATATCTTTATTTATAAGGTCCTTGATGATCCTTTCCATAGCTTTGCAGACCAAGCTAGTCAGGCTTATGGGGCAATAGTTTCCAGGATCCGTCGAGGCACCACCTTTGTGGAGAGGGACCACCATTGCTGTACGCCACTCTTTGGGTACATATTCTGTAGTAAGGCTGAGATTGAACAGTAGTTTTATGTTTGGGTTTAGCTCTTCTTGGAGTTCATGTAGGACGCAGCCCAGGACACCGTCTGGTCCCATTGATGCTGTGTTTTTTGCTTTGGAGAGGGCGGCTCTTACCTGAGCATCTGAGATGTCAGGGGGGCAGCACTCTGCTGGAATAGATATTTGCCCTTTTGGTGGGGGGGGGGAGAAGTTTGCTCTGAACCTGTCAGCTAGGATGTTGGCAATGTCTGTGGGTTCGGTGTATTTTTTGTTATTTTGGACTAATTCTGAGCATATCTGGGAATTCCCACCCAGGTTCCTTACATAACTAAAGAAAGCCTTGTGATTATCCTTAGTGTCCTGTGCAATTTTTCTCTCAAAGCTGGCCTTAGATGATTTTATGAGTGCCCGTAGTTTTTTGCTAATACTGATCAGAGATGCCTTCCCTTTTTGGGATTTTGCTCTATCATGTAGTAGCTTCCTCCTTCTATTGTATAGTTTGTTTATGGCTGGGGTCCACCAGACAGGATGTCTGCCTTTGGAGGATTGGGTCTTGGTTTTATTTGGGATTGCATGATCCATGCATTCCTGAAGGTGTTCATAGAATGTGTTTATAATGGATTCTGTGGTCTGGGCTGTATTTTCCACAGGCCCGGGTGCTTTGAAGGATTCCACCTCGGTTTTGAGGAGTGTGAAATTTGCTTTAGAGAAGTTTTTCACTGTGGTTTTCTGGGCAGGGGGTGGGGTCAGGATGTGAATATCCAGTGAGATTAGTTTATGGTCTGATATTACCAGTGAGGGATACACTTCTGGTCTGGAGCATAGAGTCCCCATGTTGGTGATGATTAGGTCCAGTATGTTTTCCCCTCTTGTGGGAGTGGTAACAAGTTGTTCCATAGCATTTAAGTTTATAAATTCTAGGAACCTTTGGGCTAGGGTGTTGGAGCTAGAGTAATGCTCCCAGTCTATGTTTGGGTAGTTGAAGTCACCCAATATAATGGTGTTTGGAGAGACCTTCATATTTTCCAGTGTTCTCAGGAGTTCCTGGGTTTGGGAGGGTGGTCTGTAGCAGGCTATAAACATGTCATTCATGCTTAACAGCTTAAGAATACACAATGTTTATAATCGGTCAATGCAAGTTTTGAAAACCTGACTATGTGATGATAGAAGCTACATGATATTATAAAGAATGAATGTGCCATGGTCCAATTGTTAAATTGTGAGATATTTGGGTATTTGAAGCCATTATATCATGTTATTGTTGCAAGGGATATTGGTGTCTGTAATTTATTTTAAAAAATTGCTATATTTTTAGTTGACAAACAACATTGCCTGATGCTAGGTATAACCAAACACAAGTGATGTACAATGCAGTTGTCACTGTGACAGTAGAATGGCAATCATACACTATGTATGGATAATCATAGATTTGAACACATGCCTCACTAAGGCAACAGCATACAGAGTATTGTCTCAGCTCCTCATGCCACAGGAAGAGTCTTAGCATTTCTCTTAGGGAAGCCAAATGTCATCAAATGGCATCATCAGTTAAAAGTAAAGCCTTTTTCTATGAAAAATGAGTAGAAATTCTTGTAATAGGAATCCCCAACTATACATGTACACAGCAGATAGCTGGGTGACAACAGTGTGACCTACATGCATTTACTTATGAAACTGAGTCTAAGGGGTAATGTCTGGATTTAAACTGACTATATAAGGTCACAAGATACAGAACATTGCCTGAATCACACGCACCACACAAGATGTTGGTTTCCAATTGTGACAGTACACATTTAAATCGATGACTTCACCATTGTTTAAAAAGGTAATGTTTCTGCTAAAAAGGAAAGAAGAGCACAGTAACACTACACAACTACACATCATATACACATTAGAAGCCTTCTCTGTACAGCCCAACAAACAAACACACACTTACAGTAGCTGATCATTGTTGGATTCAAACCACCTACCTATTTAGTTATAAAGACTAGTGAGCACAATATCAGCAGCCAGCACCACAGGATAAATCATTCTACAACTGTGATGTACTTCATTTTTGAAAGCATGATGTAATCACTGTGTTTCCAAAACTGGGTATTGCTTGGGGATAATAGAAACTTATAGAGTAGCCCTCTGCCAGTGAATATACATCTCCTAAGTAGAAGTTTACATAAGAGGTGTTGTCACAGAACCATTTGTACATGACAGTACCCACAGTGACACTATTTAAGCAATGTTGGATTTAAACCCCTACCTATTTAGTTACACAATCTGGAAAACACAGTATTAACCATCACACCACTCAAGAAGTCTGATTTTTATAGTGAAGGAGTACACTAATCAAAGAATAACCTCATCAGTGTGTTGCAGAGATGATGTTTGTGGTATGAGTGGATGGGGAAGTCCTCTCCCCATTTAAATTCTTCCTCCGAGTGGAAGTAGATACAGCATGTCTGTGGAGGAAGGTATATGTACCTGACATTTAAGCCACACACACAAGTTCATAAGTATGAGATTTGAACCACCTACCTATTGAGTTATTCAATCACAGAACATAGTATTAAGTACAAGCACAGCAGCAGAAGTCTGACTTTTACAGTGATAGTGTGCACTTATGAAAGGATGACCTCATCAGTGTGTTGTACAGAAGATGTTTTTGGCATAAGTGGATGGGGGAATCATCTCCCAGTTTAAATGTTTCCCCTTACTGGAAATAGATCCAGTATGACTGTTAAGAAAGCTATATGTACCAGACATTTAAGTCACACACACCAGTTCACCACTCTGAGATTTGAGCCTCCTACCTATCTAGGTATACAATCTAGAAAACACATTATTAACCACAAGCACCAGAGGAAAAGTTTGATTATTAAAGGGAGAAAGTTGACTTTAGACAGGACGACCTCATCAGTGTGCTGCAGAGAAGATATTTGCATTGAAAGTGGGAGAAAGTGCAGAGCCGCTGCCTCCAAAGTTAAAGTTTTCTCCTGAGTGAAAATGGACACAGCACATCTTTTGCTGAAGCTTCACTTACCTGGCACTAGTCCACACTCAAGTTCACCACCATCAGATTCGAACCACCTACTTAACTAGTTACATAATGAAGAGAAAACAGTATGAATTGCAAGCACCACAGAAGAAGTCTGGCTGTCAAAAATGTGAAAATGTACAACAATTTCATGTTTTTAAGATCAGCAACAGTGCATCATACATTCTGGGTGAAATGCATGCATCCGGACAAACCATCTTATCAGCACTGTACTTGTCCCATTTAATTATATACTTTTCTGACATCTATATACTGTTGTTCATGGTCACTGCATTACTGTGAGTGACATGTACCTGTTTCACAGTATGCGGTGTCAATGAGCATCACAACTGTAAAACATTGGGTTGTCAAGGAAGCATCCATGACAGTTCATACTGGGATGATTGTATGCAAATAGTAACCATTTATTATGTCACTGTCAGTTGTCTTGTGCCTATACAAATTGACAATACAAATAGACACTTCATAAATATGACAGTGTACTTTTGAATCACAGTGATGGATTATGTGTAAAAAGGTTACATACCATTGTAACAAAATTGTGCATCTAACTATTGGAGACCAGACATACATTAGCATACTGAATTAATTGAGTCAACATTACTTTGAAATGCAGAAACCTTTGTTTCAAAATTCCATTAACACATCCAGAAGTTGTACAACCTACTTACGTAATTCTTTATAATATTTTTTTCACTCTGTCCCTGAAGTGCACCACTGGTAAGATCATTTGAGCTTCTGATGGCAAAATATTAGTACACATGTAATCATATCTTGAAGTGTTGAATCTAGAATGGGAATTATCAGTCGTCTATGATGCTATGCGCTCTCCTTTGCAGAAGTAAGCAGTATGCATGTAACAACCATGTCTGAATCTGATGGAATACAGAACAGATACATGTTACTGTCATGTTTTTTATGTCAGCATTTGTACCTTTGTCATGACAATTACATTCCTTCAATCCTTATATTTATTTACAGAAAACTCTCAGTTAACCAGCACCCTTGGAGATTGGTCGATGCCGGATAACTGTAGTTTTTGGCTACTTGAGAGTTACTATTAAAGATAGGCTTGACTAATACTGTACCGTATACTATATGTTTTTTTTTACTTGTTTTCAGGTTGGGGAGGGAGAGAGAGAATTTATTCCTTTCTTCCTTTTTAAAACTCTAAAACTCCAAAAACGTAAGGTATGTTTCTGTGAGGGGAAGACAGTGGAATACATAAAAATATTACTGTATTTCTTCGATATTTTTTGCTGGTTGCTTGAGTTCTGGTTAACTGAGAGTTTACTCTATTTATTTACTGACATTAAATTACTAGGAAAGTCTGACTGGATAGAAGCCCATTTTCAGCAGATGCCCGAGGAGAAAAGCTCCAAATTATTGCCAAACATTTTAAGAACAATACTTTTACAATCTTCAGAAATAAAACATAAACATCTGCAGTTTAAATAATTGTAACAAATTAGACATAATAAAAAAAAACACTGGTTAAGAATCAGTATAAGGTATATGACAATTATTTAATACTTAGAGAAATGAAATTTTAGACAGTTTGTAGAGAAATTAAATATAAGTTAGTCTAATACAAATTGGAATTGCAATATGAATTGAGGGGAAAAACAGGCACACAGTATATTTAGAGAGAAAGTCAGGGAAGAGTTAGATAGCAATAAGGAAGTAAGTAAAGAAGGGAGAATAAGGAGGTATAAGAAATGAAAAGGTACTTGTTCACATTTAGGGATATAGTTTTCCAGGTTTTGATAATAACCTGAAGATTATATGTATAATACAGGTGTATTATGAAATACATGAGGGACCAAGCATGTTATTGCTAGTAGAAACATGGCTGATGGAAACAGCATTGATTCAAGCAGTTTTATATGATGACACAGAAGGGATGGGAAGAAGGGACATTTGGATACAGGCATACACTTATTGACATAGTAAGAGATTAGGTTATGGTCCATCTCTGTACATATGTGTGTTGTGTTATCATGCATTTTCTAACCTATATAAATTGTCATAATCAAATCTATGGCTTTTCCTACTGCCTCCAATTGTCAATGATTCTCAAGATATTCTCAAGGGTAGGGATGACAACAACAAATATTAACATGCAGAAATGTGTACATTCTTTGAAACTCTGTACATGTCAGATTTATTGCTGTGTACAAAAAAGTGTTTCCAGTACAGATAAAGATAGTGAAGGGGAGTGCAAATATAATGAGGGCATAAGGAGGATACTGTTATTTTACAAGATATGCAGCACACTTTACACATAATATTAATATGTGAACAAATTACATAACTGTATGACATACGCCTGGATTTGAACCATTGACAGTATGAGATAAAAGTGTACAGACAGGATTATCACAGTTTGACACACAGGAATTCAATAATTTTTAAGTTTAACTGGCACATTTGAAGGGATCTTGCCAACAGATTAAAGCAGGGGAAAATGTAGACATTAGCCATCATCACTGTAAGGACAGGTATAACATTCCATAAGATGTATATGACATCTATCATCCTAATACATATGTTACACAAACTGTTTCACAGTAATACTATCAGTCTGCATTTCTATAGGGCTAAACACATTTGTGTGACATGAACTGTGCTAGTGTGGTCAAAATTAAAATCTTCAGCTTTTGCCTTAAGATGTGAAACAACATTTATTGTCACCACCATTGGTGTGCAACACCAAAAGTGCAAAAACTGAGGACACTATATGGGGAAGAGAGATTGGGAGGCAGAGACAGAGACATAGGAAGAGATTTGCAGATGACCCATTTCTGCATGTATTTATATTATGTCACACTTTGATTTGTCATCATAGTTATTTGGTCATAATCTGTGTTCCCAAAGGGAAGAAATCTGATTAATACAACAGCAGGATAACGGTGTTTTAATAAAATGTGTAGCCAACACTTATACATAAAGGAGTCATACAAAACATTCAATAACACTTTGGCATCAGTCTGGATTTGAACCTTAACAGTATTCCAAAAGAACTCTATACAGCTGAATATCATCTAACCACACAACATAGGAAATCCTAATTCTCAAAGTTCAAATCTGATAACAGATTTAAGCAAAGGAGAATGTATGCATACCTCTCACCCTGGAATCATCAAAAATCTGGACAAGGCCAGTGAAAAATAGGTACAAATATGTACGCTGATTAACATAAAATTTGCATACATGATTATGCAACCCTGCCCACTCCAATAAAATTGTGGGATACCAACTTTCAAATGCAAACTGAAGAACAATCAAAATATGGCAGCACTGACCAGAGTCCCCCTGCAGCCATTCCAGTGTCCTATTACCTGCCTATGTCACCCCATTTACCATAAACACTAATGTGTGCATACTGCTTTACTTCTACAATGATTATTTGGAGTCTATTTTTACATTTTATAGCACAATGTGCACACACACACTAATAGATATCTGATAAACAAAGCAATACTGTCTCACAATGAAAATAGACTTGGCATTAAAACTTCTCTGCCCTTGAAACTCATATTCATTGAAACAGCATTGAAACCCACACCACATCCAAAGAAAATGCATCTGGGCATTGGTGGATAAAGATTACCTTTGGGCTGTTTTCAAATCATAGGCCCCTTGCACACAAAACAAGAAACATACATATGTTCTTTGATAAACCTTCCTGACTTTACTAAATTATATTCCTTGCATAATACAGCACACTTGTTAGAGCACATTTTAAATTTATTGTTTGTTTGAACATTTTTCCAGTGGGCAATGAAACAAAATGCATGAACCAATAATGACAAAACTGCCCAATTCAGAACATTTCCATCATGTCTACTTCCACACACACACACACACACACACACACACACACACACACACACACACACACACACACATATATATATATATATATATATATATATATATTATTTATATATACATACATATATATATATATATATATATATATATATATATATATTATATAAATAAAAATAGAATGACAGTAGTGTAAGCCATAAGCATCTTGCACAGCTTCTCGCACTTATTTTCAATTTCAGTTTTATTTTTTTTTTTTGGTGGGGGGGACAAAAGGCCAAAAACCAGGCAGGGACACATTTTAAACATTGCTTGTATAATTTTGGAAAGTTGCTAGAATAAAATTTATCACCACCATGCATTTCACCGCTAAGTCTTGAAACCAGGAGCCTGCCCACTACAGTCAAAGCAGCATACCACTGTGCTAAATCAACAGTTTCCTGAAAGATAGCAAGACTGAAACTTAAATGGCTATCATTTAGTGAATTCAGTTCTCACTTCTCACCATAGCTGTCAACCTCTTAGCATAAAAAATCTGGACAAACCAATAATGGGGGAATACAGAATTCAGTTCTCACCATACATAGCTCTCAACGTCTTTGCACAAAAAACCTAGACAAAGCCAATAATGGGGGAATACAGCTCCAAAATAGGGTCAAATTTTAAATACTGATCTTATAAATTTAGAAAAACTGCTCGAATAAAAGGTTTTGTTACCACTGATTTTCAGAAGAATATGAAGTCTGAAATTCAAATGCCTGTCATTATTTAGTGAATTAAATCCTTCAGTGATTTGCCACAAATATCCTGAAAACCACAGATTTTATGAGGAACAGAGCAAAAATATGATTTATAAACTCACAAGTGGTGGTAGCCTGGGACTTTAGGCTCTTTTTACCTGTACCCAACATACAGGGTTTGAACCCGAGTACCTCTAGCCACCTGGGGCATTTTCACACACACACACACACACCTTGATGAAGTCATACAGCCATCTTGAACATGTTTAACATAAGATTCAGGCTGTACACATAATCACTGCTCAAATGTCAGGACTATAGTTCACATCAGTGGCAGCTCTGGAACTACTGTAGTAATTTCCATAAGGTGTTTAGAGGTGTATGTTTATATTTGGCTATGTCCCACCCTCTTTCACCCCCCCTCAAAAAAAGGTTGTAGACCACACTGATAAAGTGCAAGTACAAAGAGTTGATCCAATGTGCCATAATGAAGATACTACTCCCATGATGCATAGTAAATCAGACATTCCGCTAGTGGATGAAATCATCATTTAAGTGTTAGTTTACATTTTCACAAGAAGGTTGAAAAATCTGATCTCACCATAACTGATACCTTCTCTCCACTGAAAATTGGCACCTCCACCTATTTTGGTAAGAGCTGTTGCTGAGCCTTCCAGTAAAAATTATAAAAGATGCATTAACTACACCATCAACAATGTCCAGTACCTTCATTTCTAGCCCTATCTCATTTATTGCATCCATTACTTCACCCTTTTCAAAGCACAGTTGAGTCACTGTGATGACTTCATTTTCTAAAATAGAAGAACTCTCTCTAGCCGCTTTTAGTACTTCTAGAGAAAGACATGCATCTGCTGGAGTTCAGAGCTGCACAGTGTTCTTTCTAGTTTTAAGCAGTGATATCACAAAGGTTTGCATTTCTTACACCTTCTTGAAAACATAGTGGGCAATATCCTGCCTCCTCCTCTTGTGTTGCTAGATAGTTTGGCAGAGCCTTTGAAATGCTATCCAGAAGTTATATTTCATGGTCTATTTTCCTCAACAGCAGGGGCTTCAGTTCTGTGATTATTACAGCTACCGCATTCCTTGGTTTTTGGTAGCAATTTTCCAAATCTAGATTTCCCCCTCCCCATACTAGCATTGCAAGAAAGGCCTTTTCCTTAATCTTAGTTTTCCTCACTGCTAGTTTACAGCTGTGTGCCCTAGTTACCATTAGAAGTTCCAAACACCTTTTCTACATACAACATTACCACTGCTTCAAGTACTGTGTTTTGAACAGGGTCCATTCAGAGTTAACATCCCAAGCTTTCACTTTCAGCTTCGAGACTTGCAAAAAATAGCTTAAAAAGCATCACACACACCAGACGTTTCCTTCAATAATGGAAAGTCAATACTTGCAACTTGCAAATAAATAACATAAAAGCAGCAGTCGTTTCCTTCCTTCAGGTATTAAAAGCAGCAGTTATTTCCTTTCTATACCTTGAAAGCCAAACAGTGAAGCCTACTTGCAAAATACCTTAAGCTGTAGTGAAGCCTAGCCGGAATTAAAAGCAGCAGTCATTTCCCTAGAAAGCCAATCAGTGAAACCTGAAACACTCACGACTTGCAAAATACAGCCGGAATTAAAAGCAGCAGTCAGATACTTGCTCCCTTGAAAGCCAAACAGTAACAGTGAAGCCTAAAACACTCGCGACTTGCAAAATACAGTCGGAATTAAAAGCAGCAGTCGTTTCCAATACCTTAAGCTCTATACCTTGAAAAAGCAGTAGCTGACACACTTCTGAAACTGTTCACAAGAAGATAAAAAAACATACTTGCAAAAAGACGATAAAACAGTACCCACGCTTGCAGCATTTGTAGTCCTTTAAAAACAGTGCATCCATTAAATTGTAGTGTCTGTTCATGAGAAGATGAAAAAAAAAAATACCTTAAAAGCAGTACCCATGCTTGCAGTAATTTCCTTCAATAAAATGTAGTTGTTCATTATTCAAACAGTGAAGCAGCCAGCCATTCCTGCTTGCAGATCCATTCAAACAGTGAAGCAGCCAGCTGGAAATGTGTGCACATGAGCCCTTGAGCTCAATTCTGACAGGCTGATGGAGCTGACATTAGCGCACACGCAATGACGTCAGCTCAAAAAGTGGAAAAAATAAATTAAAAAAAAGCTGGGAAAAATTCAGAAATGAAGAGGTGCCACTCGGGAATCGTGGCACCCCATTATTTGGACCCCCAAAACTCGGTAAAAAACAAGTAATTTGGTACGGTTGGGAGGTATGAATGTATGTATTACTCTTCATTGCACTCATAACAATTTGTAAGATCTCATAACATGTGAGAAGTCTCTCCTCTGGGCCACTACTCAAGGAGCCTCAGTCCTCACCACTGACAATGGTGAGTGACATTCACTTGGAACAAAAATAGATACACACAGTATTTCCAGATGTAGCTCTCTGCACTAAGCACAATTTTCATTAAGAGCACTCAGGGAACACACTCAGTCTTGGGGCTTGTTCCCCCTCTCTCTCTCCAGGCCCCAAATAAGACTTCCCACTAGCACAACTGTAGATTTGAGTCCTCGGTCAAGTGTTCCAAACTAACTCCTCCACCACTCTCTCAGTGAAACCGGCGCTCTGTGTCCCTGACCCAAGTAGCTGACACACACACTCTCTGAGATTTGATTTTCACACACACACACACACACACACACACACACACACACACACACACACACACACACACACACACACACACACACACACACACACACACACCATAAGATTATGCGCACACCTGGGAAAGGCTGGCAAAGATTTACCAGCTATGCTCCCTATGCCCTGTCTATAAGGTAGATTCTGCCACCAGAACCCTCCAAAGCCAGCTACTCTAAGGTTCGTACAAGGCTACCCAATTATACTTGGTAAACGTAATAGTAATACAAATGGTAGTGTTTGACTAATGCAGCAAGTCTTTCAGGAGTGACCACAGTGTCACCAAATAAATACAAGTACTCTCAAAGGTTAAAGTATTCTCTAAAAGACCAGCCACAATGAAAAGTTTAAATATATGTAATAATAATTAATTAATAAAAGAACATGAAAATACTAAATATGTATTTACAATAAACACCAGAGTTTCAATCTCAAGAAATATTAAAAATAAAACAGATGGAAAGGTTTTCACAGATGCAGAAAAAAAATAAATAAGTAATCTCACTATATTTTTCTGACTGATCTAAAGAATTACAGTTCCCTGGTTACTTACTAAAGCATGGCATGATGAAATGGGTGAGTGGTCCTTCTTTGTTAGTTTTCAAAAGCAGACTGCCCTGAGACTTCTGACTCATCTAGTATTAAAACATCATTTCAGAGATGAATTACAGAATTACATCACAAACATCTGATCATCAGACATCTGATTCCCACACTATCCCCTTTACTAGAAACTGAACCAAAATCTAGCACATATGTGTCATAATACACACACATAGAGCTTTGCTAAGGTGTGTTATAGCATCTGGATGCTATAAAACCATTTCCAAAAAGTCTACCCTTCCAGTTCACCCATAAGGACAATACAGTAGGATTCCTAGTCCTGGGTTTCACAGATATTTTGTCTGTGGCTGCAATCAGAACTGTAAAATACAATATTGATGGCCTAAACCAGATAATTTAATTTCAGACTATTCTTCAGATTTACTTGGATTGAGATTAATTTCTTCTCTTCCAATATCCTCTGTTACAATATATTAATTTCAACAGTTATAATACAGTCTGACATACAGGTGTATGTCTTTTCTCTCCAGCAGATCCACTGTTGGTACATTTTTAACACAAGCAACTTTACAAATACATTTTCAACACAAGCACCTGTACAAATCAGTTTGATATACAAATGATACAATTAATATACATAATTCTTTACAAAACTCCAGCTAGCTATGCTGGCATATGTTGCACATGCACTGTCCCACTTTTCCTAGTATAGCTGGTACTTCACATCATCACAACATGCATGTAACATCCAGCAACATAATAAATATGAAAAAGTAGAAAGATATTGCCAGTATACTGGCTGACAGATTCAGTGCCAGCTTTACTCCTTCCCCCCAAAGGACCAATAACAATACCAGTAGATTGCCAGGCATCCAGTATTAGTGCTGCACAGGTTAAAACAGCACTATCTAAGGCCAAAAATACAGCCTCTATGGGAACTGGCAATATCCCTGGCTGTGTTCTACATGAACTTCAGAGTGAACTGGCATCTCACCTGTGTGCCCTGTTCAATCACAGCCTCAACACAGGCTTTGTCCCTACAGAATGGTGTACTGCTACAGTTATCCATCTCCACAAAGGAGGAATGGCTACAGACCCTGGGAACTATCACCCCATTAGCCTGATGAGCCTGATATGGAAAGCTATGGAACGCATCATTATCATCATGGACCTAATAAACAAGGATATAGGGAATCTCCAAACTCTGGATCCCACACAGTTTGGTTTTGTGAAGAGTAGATCATGCCTGCTCAACTTGGTCGACTTGTTTGAGTCAGTCACCAGAGCTGTGGATGAAGGCAAGGTGGCTCATACAGCTTACCTTGATCTATCCAAGGCTTTTGATACTATTCCCCACTCAGGAATAATAGAAAAACTCACTGAGCTAAACATCAACCCCCATATCACTAGGTGGGTTGCAAATTGGCTGACAGATAAAACCTACAGTGTGAAAGTAGCTGACTCCAAGTCAGACGGCCAACTAGTCACAAGTGGTGTCCCACAGGGTTTGGTCCTGGGTCCCCTCCTGTTTGGCATCTACTTCTCTGAAGTCCAGGCCAACACGGAGAGACTCTGGCTGACAAAGTTCGCAGACAATTGCAAGTTGGGAGCTATTATTAACTCTCCAAGTGATGCTGACATCCTACAGAAAGGCCTCACTGAGACCAATGACTGGTGTCAGAACCATGGCCTTAAGCCCAATGCCAAAAAATGCATCATCATCCCTTTGGGAAAAACCCAGTTCCCATGAATTACCACATTGATGGTAGTCCACTGAACACAGAAGGCACTATAAGAGATCTGGGAACACAGGTTGACAGCAGCCTCTCTTTTGATCACCACATTGCCACTGTTTTCAGAAAGTCCTTCTATGTGGCACATCTCATTACTAACGGTTTTGCATCCAGGAAGAAAGAGGCCATTGTCTCCCTCTACTCTTCCCTCATTAGTCCAGTCATCGAGTACAATGCCCCATTTGGCATGTAACTCACTAGACACCTGCAGCAACTGGAGAGGCCACAAAAGTACCTCACAAAGAGGATCCTAGGCCTTAAACACTTGTCCTATATGGACAGACTCAAAAAACACCAACTATTCTCTGTCTCATATCACCTATTTAGAAGAGATCTCTGCTTGACTTACAAAGCCATGTCTGACCCAGCTGTGTTAGAAATGCTACATCTAAACAAATCCCAATCCCTCCACACCACATGCTCCAGAGACCTCGACCTCATTACCACAAATAACAGAACATGCTGGAGGGACAGGTTCATAACCCAGAGACTTTCCATGCTATGGAATAGACTTCCCATACATGTCAAGCAGAGCACCTCACTGACCCTCTTCAAGAGAAATCTTGATGAGTGGATGGGAAACAGAAAATTCACATGGGATAACTACAGTGGCTCTACTGAACAGAAGCACTGGGAACTAATGTTGGGTGGCACTTTGCCAATGTAATCCTATAACTAGGCTTGTAAAGACCCCAGTGCCATTAGCTTAGTACACACCTATGAACCTAAGTGGTGATACAGAAGTGGAACAGATGGAGACACAAAGACAGGGAAAGAGGCAGCCAAAGACTGTTATATTTCCCAGGGACATTTTTTAACATCTTTGTAGTGTGGTACTGTTATGTTTTTCCTGATAGTAATGTGTCATGCTATGTACAGTCAAGTGTTTCCAATAGGGAGCAAGCAGGGTAGAACAGTAGAAACATGAAAGAGAAATAAGCAGGATA
Source organism: Protopterus annectens (assembly GCF_019279795.1). Lineage (NCBI taxonomy): Eukaryota > Metazoa > Chordata > Ceratodontiformes > Protopteridae > Protopterus > Protopterus annectens. The sequence continues at coordinate 193,298,336 of NC_056726.1, forward strand.
ATTGTGGGTTAGTAAGATATGTAGACAACATTTACAAACATAATAATAACAATAATAATAATAATAATAACAATATAAATAATACATTAAATATGGCTTTCATATATTTCTGTATTGACCCTTGACAGTATGCCAAAAGTATTTTACAGACATATGAATTATGTCAACACAAGAAATATTAGTTCATAACTTTAATTTTAATGGTTTGAAGAGACAATCATCAAACAATTAGGCAAGAGGGAATGTAGGCATCACTCTTCAACACAGTAACGACAAATGTAAGATTACATAGGATGTACATTACAGCTAGCAGCATAATACATGATCCAAAGCAGAACAGAGATGTATATTAAGGTGTTATGTATCATGATTTACACATTTGTCATCAAGCCAGGAGTTTTTGGGCAGCATACTTTGTAACAATATTTATAACTAGAACAACCTAAGTGAAATACATTCAGCTCTTCAGCCTGTTCAAGAGAATATTAGCCTGACTATAAGTAAAGAAGCAGAGTAGCATGAAGGCCACCAGATTAATGTGGCTAAAGACAAAAACTCATAAGATTTTGTCATAAGCAGTGTACTTCCATTCCTCCTAAGTTACAGGTGCTGCATAGTGCCAGGTATGGCACAAATGCTGAGGAGACAAACAGATGACACAGAAGGGGGTAGAGACATGGGGAGAAGAAGGCAGGGACCAAGTAGATTATGCTAGAAGAAGGATAATGGTGACTCAAAACAATATGTAGGGAACAGCTACATATAAAATAGTCTAATAAGAACAGTAAGCAACAATTTGACATATTTCTGAGTTAGAACCCTTGAATGTATGCAAGGATCAGTCTACAGATCTGAACTTTATTTCAGAATGCTGCAAAGGAACTCCTACTTCACATACTTCAAATAACTCAATTAAAGGGACAGTGACAACTTACTGAAGCAGAAGGGTTAAAGAGAGATGGAGAGAAATACCAAAAATTTTATTTCTGGGACATTTAGGACCAGTTTTAGGCTGTGTTACTCTTAGATGCATCCTCATCACTCTGTCATGCTCTTTACAATAAAGTGTTTGCTAAAGGCAATAGAAATAACATCATAAGCAGGATAATGTTTTTTTACTATGTCTAAGTGTTGGGGATGTAATGTTTTTGAAATGCTTTCTGGCTGCACTTTTTGAATGCCATGTTAATGAAGTGTTGTAACTGGAGATAAATACAGGCATTTCGAGTTAAACATTTGATAAAAATATAAAATGACATGAAATAATATTTTGACACACAGCTGTAATTGAACTCTTGACACCATACAAAGACCTCAACCTACAGACATGAGAATTATCTGAAGATACCATGTGATGCCTTTTCCTCTGGGCCAGTGATCAAGGAGTCTTAGTCCTAATCATGGACACCTGTGAGGGAAATTCACTTGGAAAAAAATTGATACACACACTGTTTTCAGATGCAGCTCTTTGCACCAAGCACAATTTCCTTCACAAGTACAAAGAGAAAACACTCCCTTCCTGGGACTAGTTTTCCCACTCTCTCATCAGGCCCCAAATAAGACTCCACACTGACCACAGCTGTAGAGTTGAGTTCTCAGCTGAGTGTTCCCAGCCAAGTCCTCCACCACCCTCTCTGTGAAACCAACACACTGTTTCCCTGCTCCAAGTAGCTGACACACACACTCTTTGACATTTGATTTAAACACACACACACACACACACACACACACACACACACACACACACACACACACACACACACACACACACACACACACACACCTGGGAAAGGCACATATTTACCAGCTATGCTCCCTCTTCTCAGACTATGAGGTAGATACTGCCACCAGAAGACTCTAAAGCCAGCTACTCTAAGGCTCTTACAAGGGTATCCAAATATACTGAGTAAAATTAATACTAATACAAATGGTAGTGTTTGACCAATGCAGTAAGGCTTTCAGGAGTGGCCACAGTGTCACCAAATATGAGTACTCTCAAAGGTTAAAATATTCTCTAAAAGACTAGCCAAAATGAAAAGTTTAACTATATTTAATAATCAATAATTAAAGAACATGAAAATACTGAATATCTATTTACAATAAACACCAGAATTTCGCTCCCAGGAAATATTAAAAATAACACAGATGAAAAGGTTCACACAGATACAGAAAGATAATACCTAACTAATTTCACTATATTTTCCTGACTGCTCTAAAAAAATAATGTTGGCTAGTCCATTTACTAGAGCAAGGCAAGATGAAGTGGGTGAGTAATCCTTCTTTCTCAGGTTTCAAAAACAGACTGCCTTGAGACTTTTGGCTCATCTAGTATTAAAGCATCATTTCAGTGCTGCCTTACAGAGTGACATCACACATATATGGTCATCTGACTTCTGGTTCCCACACTATCCCCTTTACTAGCAACTGAACCAGAATCTAGCACATATGTGTTGTAATACACACATACAGCTTTGCTAAGATGTGTTATAGCACCTGGAATATATATATAAAACCATTTCAAAAACTTCCACCCTTCCAGGGTAGCAATTAGGTCACACCCAAGGACAATACAGTAGGATTTCTAGTCCAGATTTTCACAGACATTTTGTCTCTCACTGCAAATATATAATTTTTTATGGCCTGAACCAAATAATTTAATTTCAGACTATTATTTAAACTTAGCTGGACTGAGATTAACCTCTTCTCTTCCATTTTCCTCTTTTACAACATATTCATTTCAACAGTTGCAATACAGTCTGATATGTCAGTGTATTTAGTTTCTGTCCAGCAGGACCCACTGTCGGTACATTTTTTTTTTTGCAATCTAATTTTTATTGCATTTTATTAATATACATAAACAAATACAAATACAGGTCATACAACAAAAGCATACATGATTGAAATAAAGAGGGTGGAATACAGTTAGTGAATACATGCTTGATATCATATAGGTTCAGCACAAGATTACAAGGAAAACAATTTACCTCCCATATGCAAGTGTTTTAGAATTTAACATAGAATAGCAAAAGGGAGAATTGACAATTCAAAATATTGAATAATCATATGTAAGAGTATGAGATTTTATACCCGATACCCATTTGCTTTAACTATCTACACTATGTACAATTGGCTGTCACTAAGTAAGGGGATGTTAGCATAAAGATATTAATTGTTTCTACTGATACTAGATTAAAGGAGCATGGTAGTAGGGTTTCTATTTTGATTATTCAGGGGTTAGAGTAAAGTTGGGGGCTTAAAATCTAAAAGTATTTAGATTAGGGTTAATGCTCCACCAGAAGTGGGGATATTAGATAGTAGGAAAACAGGAGCGCAGCTAGAGGAGTAAGAAAAAATAGAGGAGTTAAAGTCAGGAGCATTGTTATTTAAGAACTTCTATAAGGTTATTCTAGTATTTTTGGAAGTAGTTTATTTTCTTTTTGCTTGCTGTCTTTAGTTTACTTGCTAGCACATATATGATATACATAGATTTGAACTCCTTCCAGGATGTTTTGGACCTACCTAACCAGTGTAGTGTAATATAAGTTTTAAGTAGTGCACATAGCATCACTGTTATATGTTTCAACTCATATTTATAGGGACTCAGAAAGATATTCAAAATTGCCATTTCCCAAGATAACACAAGCAGCTTTACAAATACATTTTCAACACAAGCACCTGTACAAATCTATCTGATATGCAAATGGCATATAATTCTTTACAAAACTCCAGCTAGCTTTGCTGTCATATGTTGCACATCCACTGTCCTACTTTCTCTAGCATAGCTGGTAGTACCTCACATCGTCACATCTCCCCCTGCTTTGAAGACTCAAGCTAGTTTCTCAAGTGGCCCTGGAGAAACATTGCTGAGAGGACTGAGTCTGTCTGAAATACATTAACCTATATCCTGTCTTGACAGTCCATCTGCATTGCTTTGCTGACCCTACTATGGTGCTGCACTGACATGTCATATACCTGCAACCCTAGGCTCCACCTTAATAATTCGGCATTTTGCTGGCTATCTTGATGTAGCCATAAATCCCCATCAGACTCCTCCTGCCATCCACGGCAAATACTTAGCACAAGGGCCTCCCTATTATGGTAAGGCTTCATTATGTTAACATGGTACAATTTGTGCCACTACCTTCTTCCTAGCAGGTTTACGATGTTGTTAACATCACTGACCTTCCTTATGACTTCAAAGGGTCCCTTCCAAGCTGCCTGCAGCTTATTGTGTCTGATAGGAATGAGAACCATAAACTTCTATCCCACAACATACACTTGGGCTCAAGCATTCCTGTCATACCAGACCTTTTTCTGCTGTTGTGCTTCTACCAGGTTCTCCTGGGCCAAGCCCATGGACTCCCTAAGTCTTGTCCTGAGGTTTAGGACATATGCCACAACAGACCCATTGTGGGAGTCACACTCACCCTCCCACTCATCACAAATCAAATCTAAAGGTCCACTCATCATGTGTACATACAACAACTCAAGGGGTGAAATCCCTGTGGATTCCTGGGGTACCTTTCTGTATGCAAACAGCAGATGGGGCAAATGTTTGTCCCACTCTCTCTCTTAAAATGTTCTGTAAATGCCCATACCATAGAGTTTAACCTCTCCACAAGACCATTAGTCTGGGGGTGGTAGGGGTGGTAGGGGTGGTCTTTAGGTGCTCCATCCCACAGAGCTCCGACAGACAAGCCAGCACATCTGACATGAAATTGGCACCTCTGTCAATCAGTATTTCTTTTGAGAATCCTGCCCTGCTGAAAATCTGCAACAAAGCATTTGCAACCTTCTCTGTCTTGATGGAGGACAGAGCCACTGCCTCAGAATATCTAGTAGCATAATTTACTACCAACAGGATATAATTCTTCCTTGTGAAACTTGGGGTAATCAGAGGCCACATGATATCCATAGCTACCCTCTGAAATGGCTCCTCAATCACAGGCAAGGGCATCAAAGGAGCTTTGATCTTGTCTCCTGCTTTGCTTACCTTTTGACACTGTTCACATGTCCTGCAATACCCTGTTACAGCCCTTGCAATTCCAGGCCAATAAAAGTCCTGCAGAATAAGTCTCTTTATCCACTTTATGCCCATATGACCTGCAAAAGTAGGGTCATAGGCTATGGCTAGAAGTGCAAGATGGTAGGCTCTAGGCACTACCAACTGCTGTATTACCTCACCCTCTAGCTCTCCGTCAGGTCCACTCTCTGTAAATTAACTCTTTGTTCCAGGATACAGGCTCCCCTTTTCCTTGAAAACCAGGTGCCTCCTCAGCTACCTCCCTCAAGCCTCTTAGTGTAGGGTCTGAGAGCTGAGCCTCTCTCAACTCTACCTTTTTGATGCTTCCCAGCTTTTTTCCACAGTAAGTCTGGTATCATCTAAGACTGATGCCTCACTGTCAGCCTAGGTATGACCACTCACATCTGCCCTTGCAGTCAATCTGTCCAAGGGAACATCAGTATCTATCAGCAGCTGTGGCTCACCTTCAGGGTCACTGATACAGTCACCTCAGCAGCCATGGCATCAGGTGTGGAGTCTGTCTGGGTTTTCCCCAGGCTACCAGCCCCACATGCCTGTCTCCAAGTCTGACTGCATGTAACTGCATGCACACAAGGTACTGCATTATCAGACTCATTCCGTATCAAGACATCTGCAGGGATGTCCTCAAACACACCTACTTGCTTGCATTCTTTTCCACCCTGTCAGCCAAGTTGAACCCTGGCCAAAAGCATTTGGAATGGGGACCCTTCTAAAGCTCTAACTGGAGTGGACTGCCCAAGCAAGTATTGCTCCTCTTTATCCACTGCAGGGTTCACAATGATTATGTTACAGGCTGTGTTTCTCTTAGCAGTGGCCTGTTTTCCATCCACTAAAATAGGATATAAGCTCCGACGATAGTCTGTTACCCCTGTTGTCTCCAGACAACTTACCACTGGCATATCATAATTCCCACTTGCAGGATCCCCCACCTCTTGCTCCCCACCTTGCTTCCATGGACATTTGTATACTACATGGCCCCACTGGTTATATTTAAAACATCTAACCAGTGATCCTGCCTGTGTACCTTAACTAGTGGGTACCTCTGTTACTGCTGGACTCTGATGGGGTGGTTTAGGCTGCCAACCACAGGTTCCCTTATATCCATCTGCAGTGGGTATCCCATTCTTGTGCAGTGATATCCCGCTTGCTAAGTAGAGATCCCTTTTTCCCCAGCTCACCTTCAGAGTTACACTCCCGGTCTGCCAACCAGATTTGCATGTTCTCAGGCAAAGTGCTAAGGGCTTGTTCCCTCACCAAAAGGTCTGCCAGACTTTCAAATGTGGTGCCCTGACAGCCTTTCACTCATCTATGAAAATAAGTGCTTAACTCAGCAATGTAATCACCTACACTTTCATCTGCCTAGCATCTATGCTCTTTTCTGTAAACTTCAGGTGTTAACTTAATGCATTGTTTATCCTTTTCTTAATTTGAACAAGCAATATCAGAAAATTTAGAAACAGCAGTTACAGCTTTACCATGAAGTAAGGGGGTCAGGAACCATGCCCAGAGCCCTTGGTCAATATTATACTGTTTATGTACTCTTTCAAATATATGAATAAAACTATTAAAAGTATCACCCTCTGTAAACTGTGGAAGAAATGTACTGACCTTTATTGCTTCTGGGGTTAAGTTATTCCCTTCCCCATTACCTCCATCACACTGGTAAAGAGTCAGCATCTCCTTCTCATGTTGGCACTGCTTCTCATTTTTTTCAGCCTCCAAATGCCACAGTCTCTTTGCTGATTCTAATTCCAATCATTTGGCCTCCATTTAAAGTCTCTTTAACGCCATATGGGTTTTACGTCCTCTGAGGAAAAGATGAACTGTCCTGTTTCTGAGGGCTGCACATCCCAATCATCAGGCTGGTTGTCTTCCTAGTTGCTGGTCTTTGCTGCAGCTGTAGTTAAGGCTGAAATAATTTCCTCTTTAGTCAGGTTGGCATACATCATTTCTTTGGCTTTGCACATCTTGGCCAATTAGTTCTTTGTTAGCTTACTATAATCCTCTGCTGATATATTTGCCTGCTTTGTCTGAACTAAAGTAACAAAAAATAAATAAAACTGTTGTGAAAATAAAACTGTGTATATTTACCTTGTGGTTGCTTTCAGTACACACACCTTCACTGACAACTGTGTACAGGCTACTGAAGTTCAATTATTATCCACATCTCTTTAATGAATTGTATTTAAACATACCTTTCGTTATTTTGTATCTGTCTGAAGAAGTTTGTGAATTATCATAAACGAAAAGCGCTTAACTATTATTGCGAGTGCCTCTTTTTTACTCTGCTCAGCTATTTGTTTTCTCATTTTGTTTGTGCTTGGTGTTATTATCCACATCTCTGCTCATCAATATGTGATGTCCCTTCTCTGGGCCAGTGATGAAGGAGTCTCAATCCTTACCATGGACACCAGTGATGGACATTCACTTGGAACAAATATGGATACACACAATATTTTCAAATGCAGCTCTCTGCACCAAGCACAATTTCCCTTAAGAGCACACAGGGAACACACTCCTGTCCTGGGGCTGGGTTTCCCACTCTCACCAGACCCCAAATAAGACTCTGCACTGACCACAGCTGTAGAGTTGAGACCTCAGCCGAGTGTTCCAAGCCAAGTCCTCCACTACCCTCTCTGTGAAACCAGTGCTATGTGTCCTTGCTCCAAGTAGCTGACACACACACACACACACACACACACACACACACACACACACACACACACACACACACACACACACACACAAACACACACACCTGGGAAAGGGTGGCACAGATTTACTAGCTATGCCCCCTCTGCTCAGACTAACAGGTGGATACTGCCACCAGAACACTCCAAAGCCAGCTACTCACTCACTCACTAGACCCCAAATAAGACTCCGCACTGACCGCAGCTGTAGAGTTGAGACCTCAGCCGAATGTTCCAAGCCAAGTCCTCCACTACCCTCTCTGTGAAACCAGTGCTATGTGTCCTTGCTCCACGTAGCTGACACACACACACACACACACACACACACACACACACACACACACACACACACACACACACACACACACACACAGGCACACACACCCACACACACACACACACACACACACACACACACACACACACACACACACACACACACACACACACACAAACACACCTGGGAAAGGGTGGCACAGATTTACTAGCTATGCCCTCTCTGCTCAGACTAAGAGGTGGATACTGCCACCAGAACACTCCAAAGCCAGCTACTCTAAGGCTCCTTCAAGGTTACCCAGTTATACTGAGTAAAAATACTAATACCAATTGTAGTATTTGACAAATGCAGCCAAGACTTTCAGGAGTGGCCACAGTGTCAACAAACAAATATAAGCACTCTCAACAGTTAAAATATTCTCTCCCTTTGTGTTTTTTGGCCCTGTGTGGTTTCGTCAGCTAGATATTTTAAACCCTCCTCCCAAATCCAGATTATTTCTCTTGTAAACCACTTTTACTTTGTAAGCTTTAAAAACATAAGGTATTTCAAGGGTCCTTAAAATCCTGCTGTAAACCATAGTTTACTGGATCGCTCTCATATACCTAAGGTTTTAAACATTACTTACCTTTCTACTGATTGTTTTTTTTTTACTCTACACAGTCGAGGTCTGGCTCAACCTGCTCTGTTCGCCCTTGCTACTCTTGGGCTCTCTCTCTGCTCACCTATCCTACCCTCATTCTCACCCCCCCCCTTCATCACATGTATACTTAAGGTAACCACACCCCTTCCCTCCAATTCTCTAATCTCTCTCCAAATACCCACCTCTCCGCACCCCTCCCACCTAATTAGTTATACTTCCCAGTCCTAACCAATCCACCTCTATTATTAGGACTTATCCACTCCTTGCTACAACTCACCACACAAAACCTATACAACTCCATTTTTTCTTCCCCTCTTCTGTTTCATCCACCTCCACTAAATATGCTGCCTTTTTATTCTGTTCTCTGTTATTCAATACTATCATTCATTCTATTCCTAACCTATTATGCCACTGACCTCAACTATTACAACATATACTATTACAACTCCCCTACTCAATCAGAGTACGCCCCTCTACCCTCAAACAAACCTTACAGCCACATTAGCCCACAGCTTTACTCTTACACCCACCTTCTTCTCTACCATTCAAAACAGTTAACAACCTCTTACCCTCAGATGCTCACTTTTAGGTTCCATCACATAACAACCAAATTAAAACAGATACTACTGTACTCCTTAACACATAAAGCTTCAAGCTCATATCCATCCCAATCCAGGACCAAGCAGAAACCTAACTGTAACACAACAACTCCCTCCCACCACTAATCCAAATACCTCAACCCAAAATGCCTCTGTGACAAATATAAATATCTCCCCACTTATTTCCTTCAGTTCTGACCTACTTATTACAAACTTCAATCTCAGGAGCCTAGTAAATAAAATTAGAGAATTTCATGCTATCCTAACTACCTACCCTCCTGACATAGCAGTATTAACTGAAACCTGGTTAAAACCACACGTTAAAGACACTGAAATTACCCCCAACACTTGTAATATAATAAGGCTAGATAGACTAAACAAAAGAGGAGGTGGTGTAGCCATAATGTTTAAGGAGACCCTAAAAGTTGTTAAAATTAACATCACTTCTCCAGACATATCCAACGGAGAAATACTCATCTCTTGTCTACAAATAAATTCTCAGAAAGCTGTGATTATCATAGCTGTGTACCTCCCCATGGAAACAATCTCCCCAATATTGAGCTTCTCCTTTCTTGGTCTGCCTACACTTTCAGTCAAGAAACCATCATCTTAAGTGACTTTAACCTAGACTGGCTCCCCTGCTCCTCTAACACCCTCACTACCTTCATCAATCTTTTCAACTATACCCAACTCATTACTTGTCCCACCCGCACTGACAAACACACTCAGAAAGAATACTTACTTGATTGGATACTAACTAACAAACCCAATCTGGGCTACAAGCTGGCTGTCTTCCATTCAGCCTCAGCGATCATTCCCCAACCTTTCTACTCAGAAAAAATATTAAAACCCAAACATTCACCTCCTTCAAATACACCCACTGTACAAAACATTTCTCCCCTGACACTTTAAATCATTTGCTACAGCACTGTGACTGGTTACCTTTAAAAAGCCTAAAACTTAACTTTGCTGTAGAATTTTTCAATAACAAATTCCTTGATGCACTAAATAACCTGGCCCCCACCAGGAAAAATACACACCAAAGCCAAAAAGTTGCCATGGCTGTCTAATGATACTAAGCTTCTTATTAAACAAAGAGGCAGAGAGAGAGAGCCCTATCCAAGCCACCACAAAGATGACCTTACCTCTTATCAGCAACTAAGAAACCAAACAAAAAAAAAGAATACATAATGACAAAATAGTCTACTTCCAAACCCCCCAGCAAAAATACCTGCACAACTCACAAAAGTTTTGGCAAAACATTAACTACCTCCTAAACCCTTGGAAAACCTCTACTCCCACCCCCTCCACATCCAACTCCTTGGAACCTTTAGCATCTCAATTCAATACACATCTTATCACCTCCCTCCTAGACAACCATCAAAATATACCACTCAGTATCCCTTCCCCCTCTACAACTGCTGATTCTTTTATCTTTAAACCAGTCCAAACTGCATGCATAAAGAGGCTCCTCACCAAACTGAAACCCTGCTGCCTTGCTGATGATCAACCACCAAATGAATTCTTCAAAATAGCAGCGCCATCTATAGCTTATCCCATCTCTATCTTAATAAATCATTCTATCTCTGAGCAATATGTACCTTACCTCTGGAAAATCTCTCACATCATTCCCCTCCACAAGGTCTGCCCCTCTACTGATATTTCCAACTACTGACCAATAGCCATCTTCCCTTCCATAGCCAAAATACTTGACAAATGCATTTGCCAACTCCTAACTCACCTTTCCTCCAATAACCTACTGTCCTACACCCAGCATGGTTTTAGATTTAAACATTGTAGCAATACAGCTTTAATATCCTTTACCAACACTATTCATCACCTTAAGAACAGTGGTCTATTAATCTCAGCTATTTCCTTGATATGTCAAAAGCATTTGACACTGTCTCCCATCAACACCTACTTAACAAACTTGCCACTCACAATCTCAACTCATTGGCACTTACATGGTTTCTCATCTACTTATTTAACTGCAAACAGGCCACCAAATGTGAGAACACTCTCTCCTCTGTTGTCAGTCTCCACTGGTGTACCCCAAGGGTCCATAACAGGCCCCTCCTCTTTATCATAGTTACAGATAATCTAAATACTGCTACCCAATTGGCAACAACTATACAATATGCTGATGATACAACTCTTATCTGCTCTGCCTCCACCCACCTTGACCTTCAACATAGGACTCAAAAAGCATCCAGGACATAGAGTTTTATCTATCAAACCACCAAATCATCCTAAACCAGAATAAGACTAACTTAATGTACTTCACAACAAACCTACCAAGCCCCACTCTCCTTCACTCTATATTCAATCCACAAATGGTACTAAAACTGAGCCTACAAATCACACCAAGGTCCTAGGTGTAACTATAGTTGAAAGGCTGAAATTTGATTTACATATTTCCCAAACAATTAAAAAAGTCCATGCCAAACTCAGCTCTCTTTACAGGGCTAGACCCTTCCTAACACACCAAGCCAGACTAGCCACAGCTAGATCTCAACTTCTAACTACCCTTCTCTACTGGTCTCACATTTGTACAGACTTGCCAAGGCAGACCTAAACAACCTAGATTCCTGCTATAATAAAATAGCAAATTTTGCCTGCAACCAGCCCCATAAAACTCATCATTGTACTGTTCTCCAACAACTAAACTAGCTAGAACTCCCCAACCTGATAACACTAAACCAACTTACCTTCAACCACAAAATCATTCTCAACCCCAGTCACTGCCCTGTCCTTTCCTCTTTGGTCCAAACTCATGCCAATACCAGGTCTCTTAGGTCTTCTGACAGACCGCAGCTAAAAATAATCCAGTCAAACAACTACCATAGTGACTCCCTCTTTTCAAACAAAATTGCCAAGGCCTGGAATGCCCTCCCCAAACACATATAAGTCTGCCCCAACTATTCTACCTTTAGAACACAGATAAAAGAATATCTCGGAACCACCTGGATCCGCCCCTGTACTACTCTTGGTTAATCTCCCTCCCTCCTACTAACTCCCCAACTTTTCATCACACTACCCAGCTCTTTTCCTTTTGACTCCTTAATGGAATTCATTTTTTCTTTTTCTTTTTTCTTTGAACTTTGGGCACAAGCAGGGGTAGACTTTTCAAGTACTGAAATGATCAATTATCTCTGTATTTCAGCAAAGTGTAGGTCTTTAAATTTGATTTTTCATGTTCTGACCTTTCAACTTTTCTCTGTCTGCCATTGCCAGCTTCATAACAATATTGTTACAGATTATTTTAAATTTACTGTTTGTACTGTATTATTTATGATTACTTACTGGAGTTTTTGAATAATTTAACTTTTATAATTAGTTTGTGGAGCTTTTCTCCCTGGGTCTCCACTGAAAATGGGCTTGTGGCCCAGTCAAACACTACACAGTTAACAAATGTCAATAAATAATAAATAAATAAAGACCAGCCAGATATATTTAATAACAAATAATAAAAGAAGATGAAAATACTATTTTAAAATAAACAGCAGAGTTTCAATCACAGGAAATATTACAAATAACACAGATGGAAAAGTTCACACAGATACAAAAAACAATGCTTAACTAATCTCACTATACTTTCCTGACTGATCTAAAGAATTACTGTCCGCTAGTTCACTTACTAGAGCAAGGCAAGATGAAGTGTGTGAGTGATCCTTCTTTGTCAGGTTTGAAAAAACAGACTGCCCTAAGACTTCTGCCTCATCTAATATTAAAGTGTCATTTCAGTGCTGGCTTACAGAATGACATCACACTCATCTGGTTATCTGACTTCTGGTTCCCACACTACCCCCTTTACTAACAAACTGAACCAGAATCTAGCACATATGTGTGATAATACATACACACAGAGCTTTGCTAAGATGTGTTATAACATCTGTAAGCTATAAAACTGTTTCAAAAACTTCCACCCTTCCAGTGTAGCAATTAGTTCACTCCTGGGGACAATACTGTAGAATTCCTAGTCCTGGTTTTCAGACATTTTGTCTTTGGCTGCAATCAGAAATGTAAGATACAATCTTTATATTCTAAACCAGGTAATTTAATTTCAGACTATTTTTCAAAGTTAGCTGGACTGAGAGTAACCTTTTCTCTTTGAGTATCCTCTGTTACAGTATATTCATTACAACAGTTATAATACAGTCTGACATACAGGTGCATTTCTTTTCTGTCTAGCAGGGCCCACTTTTCTGGTACATTTTTAACACAAGCAGCTTTACAAATACATTTTCAACACAAGCACCTGAACAAATCAGTTTGATATACAAATGACATGTAATTCTTTACAAAACTCCAGCTAGCTTTGCTGGCATACAGTATGTTACACATCCACTGCCTTACTTTCTCTAGCATAGCTGGCACTAACTCACATCACCATACACCACATAGAAACTTGTAGTTCAGTATATCCTGCAGCCTAAGAACAGCTGCAATAACTGTTTCAAAATAGTGCCTTTACTCTTTCTTTACTCTGTATTCTTATAGTGCAGCAGATTTAAGCACATTTGCATGAAGGTAACCAGGCTAGTGCGGGTAATGACAAAAACTCACTAGTTTTTGTCATAGAACATTAAATTCCATTCACCATCATTAAGCACTGGTGCCTGATGCCAAGCTCTGTGCAAATGCTATGGACAAAAGTGAAGGCTTTTTGATGGGCCATTAAAGGCCATGTGTGTTGTGTGTGATTCTATTTTTTGATCAGACTAAATGTGTGAAAAAGGGGTTGATAAGACAGTGGTGAAAATTGGGGGGGAGGTGGCAAGCTATAGGTATGACAAAGGGGAAAGAATATAGGACTTTGTAGGACAGTGATGGGAGAGTACCATACCAACATAAATGGAGAAATGTACGCAGAATTAAATGACTTTGGATAGTCACTGCACCATGGAAAGGTGACAATAACAGAGCAATGTTGTATACCCAGCTGGACCAAATTGAGTGTGTCAAGATGACACATAGGCAAAGTGGAGAGCTATGTATGGGGCATAATTTTTTATGGATCAGGTGTATATATATATATATATATATATATATATATATATATATATATATATATATTTTTTTTTATTTGTGAGAGAGGAATGCTGGGGAATGTGCTTAGGAAGGAGAGGGTCAGATAAGGAGGGTAGGTTAGGTAGCAAGAACAGACATGCAGGACATACAAGCCGTACACGATAGACCGGGATGGTGAGTTTCACAAAAGGTTGGGGACACCATGACTGGGGATAGTAGTGGACATTAGAGGTGCATCCACTTCCAGCTTGAGAACAGTGAAAATCTAGTCCCCAGGACTGTCATCACTATCTCCTGTATCACTTGCCTGGCTTAGCACCAGATATGGCATTGTTTTGACAATACCACGCAGGACCTTTTTAATTCTGCCAATTGAGGCACCAGTGGCCCTCTCCCTTATGCTCTCCACCATTCTTGTTAGCTCCTGATGGGTGACCAAATTGCCACCTTTAGTATTTTTCCTTGAGGGTACCACTGCACCAGCAGCTGGGGCAGAGCTATTTGGTACAGGCAGAGTAGGAAGGGCAGGAGTAGAGGAGGCAATGCTGACAGGTTGTGACCCAAATGTGCTGGATGGCTATGCTGCTTGCCTTTGGTAGTGGCACTACAGCCACCTGTGGGGGTATTGCAGGCCAAACCACAGTGATTGGTCTAGCTCTCTGTACTGATGGTTATTTTTTCCAGCAGCAATATATTAAATATATGTATGCATATATATGTATAAAAGAAAAATATAGGGTGGTGGAAACAAAAAGAGAGAATTATATCAATGGTATGTCACATTAGGTTATTATTTCAATACATAAACTAATATGAGAAATAAATATGTATACCTTTGCCACATCTAGAAATGACTTGAAGGCATTAATGTGTCATACATTCAATCACAATGTTATAATATGACAAATAGAATCCTGTATTTGACTATGTCATATCAAATATATGCTTTCAATGTTTATCATTGCATTTGCAAAAATTGCAATTGCTAATGCCATGCAGTAATTGCTAACGTCATGCAGTGTCACATTTAGAATCTTATAAATACTATCCTGTAATGAAATCTAATATCTGCTTTCAGGGATTGAAATAACACATGCTTAACATGATGTACTCACTGCATTATGTAATAATCAAAAGCTATTGGAGCAAGTATGTCTGCTTGATATGAAAGTTAAGGTGTCCTTGCTCAAGATGATAAAAACAGATATACTGAAAATACTTTTCTGCTTTGCATTCTGACCCGATGCATACTTACCCCATGACTCTCTGAGGTGAGTTAGTGTCTCCTGATGCACCTCATGCTTTTCTGTTATCTCTTCTGCAGCTGTACTCTCTCTCTCTTTTGGCTTTTCCCGGTTAGGGGTCGCCACAGCGGATCACCTTCTCCGCTCATGATTGGCTGGGGAGTTTTTACGGTGTTGAGTTGCCAGCTTGGCGCCCAACCTTCCACAGAAGGCACACACAAGCACACATTCACGCCTAGGGCCAATTTTAGCATGTCCAATCCACTTGCAACATGTCCTTGGGGATGTGGGAGGATACTGGAGCACCCAGAGGAAACCCACATGACCACAGGGAGGACATGCAGACTCCACACAGAAGACACCCCAGCCAAAGATCGAACCGGAGAGCCTCTCGCTGTGAGGTGGCAACACTAACTGCTGCACCACCACAGTCGTCCTCTCTTCTGCAGCTGTACAATAGAGAAAATCAATATATATATATATATATATGTGTGTGTGTGTGTGTGTGTGTGTGTGTGTGTGTGTGTATATGTATATATATATATATATATATATATATATATATATATATATATATATATATATATATATATATATATATGTGTGTGTGTGTGTGTGTATATATATATATATATATATATGTGTGTGTGTGTGTGTATGTATATATATATATATATATATATATATATATATATATATATATATATATATATATATATATATATATATATGTATGTATATATATATATATATATAAGCATAATAAATAATAAGTTGGCTAGATAATTGTCACATCAAACACAGTTGATGGGTTAGTGTACTTACACAACTAAGGGGTGTTTTCAGTCTTAAATTCATCCTCCCTTTGGTTTAGGAGGTTCTGCTTGCACCTCTTTATGTCACTGTAGTGGTGACAACACTGATGCTTGGGGTATCAGTTACAAAGGTGACAACCTTGGCCAAGCTATTCCAAGCCTCAGCCTTATACTGAGACCTAGTATAATCCCCCTGCAGTAGCCCCCAGCTGTAACACTTCATGAGGGGTGTCACAAAAGTCCTTGACTCCTCAGCAGCCCACCTTTGTGCTCCAAATGGAACACCATTCCTACATTCACCAGCCATGTCTCCAGAAGTCAAATTAGAAATATGTATCTGAATTGGTGCACAATTCAGATTGTGCATATAACAGCCTGTGTGCAAAGATACATGGCCGTGCCAACTGCAATTGTTCAGCTGAAAGCACAGCAATGGCTGGGTAGACATACTGGTACTGATTCCATCAAAAAGCAAGGAATTTGTGAAATATGTCACTGAGATTTGACTATGTGTGATTCTCAAATTACTGACAGATGCTCCAGTGTTAAACACTGAAATGCTTTATGGTATTTGCTATAAGCATGTTTGGTTCGAGGAAAAATCTTATGACTTGTGACATATTGGGCTGTTTGGACTTACACACTAATGAGATTTAATAGTGCCACCTGGGAATTGAACCTATGAGAAAAAAGATAACATTTTAAACCTTAGTTATTGGCTGTTGGTACCACTGGAAAACTTACTTCTTAATATGGTAATTAGAGTTATACTACTGTAAAAAGGAATGGAGATATTTTTAAGAGATGCCTGTATGCGTGTCTCTTTCATTAGTCATGGGACTGCATTTCTATGTAAAAGGCAGTATTTGTGGTTGTAAATACATTTCAGTTGTATGACCTAAGTAATGCATGGTTGGTTATGTTACAAAACATAGTTCACAAGACATACCGTCCTAAACACATACTTATGATATGTAGTGAGTCATAATAATTATAACAAAACTATTGTGCATATCATACCTATGCAAGTGTATTTTAAACTAAATATCATCCTTGTCATGCTTAGCATACTTTACACACATTCAGTTGGGCTTATATAGCACACATTAATGATATATTTGTTAAATAAACATAGTTATGATACACAAAAAATGTATTGTAGTAGTAGAATAGACTTATGTTAGGAAGTCAAGATAAAAGAGTAGTAGAGTATAAAGGTAGACCAGATAGGAATAAAAATAATAACCCAGTGGATAAAATATTTTTGTCACTACATATGGTGCCTATACTGAACAGCTGGTTAAAATAGTTATGACCCATTGGAACTATTTAATACAGGATCCCTTTTTGGGAGAATTATTGCCTCAAAGACCTATGGTGTCATATAAATGGGGGAAAAGTATTAAAGATGTGTTAGTGCATGCTCAGTTTAATTTTCCTGCAACAAGGTTGAGTAAACCTATATCAGATCTCGGTTTCCGAGCTTGTGGTCACTGTAGTATATGTAGTCACACAGTATGTACTTTTGATAATATAAATGGACAGAAATGTGATTTGTGTGACAGCTACAGTTGTTTGACAGAAGGAATTATTTATGTGCTTAAATGTGAATGTAATTTATTTTATATAGGGGAATCTAAACGGAGTTTTCGTATTAGATTTTTAGAACATTTAAGAAATATTAGAAATGTGAAGGTGGAAAGCCAGTTAGGATTACATTATAAAATGTATCATAACAGTGACGGGAGCAAACTAAATGGTACGGTAGATGTATTGTGAAAGGGGTATGTGTTTAAAAAGTAAATTACAATGTGAAGAAGCACTTTTTATTTTAAAATTTAACATCCTGTACCTTAATGGGTTAAATAGAGAGCTTAATTGGAAATGGCTCTTGTAATGAGTTGTTCTTAATTGTTTTATTGATTTTGTTTTAGTATATAAATGAAGTTGGAAATTGGTATAGTTGTACTCTGTTAAAGGCATTTGCCGAGCTAGAGAGAAGTAAAGTTTGTGCTTTATAGTTGTTACTACAATAAATTTTTTGTTTTTGGATCTACTGGCTGAGTTGTTTTTGGAATTGGTTATATATCTGTGGTCATCTATAGTTATGATGCACATTTGTATCTAACAGCAGACCTGACACTAGTGGTGTTCCCCAGGGATCTGTCCTGGGACCCCTACTGTTTGGCATCTACTTCTCAGAGGTCCAGGCAAAAACAAAGGGCCTGTGGCTGACTAAGTTTGTGGTTGACTGTAAGTTGCTGTTATTGACTCCTCAAATGATGTTAACATACTGCAAGAGTGTCTCACAGCTACAAATAACTGGTGCCAAAATCATGGCCTTAAGTTAAATGCAAAAAAATGTATTATCATATCATTTGGCAAAAACATGGCCCCTGCTGATTACCACATCAACGGCAACCACCTAAGCACTCAACCTGTGGTGAGAGACCTGGGTACTCTGGTTGACAACAATCTCACACTTGACCATCATGTGGTGGCAGTGGTCAGAAAAGCCTTTTACTTGGTTCATCTCATAAGTAAAGAGAATGTATCCAGAAAAAAGGAGGTTATTACCTCTCTGTACTCCTCTCTCATTAGACCTATAATTGAATATACCGCCCCATTTGGTATGTACCTCTCCAAACATCTGCACTAACTGGAAAGGCCACAGAAATACCTCACAAAGATATTCCATGGCCTCCAACACCTGTCCTATATGGACAGGCTGAAATCACTATCACTCTACTCTGTATCATACAGATTGCTCAGAGGTGACCTGTGTCTTGCCTACAAGGAAATATCAGACCCTGCCCTACTAGAGATGCTCCATATCCATAAGTCTAAATCCTCACACATTACCCACTCAATAGGCCGAAATCTAATATGCAACACCAACAAAACTTGCTGGAGAGACAGTTTTGTCTCCTAGAGGCTGCCCTGTCTCTGGAATAGACCACCCATACATGTCAAACAGAGTAACTCACTGACCCTCTTCAAGCACAACCTTGATGAGTGGATGGGGAACCAAAAATTTGTCCCAGGGGTTCCACCTTTGTCCCTCACTGACAGGTGTAACAGGTGCTGACTGATTTTTTTTGGGGGGGGGAATAATCTCTTGGCTAGGCTTGTGAGGGCCCTAGGGCCAGTAGCCTAGTAACATCCTATGATCCTAGTGTTACATTCCTGATCAAAATGTTTCACAAATGGCATTCTGATCCCGCTGTGAAAGGAATTTGAATCCTGCAACACCTGTCCTCTTTTGCTTAACTCAGTTTAGTTACACCTTGTGACACAGAGAAAGTTACCTGTTACCTGCATTTTCTTCACTCAGCACTATCCAGTGTGTTTTGATGGCCGAACACCAGCACTAGAATCATTTGTGCTACAGAAGGCAGCCCAAATTAAATTTTTCACTTTTGTCCTTCAACTGTGAGCTATATTTGCATGCTGCTGAGTGGAGTGCAAATGTAAAAGGCAAAAAAAAAAACAGCTAACCTGTATGTCAAACTAACACAATCACAGGCTATAGCTAACAAGGAACACAACATTTATACCATTATTAACATGACACATTCATTCTTTTCACATCTGCTTGTCACATCGCAAGTAGCATTTAGATTACATATCATCAGGATTTCATGCAATGACAATTGGTCAGAAAAGGGACACACAGAGAATGACAGGAGGTCATTCTTGGCACAGTGTATACAATTACTCATGACACAGAAGTTGACAATAAAATTTATTATCATCATGATGAATAATTGTGAGACATGGATAAGTTCTTCAGCATACAGGAAACATATGTCCACATTACTTAGGTCGCTCTGTTTGTTATCATACTTTACGAAATGTCAAATGTTCTAACATGCATAGCACCTACTGTTATTAATTAGAAAAGGTAAGTTTACAACAATGCTTTTATAACACCAATGCACATGGTCTACAGGTAATATTTTTAGCATTTATCAAAGACTTTAGCCTGTTTGTCCTGTATATAACATTGTGTGTTAATATTTATTCTGAATTTGGTCAAAACATATTTATAAACTGGATTTGAACTCTGCATTATGTGGACTCTTTTTCTAAGCTCACTTCATTTACACCTTGTGCTACAGTGATAGCCAGCTGACAGGTGGAATTTCTTCACCCAGTATTGTCAGGAGTGCTGATGACTGTGCACTGACACCAGTCTCAAATGCGCTACTGATGTCATTAAAACTTAAATTTGTCAGTTTGTACTTTAAGAAGTGACCTGTCATTCAGTGCTAGATACTGCTGCCAGTCAAGAGTGCAAAATGCCAAATGGCACACAAAGGATGAAGAGAGAGAGAGAGAGACAGAGAGAGAAACATTATGAAACAAGTAGGTAAAATGTCCTTTGGTGACATTTCCTCAACTTTGCTGTCTTGCAACATGAACATATGCTCCTTAGAAATCAGTATATTCCCACAAACAATACCCTCTCCGGGTTTGAGCCCCATCTAGGGTTACCACCTGTCCCACTTTGCAAGGGACAGTCCCTCTTTGGGCAGTTGCGTCCTGCAAAAAAAATGAAAATACGACAAATGTCCTGAGAGTTTACGACAAAAATAATTCCTATATTTTATGTAATAGTTGCATAAAACAGTTATTATGTCCCTTAAACACCTAAATGTTATAAGAAATAGAATAAGCAACTAAAATGCTACAAGAATAAGCTTTTATTTAGGCAAATATGTGAAGTTCTGTCCTTTCTGCTGGCTGTGGGTATGTTTCACCCTGCAAAATCTGATGTATGTACCAAAAATGCCCCACTTTGGGCATTTGAAAAGGTGGCAACCCTAGCCCCATCACACCAAAGCATTCACAACACAAACTTGAGATTATCAGTATTTACCACAGATACAGACATATACTGTGAAGAACAAAAAGTAGATTGCATATACTCATGATGTGACATTGTATCAATCCACATTACAGGTGCAGCAGTACCAAATTATGAAAGTTGTGCTTTATAATTTTCACTTAGATGTGTGGATGACTGGGATATTGGCAACAGTTAAGCCAATCTTAGCAGACACAATATAAAATAAAAATGTACGATACTGCAGCCCTTTTCTTTTCTGTATTTTGTGAGTATCATTCCCTTATGTATACTTTTCTAATAAGACTGCTATGTGATTTGCATTGCTTTTGATGTCTATTTTGATGAGTGCTGTACTTCCTTAGAATTGCAGACAAATTTTTATTCAATTGTGATCATAAACAATTCATATAAATGTTAGGGATTTTGCTTTCCTAAGTCAGTCAATATAATCACAGACTTTCTTGTAAGTCTCTTCTCCTTGGCACACCGTTGGTAAGTATACATCAAAGAGGACTAACTGTGAAACTCTGACTGCTCCTGCAATCAATCTAATCAGTCACACTTGCAAGCCCTTAGCAGGTAACACTTCCCAGTGTTCTTCCTTGCACTGACAGAACATGTGCAAGCAAGCTTGTAGGTCCATACACAATGCTTACATGCCTTGCACTTAGTGCAGATTGTGGAATTCATGAATGCTAATGAATTCATACCTCATTTGCATACTGACAGTGCTCAGAGGGGTAAACCTGCACTATATAAAGGTAATCTTGTAGGTAAGAACTTGTATCATAGTAGGGGAGACTCTTTATATCCAGAGAGCTTGATACTGATAATTGCTTTCAGAACTTGTTTGTAGTTTAACAACTGACTTGCTGCAAAGCTATGTTACTGTTACTGTTAATGTATTTTAACCTTGCTAAAATATTACATTTCACAACACAATTATTGGTTTATTGTCTGCATTTTTCTTACTAGCTGTTGGCATAGCTATGTATATCAGTTATTTCTTGACATTAACAATATCTGTAAATAATGTTACATGACATTTAATGGAACATTTTATCTGGGAACTGACCAGTTATTGCAGAAGATTATTTTATTACTTATTATTTTTTTTTTAAATATTTTTATTCATTTCCAAAAACAAGAAAACATGAATGCAGGTTATTTATGACAATGAAGTATTTACAAATTATTTAAAAAGGTAGGTTAAAACCTCTAAACAGATATCAAACATTAAAACCAAAATAAAGTATTTACAAGGGTGTCTATTGTTGACATATAATTGACTTTCTATACAATTGTTTCCTGATTATAATCTGCTGCAGTCATTATTCTCCAGTATTTCAGTTACTTTTTGCCATGCTACGTATAATGATGTAGTGCTTTCAGTTCTTCCTTTAATAGTTCATTTCCAATTGCGATACTGCTGACACCATATTCATGAATTGCTTAAAAGTTGGAGAAGCTTTGGATTTCCAGTTTGATGGAATGTTCTTCCTTGCAATAGCTAGGAGAGTCCATAAGATTACATATTTTGTTCTTGGCACACAGTCGGGTACAGGTGCATTAAACAAAATAATAGATTTGAAAATCTGGAATTTATCATTGAATACCATTTGCAGAAAATAATTTATTTTATCCCAATATGGTTTAATCAAATGGCATTCGTAGAACATATGTTGCCAGTCTGCTTTTATTGATAAATCACATCTCCAGCAGCCAATATTTTTCTTAAACATAAGTTCCATTTTATGAGGGGTTACGTAAGATCTGTGCATGAATTGCTATGTAAAAAGTCTCCAATGTAATGAAAGTGATGTCTGCTTTGGAGAGAGAAGAATTATTTTTTTATCTCTGTAATTTGGCACATGTCCATTAACTGATCTATAATAATTCCATATTTTGTCATTATTATGCATTTTTATTTTTTTTAATAAAACAGGAACAAACCACTTGCTGACAAACAGGATAAACGCCCAGTGCTCCAGAAAAACTTAAAAAATATTAATGGAACCAAAAGGAGCAACTAGGCTGATGCAGAGTCACAAGTAGAAATGAAAGGCAAAATCCTCAGGTTAAAATCCAAATGAAAGGCAAAATCCTCAGGTTAAAATCCAACTTTAATTCTACTGCAGGTCAGATAAGCGCTTTCACTCATTCATTTGAGCTTCATCAGATCATGTAACAAAGACCTTCAAGTACATAGGCTACATTTATACAGTTAAAACATCTCCTATTGGCTGCTTCACAAAGTGAATATAAAAAACATATAAAAAACATATAAAAACTCTCCATGAACACTCAAGATGCTCTAATAAATATGTATATATAAATATATATATCAAAAGAAATCTATTTCAAGGGGTAAAAACATATATGTTCCATCATTTATTATAAAATCTACAAACATTCCTCCGTTTGTTTAACATAGGTTTAATGGAGGCTCTCTCATTGAGACCTAAACCCCTATCTGCTCTCAATCTAACTATCCACATACTCTCCTTACTCTCAGTATGGTTCCTGATGTCACCTCCTCGTATACTGGGTTTAATATTCTCAAGAGCTCTAAATAGGAAATAATGTTCAGGACCTGCTTGGGCTACGTGCTTAGCTAAGGCATTGTGAGGTGAAGCCTTCCTAATGTGGTAAAGATGTTCTCTTATCCTGTCTTTAAAATGACGATTGGTTTTGCCAACATAAAATGCATCACATATTTGGCACACTGCCAGATAAACTATATGAGTAGTATCACAGGTAGCTACAGCACGTATGCTAAAGTTATATATTCACTTTGTCATTTTATACATCTTAACATGTTTATATGTGCATATATCTTTAAGCTTAGATTAACTCATGAATATGTAACAAGAAGCAGCCAATAGGAGATGTTTTAACTGTATAAATGTAGCCTATGTACTTGAAGGTCTTTGTTACATGATCTGATGAAGCTCAAATGAATGAGTGAAAGCGCTTATCTGACCTGCAGTGGAATTAAAGTTGGATTTTAACCTGAGGATTTTGCCTTTCATTTGGATTTTGACCTGAGGATTTTTATTTTTTTGTTTGTTTTATAAATAGATGATAAGTATCCCTTTCCAGTAATGGGTTGATTCGTTAGTAATATTATATGTTCTATAAGGTTAGGAACATTTTGTCTTATTGATGGTTGCATTGTTTCTTGTTTGCTTAATATATACTGTCTTAATTCTTGTACATGTAACCACAAACTATCTTCCATATTTAATTTCTGTTTAATCTGGTCTATTGTCAGAGGTTTTCCAGAGTTTAGCAATTGATGCCAATATATTAATCCCTTTTCTTTAAGCATGTTGACTACTTCCATATTAAATGTTATTATATTACCTTGTGTGTACGCTACTGGATATAAAATAAATGACCATGATTTAATATCAGGATTGCTATTAATAAGATTTTGGAAAAATTTTAATGTATAAGTAATGTATTTGGAACTTATATTTTTATTCTTATGTATCATCATATATTCCTTCATCAGCCATATAAAATTGTTTGGTATGAAATCTGTATACTTATTTGCTACTACAAATCCTGATTTTAACCAGATTCTCTCATGAACTAGCTTCCATTTTGATGTATATTTTGTATTTAGCCATAATGATATTGTTTTAATAATGGATGAATGCAAATATATTTCTATGTCTGGTAAACCTATGCCACCTATATCCCAATCATCTAGATGATACTTCATAGCTATCCTTGGTTTTTTTGGATACTATAGGAATCTTACCATTAAATCATTTAATTGTTTTAGGTGCGATTTAGCTGGTGGCAAAGAACAAGCTTGTATGACATAAAGAATTTTTGGAAATATGATCATTTTAATTATATAAAGCCTTTCTTCCATTGAAAAGAAGAATTTATTCCATCTTTGTATTAGATTTTTAATATTATTTAAGGTCTCTTTATAATTTGTTTCAGTTGTAGTATCTAGGTTGTTAGTTATTATAATTCTCAAGTATTTAATTATATTATCGGTAGAGATATATTTATGGTATTTTTTATTTAGATCTTTTTTATTAGTATTTATAAGCAATACATTTGTTTTGTTCTCATTAAATTTAAGACTTGAAAAGTTTTGAAAGTTTTGAATTGAGTCCCATAATGCTTTTAAACTGCTATTATTATTTTTTAAGGTAATTAAAATATCATCAGCAAAAAGTTGAATTTTAAGCTCTAGGCTGTTGTCTAGTTATATTCCTTCAATATTTTTATCCATACATATATTATTTGCTAAGGGTTCAATGACTAGCTAAACAATAACGGAGAAAGAGGGCAGCCTTGTTTTGTGCCCTTAGTTATTTTAATAGATTTAGACAGACAAGATCCAAGTTTTATATAAGCCAATGATTTTTCATATAATGATTTTTATTAACAAAGTGAAGTTGTTTGAGAAGCCATATTCTTCTAAAACTAACCACAGATAATCCCAGTTCACTGAATCAAATGTACTATTTCTGTCTAAGCTAATAACATTCATTTTGTTTTTTGTGACATTTATATAATCAGTTAAGGAAAGAATTATTTTAATGTTGTCATAAGTGTTCCTATCTTTTATAAAACCTGTTTGATCCTCCTCTATCAAAAGTGGTAGTAATTGTTTTATTCGAGCAGCATGTATTGCCATAAAAATTTTATAATCTATATTAAAAAGTGAAATGGGTCTGTATGATGAGCATTCACTGGGATCTTTATTTTGTTTCAGAATTGGTGATATTAATGTGTACTTCCAAGAAGTAGGAATGTGTTTACCATTTTTAACTGATGTAAAGACATTCAATAATAACAGCAACGCCTCATTTGATAGTAATTTAAACATTTCTGGGGTGATATTATCTATACCTGGAGCTTTGTTTAATTTTAGCTTATTTACTTCAGCTTTAAGTTCTGTCATTGTTATTTGTTTATCTATTAGTTATACCTGCTCCTCTAAGCTAACTGCCCTTACGAGCCATTTTAAGCTTAGCCAATTATCCCTTGTGAGATTCAAACCCTGCACCTTGTGTTTGTAAGGCAAACACCTTAACCATTAGGCCACCCTCCCAACCCCTAAAAATAGGTGCCCTTGTGAGCCATTTTTTTAAGCCTAGCCAATTACCCCATGTGAGACTCAAACCCTGCACGTTGTGTTTATAAGGCAAACACCTTAACCATTAGGCCACCCTCCCTATTCTTCATTGGGTTTTAGGGTTCATTGAATAGTAACATAGTTTAATTTTTTCTAAGTTGATCATTGTTTTGTGGTGTAGCGTCTCTGAGTATTTTTTATTAGTATCTTCTAGTTATTTTATTAAGTTGGTATTTCCATTTTGAATATCAATCTTTAAATTATCTACTTTTGACTGTAATTCCATTAATTCCTTATTCCACTGTTTTTGTTTATTTTTATACCATTCCACCACTCTTCCATATAGGTATGCTTTCAATGCATCCCATATATATATTTCAGATACATCTTTTGTAAGATTGATATCTAGGAATGTTTGTGTCTCTTTAATATAAAATTCCTTAAAATCTTTGAGATTTGTTATGTAAGATGGTATTCTTGTTACTGATATCCTTCTCTTGAAACATAAGTCTATCTCAAACGTTATGGTGTTATGGTCCAAAAATGGACATGAAATTGTCTTGACTTTATTTAATTTAGAGGTTAAATCCTTTGTTATATACACTCTATCTATTCTAGAGTATGCATTATGTCTATGGGAAAAATGTGTAAAGAATAGTGAATCTGGGATAGCATACTCATTTATGTCAACTATATTATAAGTTTCAACAAACTCAGATAACAACTTTGTTAAAGGTGATCTCTTATGTGTAGTTTTAGTATTTGTCTCAGTTTCTTTTATAATGCAATTGAAATCTCCAGCTATGATTAAATTGCCTTTGGTATATTGTACAATGTCTTCTAAGTGTTGTTTGGCCACTCTAACACCTAGTCCTGGTATCCAATAAATATTCACTAATGTATATATCATTTCATTGATAGATATTGTCACTAGACAAAACATTCCTGAGTTGTCATGGAACGTGTTTATGATTTTAGGCATTAAAGTAGTGTTTTTCCAGAAAATTTCTACTCCCCTTCGCTTCTGATTATAGGTGGAACTTACTAGTATTGTATAATTTTTATTGTTTATTTTATTTATGTCTTCCTGCATAAGGTGTGTTTCCTGTAAAATACTAGTTAAACTTCACATAGCTTTAAATATCTATAAAGACTTCCCCTTTTGCAGCTATTATTTAAACCATTTACATTAAGAGATATACATTTTGCAATTGGATTTATATTAGCTTTGCTTTTATCCATATTCATATACTCATAACAATGTGTAGATGTGTGTACATGAAGAGAATGACTTGTTCTTTCTTCTTCCAACGGTATTACAATAGATTATAGACACCCAATAAAAGTAAATTACAAGATCATAACTGAGAACAATATAAGATAAACAATCACCAAACCCCTCCATGTGAAAAAACATCTCATCCTTGAATGATCTAATCATTCAAGCGACCTCTCTAAGTCTGCATTTCAGCATCCTCCCCCGGCCCCACCATATGGTAGTTTTATAATGAAAAGTATCTTATATATCTTTTAAGTATACATGTATCTGTCTTTACAGATTACTTAAATACAGTCTTTATCTATTTTTAATATTTTATAAAACACTAAGGCAACACAACTATACATAGATTTAATACTTAACTATTTGGTTTTGTTTAAATTGTAAAGGAAAATCTTTTATTTTAATATATCTTTTGTGTAGCAATAACGGTTATGCATCTTAAAAATAATATGCTTGCTGTCTAAATCCCTTATAGTGTGAGTGGCATTCATAGGTATCAAATTTATTGTAATGGTCTACCTATATATATATATATATATATATATATATATATATATATATATATATATATATATATCCATACACACACACACATATATATATATATATATATATATATATATATATATATATATATATATATATATATATATATATATATATATACACACATACATACATACACATATATGCATACATACATAAAAAAAAATGTTAAGCATTATATGCATCAGTTAACCATGCCACAAGTTGATTAAATCAAAAAGTATCTGTAACAATGAATATAACGTTACATTTGTATTGTCATTTATCAGTAATCTTATAGTTTTCTTTTAATTCAAAAAGTCATATTTTAGTGGTATGAATGCTACTAATTTGTTTTTGGCATTGGTATTATATAGTTTAAGACTATATTTCTTAGCAATTCCTATATATTTATTAGTGCCACTGGCATATTTCATCGCTAGTGTACCACATATGTCATATGTCAAATAGCAACTCATACTCCTTATGATATTACAGGATTTATCTGCAGCGTTATAACTGTAAGGTTAGAAAATATGAGAAACAAAATAGGCTTTAAATATGCTATAACACAATTGTTTGCTACTTATTACTGTCAACTCTTCTACATACACAGGAAAAGATAACCTTATATGACCATCAACCATTTTCCTTCATTTTTCTCTTCATCCTTCTATTCTCCATTTTTAATAAATATTTGATTCTATTGTGGCTTCTTTGAATTTAGTGAGGGTACTCCATATCATATTATAAATAATATACAACGTTTAAACAGAGAACATGCCCAATATAGAGACATATTCTCAACTCAAGTGGTCCACACCATATATTTATAACACTGCAGTCAGAAATATACTAATGAATATGCAATAACTAGCAGCTTTGCAGCATGTGTGTGTCTCTAACAAGTACATACCTATAGGATATTAAAAAGAATTGATAGCACGCTCTTGTTTCATAATTAACAAATGCACACCGCCTGGTATTTACTTTCATAGACAGAAATTAGACCTGTTACTTAAATGCATATCAGGTACCAACAGCAATATGTTAGTAAATGCCTATGTTATTCAAATCATATTTTAATGCTGATTGATATGAGATGTAGCTGACAATGGCTTTAGCGTTTGTGATGTTATATAATATATATTCAGTATTATAAGTAAAAGTATGTTGCATGTCTATTTGCAATCTAAGGTTCAAGGTTGATCAATTTAGACATACAAGACAATCTCTTTAGCCTTGGTTATATAATGGGAGTTACTGTGTCTCTACACAACCATTCATTTTCAGTGAGGATGTTCAATATTAATATAACTTGCCTTTAATAAAAGCATACTTATAATTCAGCAGTTCTTTCCTACATATATATATATATATATATATATATATATATATATATATATATATAACAATATCATAAGCAAGTCTGAGATTTTTTCTTGCTCATTACTGCTTAATGATTGTGCTACTTGAACAATTTAATATTTACAGAGTATCTTGATAATTAAACAGCAACTCCTTTTTATCCTTAAAATGCCTAATAACACATAGCTACATTCATGAACCTTAATTGACTTACTATCCTTAAGGTTGAGTACACTAGCTGCAGTGTGTTTACAAATATGTTATATAGTTCCAGTCAAGGACTTAAATATATTAAATTTTTATAAAATTAAGTTAAATTATAGTAATTTACGTGGGTGATCTTATCAGAAAAGATTATAGTAATGTCTGTATGTGTTAACTATTCATACAGTTTCTTCCAAGTGATATACTTCTTTTTAAGCTTTGTGTGCTGTTTATGTGTGCAATTCAAAATGAATAACAAATATTACAATATAATAAAACGTCATGTATGTGTTGATACCTTCTAAATTCATTAGGTACTTCAGTATACTTTTAATATTTGTTAAAACTGTAAAAGCACTTTGCCATCTCATAAATAGTGTGCTGGTTACTTTAAGTAGCTTAGGAGCTGACACCACACCCATACTGTCTTGTTTTAGTGCTGACATCACTCATGACTGTTTACTTTCATTTTGTGCTGTTAGAAGGTTTAACACACTGTAATGGATTCTAACTGAAGAACCTTCATTCAGGGGTGGTAAAATAAGAGTTCCCAGCTCGTGACCATGGCGGAAGACAAAAACAAAATAAGTGAAGTTTTAGGACTTTTTAAACTGAACACCAGCTCATTAAACTTCTATTAGTTTTTTACAAGCCAAACA
>NC_056726.1:193329172-193347974 GCF_019279795.1 Protopterus annectens
CCCTGAGTAGGCATACATAAGACCCTCATTCCTCGTGGTACAATTCCATATTTCAGGCACGCTTCAAGATGGTAAGTTTGCCATTGCAAATGCTGCGGTCTCCCCATTTTATAACTGAAGTCTCTTAATAAATCGTCAAAGTTCTTATCGACCGTTACCGGTACTGAGTTAATCAAATCATTGTCCTTCATAGTCATCAAGCCCATATTGAGTAAAGGATTGTCCATGGGAAAAAAACTTTTATAACTCTTACCACAGAGTTTCTCTCTAGTAAATCCACTTGTGGCTGCTTCACATAGGCGATCATTGTGAGATGTAATTTCCATAGCAGGTCAGCACCAAAAAGCACAAAACCAAATATAGTCCAAAACAAATGCTCGGTGCTGACTACAGTCCAGCCTTAAAGACACGAAAATATGAAAAGCAACAAATCTTAGGCAAGACACTGCTATATACCAAATATATTTATTAAAACTTCTCCAACAGCATACAAAGTACGTTCAAGAGGATGAGCGCTTTCGGGTATCAACCCTTCATCAGATAAAAACAGTTATAATCACTAAACTATTTAAATGCTTGATCCCCCAATCAACAATCAGTAAAAAACCCGCCTATTCTTAAGGGCGGGTTTCATTGGGATGACATCATTCATACCAGGACTCCTATGGGCCATCAGCTCTATAATCCGTTTAGATTCTATCAATTCAGTCATCTGTTTAATATCCCCGCCCCTGTTGTTTAACCTAACAATAAGCAGTTCTCATGTTGGCCTGGGAGATACGCCTACCAGCGCGGATGTCGATACGTCTGCTCCACAGGCCACTGGTGTTATCAATACTTCAGAATCTCACCCGGTGTTGAGAGTAGCAGTGCCAGATGAAGGTCTTATGGCTTCTGTTGATTCAGTACCGGCTGGTCCTGTCCATGAGAATTCAATGGCCGACAACATACGCATGGGTGCACGATCAAAGGAGACATCAGCAGAGCGACATTTTTTGGACATTCTACCAGCACCCATGAAGAAAAAAGGGGCCTGGAAGCGTTCGCTAAGCGAAGGGAGAGACTCCCACAAGAAAAGAAGGACTTTAGAATGACTGGTAACAGCAATGTTAATATTGTATATAATTTATCTACGCATCCTTTGACCCAGGATGAACTGTTTGTGTTGAATAAGGGTTTATCTTTTGTACCCAGTAGGGAGAGTATTTACCATGAGGTCATTATGGACCTCATGTTATTTTGTAGGAATATAGCCTTGCGTAATATGTTTGGTATGAGTAATTTCAGGGCTTTGGAGTTAAAACAGCCCAGTTGCTATGTTCCACCTTTTACACCTTCGATGAGTTTGTTTATTAGGAGCTGTGAACAGGATCTGCTGAAATATTTTCAAGATAGTCACTTGGATAAATATCATAATTTGACTATGGCACAACGTAAAGCATTATATGATTTAAGTGAGAATGCTGAACTAACTAACACTTCCAAGGCTTTCTTTAGTTATGTTAGGAACCTGGGTGGGAATTCCCAGATATGCTCAGAATTAGTCCAAAATGACAAAAAATACACTGATCCCACAGACATTGCCAACATCCTAGCTGACAGGTTCAGTGCAAACTCCCCCCCCTCCCCACCAAAAGGGCAAATATCTATCCCAGCAGAGTGCTGCCCCCCCGACATCTCAGATGCTCAGGTGGGAGCCACCCTCTCCAAAGCAAAAAACACAGCATCAATGGGACCGGACGGTGTCCCAGGCTGCGTCCTACATGAACTCCAAGAAGAGCTAAACCCAAACATAAAACTACTGTTCAATCTCAGCATTACTACAGCATCTGTACCTAAAGTGTGGCGTACAGTAACAGTGGTCCCGCTCCACAAAGGTGGTGCCTCAACAGACCCTGGAAACTATCGCCCCATAAGCCTGACTAGCTTGGTCTGCAAAGCTATAGAAAGGATCATCATGGACCTCATAAATAAAGATATTGGGGACCTACAGACACTGGATCCTACCCAGTTTGGCTTTGTTAAGGGCAGATCTTTCCTCTTAAACCTGGTTGACTTCTTTGAAACAGTCACCAAGGCCATTGACAAAGGGAAGGTGGTCCACACAGCCTATCTGGACCTCGCAAAAGCCTTCGATACAATACCCCACTCAGGCATTATAGATAAGCTCACCAGCTTAAATATAAACCCCTATGTCACTAGATGGGTTGCAAACTGGCTCAAGGACAGAACCCACATGGTTAGAATTGCTGGAGCCATGTCAGACTCCAAACCAGTTACAAGTGGCGTCCCACAAGGCTCAGTCCTGGGACCTCTTGTTTGGTATATATTTCTCGGAGGTACAGGCCAACACGGAAGGACTGTGGCTGACCAAGTTCGCAGATGACTGCAAACTGGGTGCCATAATCGACTCTCCAGCCGACACAAGCATTCTCCAAAAGGGCCTCATAGAAACAGACAACTGGTGCCAGAGCCATGGCCTCAAGCTAAACGCCAAAGTTTATAGTCATCCCTTGGCAAAAACAAAGTGCCCACAAATTACCACATAGGTGGTAATCCATTAAGTACAGAAGAAGTCATTAGGGACCTGGGGACCCAAGTTTTTAGCAATCTCTCATTTGACAACCACGTGGCCAAAGTGGTTAGAAAAACATTTTATATAGCCCACCTAATCATGAAGGTATTCACATCTAGATTAGGGGAGGTCATCGTGCCTCTTTACTCATCCCTCATCAGGCCCATAATCGAGTACAATGCCCCTTTTGGGATGTACCTTACCAAACACCTGCAGCAACTGGAAAGACCCCAAAAGTACCTCACCAGGAGGATCAAAGGGCTCAAACAGATGCCATATGCTGCCTGGTTAAAGAAACTCCAGCTCTACTCAGTGGCATACCGCCTGCTCAGAGGTGACCTGTGCCTGACGTGATAAGGCCATGTCCAACCCGGAATTAAGGGACATGCTGCACCTCAAAATCCAAATCCCATCGAGCTACACGCTCGAGAGACTTGAACCTCAGCACTGAAATAAATAGGACATGCTGGAGGGACAGATTCATAACCCAGAGGCTCCCTTCACTATGGAATAAAATCCCAGTCCAGGTTAGGCAGAGTCCCTCATTGACTCTCTTCAAGAGGAATCTTGATGAGTGGATGGGAGATCATAGGTTTACCCCGGGTATCACTTCTGTGTCACTGTTAGACAGAGGCACAGTATACTAACCTCGAAAAAGGGCATAGCAAAATTAATTTAAAATGGGTGGCGAAAGCCATACATACTCTGGCTAGGCTTATAAATGTCCTAGGGCAGATAGCCTAGTATGAACCTATGAACCTATGAACCTATGAACCTATAACTATAAAGATGGCTGACAAGGGTGGTGCAGTGGTGGTCTTAGACACTACCTTTTATCAGCGTAAGATTGAGGATCTTTTGTCTGATACAAGTACATATGTTCCTATTAATCCTTTAGTTGTTAAACAAGTGACAGATGGGGTACATAATGGTTTAAGACAGCTTCTGTCTTCCATGCTTATTAGTGAAGATCTTTTTAAATTTCTCTGGATAGAGCGGGCAGTAACCCCCATTTTTAAAGCCCTACCAAAAATACACAAATCCCTGGTGAACCCACCCCTCCGTCCAATAGTATCAGGGAGGGGTTGGGTCACTGAGAATGTTTCCATTTGGCTAGAATCCACTCTCAGGCCATATGTGGATAGTATGGCTAATGTTCTTACAGATACAGGGGATTTTTTAAGGGCATTGGGAGAGGTGGATAGATCCGTATCCAAGGGTGTTTACTTAATGGTGACACTTGACGTGCAGAGTTTGTTTACTGTGATCAGCAATGACTATGGTATTAATGCAGTGGGACAACTGTTGAAGGATCTGGGTGTAATTGAACATAAGATAGACCTTTTGAAGATTATGTTAGCCTTGGTCCTGGAGAATAATGTATTCCTAGGTTATAAACAATTATATAGACAGGTACAGGGGGTAGCCATGGGCACCCCCTGTGCCAACACTTATGCCAATTTGGTACTCTCGTTTTGGGAGAAAGAGTTTATTTTTGTTAACAATACATGGATGCGGTATATAAAAATGTATAAACGCTTTGTGGACGATGTTTTTATTTTGTGGGAAGGGGAGAAAAGTTTATTGGAAAAGTTCATCTCCTATTTACACTCAACGACTTCCTTTTTTAGATTCACAATGAACTGTTCCTATACCAGGATAGACTTTTTAGATGTTTGCATACAACAGCATAGCGAAGGATTTACCTCAAGCCTGTTTAGAAAGGAATGCTGGAAAAACACGCTTTTGTCTTATGATAGCATGCACCCACGTTTTACCTTTCCCAACATTGTACAGGGACAGATTAGTAGAACTTCTAGAATTTGCACTGATGACAATAGTTTTGATGGGGAGGTAGTGAGGTTAAAATCTTTGTTTAGGGAGAGAGGGTACAATGAAGGCCTAGTAAATCAAGTGGTGGATAAAAATAAAAATAAAAGAAGGAAGAGCTATAAACCATGGTTACATCGTACCAATGGTGAGGATAATATGCCATCAAGAAGTGCTTCTGGTATAGGTGATTTGAAAGTTGTCTTTACATATAGTAGTAATATCAAAGGGATATGTGATATTATCCATAGAAATTGGAATATTTTAATAAGTGATGATAAAGTTAAGAACATCGTAGGGATCAATCCCAAATTTGGTTATAGGAAGAATAAAAGTTTAAAAGACATTTTATGTAGAGAACAGCGTACCAGTGCACCACCACTTAAGGCACAAATGGGCAGTGTACCCTGTGGGTCATGCAAAGCATGTACATACATTAATAAAGATCCCGTGTTTGTACATCCAGTCACTAAGAGGGTCTATTCATTGAAAGCAAGGGCTACCTGCAGAACAACTGATGTAGTTTACTTGGCCAACTGTGTATCATGCACCTGTTTTTATGTGGGAAAAACGAATAATATGTTTAAAGTAAGGGTGTTACAACATCTTTCTGCTATTAGGAACAAGGATATACACAATGCCCTATGGAGACATATAGAGCATAATCCTACACATAGCTTCAGGTTTAGGGCTATAGTAAATGTTAGGTTAAACAACAGGGGAGGGGATATTAAACAGATGACTGAATTGATAGAATCTAAATGGATTATAGAGCTGATGGCCCATAGGAGTCCTGGTATGAATGATGTCATCCCGATGAAACCCACCCTTAAAAATAGGCATTTTTTTTACTGATTGTTGATTGGGGGATCAAGCATTTAAATAGTTTAGTGATTATAACTGTTTTTATCTGATGAAGGGTTGATACCCGAAAGCACTCATCCTCTTGAATGTACTTTGTATGCTGTTGGAGAAGTTTTAATAAATACGTTTGGTATATAGCAGTGTCTTGCCTAAGATTTGTTGCTTTTCATATTTTCGTGTCTTTAAGGCCAGACTTTAGTCAGCACTGAGCATTTGTTTTGGACCCTATAACTACAGCAGGAAAAGGAAAACCTCCCAGTAATTCAAACAGCGCACTCTGCTAATGCGCCCCTTTCGAGTGTCATAATATAGTTAAGTAGGAGTTTGAAACCTGTAAATGGCATGTGTGTGTGTTTGGATGTGGGGACTCTGTGTGTGTGCAATTCTGTATGAAAAACATGTGCTTTTTGATATCAGGAGATCACAACACATGATGCACATTACCCTTTCTAAACTGTGATGATGTCAGCACCCTATACATACAGCTGGAGAAAAGACATCTACCAGTAATCAGAATAGCGCAATCTGCTGCAGTGTCACTCTCAAGTACCATAACATATTTAGGTAGGGGTTTGAAACTTGCAAGTGTGTGTGTGTTTGGATGTGGGGAGTTTGTGTGTGTGCATTTCTGTATGAAAAACATGTTAGCTTTGGCAATCAAGAGATCACACTACCTGATGCACATTACCCTTTTAAAACACTGATGATGTCAGCACCCTATAAGTACAGCCAGAGAAGATGAACCATCTAGTAATCCGAATAGTGCGCTTCGCTAATGCATCTCTCTCATGTGTCGTGACTTAGTTAGGTAGGGGTATGAATCCTGCAAATGGCAAGTGTGCGTGTGTGTGGTGGTAATAGGGTGTGTGTAAATGCTAGTGTCAGAGAAAAGATCCTTTTGGCAAATACTACAATACACCAGATGCTGCATACTCCCCCAGTAAACACAGGGGATGTCATCACACTATCAGCACAGCCAAAAAGGGCTAGTTGGCCAGTAATGCCAATAGTGCGCTCTGCTACTGGGTCTATTACCATTGTCAGAGTACAGATAGGTATGTTTTGGTAACCCACAACTGCCACGTGTGGGTGTATCACACATTATGACCTTGTGTGGGTCTTTGTGCATAACAATGCATGCCATTGCCTAAACCAGCAATGGCATTGCACACATGATGTATGTGTGTGATACATACACATAAATACCTGTGACCTGCAGTAGTTACCATGTCTGACACATGCCTCAAGTGGATAAATGGTATTTGCAATGCATAACAATATGACTGTGTCTTACTGTGCAGGGGCCGCACGTGGTATGTGTCTATACAGTGTGGGTGTATATGGTAAAATACCTACCACAGGGGATACACATCTGGTCTGGGCCATATAGTCTACATGTAGTCGATGTACAGGTGCTGCATGTTCCCACCTTTTTTGGGAGTGGTAACATGTCATTCCACTGCAATTCAGTGACTACATGCTGTGAACCCTTCAACTAGTGTGTTGTAGCTACAGTAATGCTCATGCACAATGTTTGGCTGGATGCAGTCCAGCCATATAAAGACAGTTCTTGAGACTGTCATATTTGCCAGTGTTGTTATGGAGGATAGGGGGTTATCCTGTGTATGGGAGGGTTGTGTGTGCCAGGCTATGAACCAGATGGCAGTCCGATACACTGTTAGCTGCACATGATTAGGCCCTGATGCTTTGTGCTGTGCCAACAACCTGGAGGTGTGTGTATCTGTGGTGCCTTGGGATACCACCCCCCTGTCCATGTGTGTTACATGTGTAGGGGACGACAGGCATGGTATGAGGCATAACCTGGCAGTGATGGGTTGCACCTGTGAGCCATGAATCAGGACTCTGGTACTGCACAGACATTGCAGTTCACCGTGCTGAGGACAGTGTCCAGTGCATGCATCTTGCAGTGTACACTGCTGGTGTTGTGTTGCAGCACTGTTAGTGTCCTAACATGTGTGATACCCGTGGAGGTGGCTATGTAATCCGTGTCCTGCAGCATAAGGCAGTAAGTGTGTATCAAGGAGCTTCACCAATATACATTGGGCCATGGGTGTCACGTGCAAACTGACCCTTGCACATCATTGTGGCTTCCCTAGCATGTAAGCACACATTGACAGCCAGCGGATACCCTATGAATGACATTGGAGACTGAGCAGAATGTAGACATACAACACCCTTCCTACATATAGTGGTAGCATACCTGGTGAGGGTATGTTGGCAACCAAGATCAGGCTCATACTGGCCCGTGCCACATGCTGAGAGATCCATTCTATGTTCCCTATCATGTAGTCCAGGGAGGTATGTCTCAGGTCATCCATAGTGACATGGTCAATGACTGAGTCATATGTGTCCATGCCTCTGACTGACCTGTATGCATGTGTTCTGTGGTGGACCATAGTGCCCCTGAGGCATATCACTGTGACCTTCACCAGATACAGCCTGTTGAGCGGGACCCCAGTGCAGCACCCAAGACAGGTACCTGACACATCTGTAGCAGGTGTGTTGTGTAGCCCTACAGGCTGTGAGTGTGTGGCACATGGGATGTGTGTGCCATGTGTGGCATGTGCTCTGTTCCGACAGAACATATGCCTGTGTGCCAGCTGTGGAGGTGTGTGATGCTCAGGCAGGATGCTATTCTGAGTCCCCACTTATGCACCAGTGTGTTCAGCATGCTGTCAGTGCGTGTCTATGTCTGACTTCTATTGTAGTCACTGTAATATGACATGCCACCTGACAGGGAATGGCTTTACTGGGTTCAGAGAGCTCAGTCCTCAGATTGGCTATGTGGTGGCATCCCACACATGTGTTGTACATTCCTGGCCAAGGGTGATGGCTGACTGCATACATGTGGCAGCTCTGACATTGCCACATGACTCACATAAACCACAACTGGACCATAGAGGTGATTCACAGGTTACCTTTGCATATGTTACCCTAGTAGTGTGATTGCCATGGTGAGTACCAACACATAGGGCCAATGGGGAACAACATACTGAAGGTGTGTATGTGTGGGTGTACTGCTACTGTTTCATAGCACTGGCATATATGACTGCGCACATGGGTAAATGCCAGGTAAGACATGTGCAATGTGTCACAGGCAACATACATGCGAACAGGACGGACAGTGACGTTCTGTCATGTGTAAACTTGACATACGTATCGTACGCTATGCAGATGTCACTAGGAGTCCACAGAAGCACTGTAACTCTGCATTGCAGGTGTAAGCAGTGTTCCAGGGAACCCCAAGCGAACATGCATGCAAACAAAGCTACAGTAAGCAGGGCTGGAAGTAGTTCATTGTACAACAAAGAAGGGGTAACACTAACAGTAAGTAACAATGCAAATATGTAGGCACTATCAACATGTACCCAGGAATACACAGTGCAGATTCCCATGGTAGAACTGATATTATGTCATAGTTAATTGTGATTTGAATTACATTGGTACTGTACACATATCAACATGCGCAAACATCCACATTGCATAGTCGTTGTGGGCAACTTGACACAATTACTGTACATGTCCATCATTGCATATCACTACTTGCATTAGCTTCCCCCTGTGCTACCCATGTATGTGGCTATCTGTTGATATCCTTACCACCGGCATGCAATTATGTGCAGCTGTTACACTTTGGTACGTACTATGGGTGCAGATAACAATTCAGGATATTCATACGGTTACTGCATCAGGCATGCTGGGATATACACACAGTCATATCAGCACACTGTACTGTTACCAACATGATACTACTAATACACTTCTATGTAGTCACCCTGTGCATCAGCAACGTGTTTACCTGTCCCCGCAACAGCAATACACCTATATCATATGCAGTATCAATGGCCCAGTTGTGCCCACTGACATTAATCTCATCATTTCTGCAGGTCCCTCTGGGGTTACAGCAACGCAGGCCATTCATGCTGGTGTTTAACAATACCTATAATAGTCCTGATAGTGCTAGTAACACTAGTGTAACTCAGTAGTGCTATGTGTGTATACTGTGGGGTGTGCATGTGTGCAGGTGTGCCTGTGCCCATGTGTGCATGTGTGCATGTGTGCATGTGTGCATGTGTGCAGGTGTGCCTGTGTCCACGTGTGCATGTGTGCATTTGTGCATGTGTGCCTGTGTCCATGTGTGCATGTGTGCATGTGTGCATCCACGCAGCATGTGTGCATGTGTGCATGTGTACATGTGACCACGTGTGCATGTGTGCATGTGTGCATGTGTCCATGTGTGCATGTGTCCACGTGTGCATGTGTGCATGTGTGCAGGTGTCCATGTGTGCATGGTTCCACATGTGCATGTGTGCATGTGTCCATGTGTCCACGTGTGCATGTGTCCACGTGTGCATGTCTGCATGTGTGCCTGTGTGCATGTGTGCATGTGTGCCTGTGTGCATGTGTCCACATGTGCATGTCTGCATGTGTGCCTGTGTCCATGTGTGCATGTGTGCCTGTGTCCATGTGTGCATGTGTGCCTTTCTCCATGTGTGCATGTGTGCATGTGTGCATGTGTGCATGTGTGCATGTGTGCATAAGTGCATCACTGGTGCCATTGATACTGCATATGACACAGTGCAGTAGTACATCAGTTGCCTTTCACACGTCAGCTGCTGATATTGCCAATAGCACACATGCACAATTACATACTATGATGACAGCTACATACCACGGACACACCTTACACATGCATAAACTAACAGTGTAGAGAACAGTCAAGTGTACATATGGCATATTACCTGCACGCTCCATGTCGTGCTGCTGTGTGGATCCAGCCTCCATCATGATGCAGGTTTATTGCTGTTGCTTTTCCGGGGCTGGAGCCACAACACTTAGGAGTAGCCCCTCCAGTCTGGTGAGGGGGGAATGTGTGGCCACCCCACCTCCTGTGGCAACCTGTTGCCTGTGGATATCCAACGCACACTGACGGACATTTCTGATTAAATCACTGCAGTGACGTCGTACCTGCTCATATGTCCTATTATGCGTGCCAATGTCATTTACCCTACGGACAAGGTCTTGCCACAGTGCAGCCCTCTCCTGCTGATTCTGACTGGTGCGGGAAAACAGTATGTCATACTCCCGCACCAGGCTCTGGTGTATCTCCTCATCTTCTGCTGCAGAGTAGGCGGGATTACGCTGACACGCCAACTCCCTGGAAGAGAACGCAAACAGGATATCAGCAGACTATGTCAGCAATATATGACACACATACTATACATGATACTCATGTGTAGTGATATACTACTACTCCCATATGTTGCATGTGTGTGTCTCGTGGTGGATACACAAGTACATGGCCAGATATCAGTGCTCAGCCAACACCTGTGCAACAATACCTGCCACATTCCACACAACATAGTAGCATGCCCAATCGGTCAGCACACTGCGACAGGTCCAATGCACAACATCACTCTGGGGGTTCATCCCAAGGTACTGTATGTGGGACGCCATCCACTAGTGTGTTGTGGACACAAGTTACTCGGCCTGGATATACATATTCCACCACCACCACCAGCACAGTAGACTACTTTGATATGTATGTGATTAGACAGTTATTCACTTGTTAGGACTGAGATGGTATCCATGCAGCACACTGGGCCAGTGGAAGCCACAACCCACACTGCTGACCCCTTTGCAAATGCTTACCATGGACATCCCACAGATTGCATGGAACTTGCACACACATTTCTAATCCAGACCCTATGCACAAAGGTTAGGCATCCTGCCCGGTGGACCCCAGAAAGAGGCAGATTGTATAACAATAGCAGGAGGCTACTGCAGGACAGAGCAGATTTGCATTAAGGGAAGGCATCTGTGGTCAGCACTGGTACTATGCTACGGTCTCTCATAACAACAGCCACAGCCTACTCTGGGAGGGAAATGGCCACAAACACTATGGATAACCACAAGGCCTTCTTTAGTTATGTTACACATATGGACCAAATGCCTCAGATATGCTCTGCGTTAATACACACCTACTTAACATTAACCAAACACACAGATATTGGCAACATTCTTGCAGACAGGTTCAGTGCATGTATCCCCCCTCCTTCTCCCCCACCAGTTGAAATACTTATCACAGATGTATGTAACCTCCCTATCATCTCACATGTCCAGGTGAGGGTCGCCCTCAGCAAAGCAGAACACACAGCATCACTGTGACCTGATGGTATCCCTGGATGTGTCTACATGCACTCCAAGAGGACATACAACCGCATATAAGACTGATAATTAATCTTGGCCGTACTACAGGATATGTACCTGGACACTGGTATACAGCAACAGTGGTCCCACACCACTAAGGAGGCACCTCTACTGACCCTGGGAACTTCCACATCATATGTACAACTGGCCTGGTCTGCTAAGCTATGGAATTATTCAGTATGGGGTGCATATGCAGTGATATTGGGTACCTGCAGACAATTGTTCCCAGCCATTTTGCCTTTGTGATGGGCTGATCCTGCCTTTTGAACCTGGCTGACCTTTCAAAACAGTCACTACAGCCATTGCTGAGGGCAACGCACAGACAACTGCGGCCAGGATCATGGCCTAACACTGACTGACATGTAATGTATGGTCATCCTCTTTTGGTGGAACTATGTACACACAACATATCACATGGACATACCTATAGATACAGACCTATGACACATTTGGAGGGTTCACAGTATGCAGACTATTAACCTGCTACTTTACATTACCTGTGTTTGTCGCAGCTGGTTGCGTTACCACTGCTGCTGCTTCCTGCTGCTGCTGGCACGGCTTGCTACTGTCAGTGCTGACAGCTTAGACTCACAGTGTGTAGCATGTGTTTTTTTTTTCTCTCTGTCTCTGTCTGTCTGTCTCCCTCTGTCTGCTTCTAGACAGTGCAATGAACGTATTGCATGTGTGGAGTGTTAGTACATGATGCTTTTGTAGGTATCTGCATAGGTCCATGTGATGGCCTCTGCACCAATTGTAAGCCAGCATTTGCTAATTGCATGCAGCCAGTTGTGTACTGATTGCAGTTCTCACTGTGATTTCAGGACAGTGCTATAAAAGGGTATGTGAGATAGGCGTTGCCCTTTCAGATTGTAAGGGCGGGGACCATGCTGGTATGCTGTGGACACTGTTCTGTGAGTGTAAAGGTTAGTATCTCTCTCATGATTCAGGCTGTGTTGTAGATTCACATTTCTCCATTCCTCTCTCCTGTTCCCTGTAGTAAGTGTGTATGCACAATTTCACCTACAACTATATATATATATATATATATATATATATATATATATATGTAAATATACATACATTTATATATGTACATTAACTGACATTATTACCTACAAGCTACCAACTAGCATGGCTGTTTCTGTTCACTCACTACTATTATGGGAATCCACAAGTTTTGACAGTAATTCTAAATGACATGCTTTGTGTACTACACATCCTATATTCCCTTTACATTCATCCCTACTATTACATGTTATATTTATTTTAGCACAATGTTCTCAAATAAGAGTCATGGCTTAGTGGTAGGTCATACAGACTACTGTTTCCAAGGTCCTGGGTTTGGGACTGACAGTGGGATTTTATTTTGCTTTTGAACTGACTACAGGACCTGTCAATCAGAGTGACTAAGGCACTTTTAAGCAGTTGTAACTGGGTTAGCGCTGGTTTGCGCGGAGCTCACGCATGCGCACTGGCGTTTAGCTCCGCACACACAGGCGCACACCCGCTTACAACCGCTTAACAGTGCTTACTCTGGCGCACACCCGCGCTATTTTCTTTGAAAGAAATGAAAATGGGGAGACAGGAAAGTGGTGAAAAAGGGGTCACAAAGAGGGTAAAACAGTAGGGAAACAAGCTTGGGATTTGCAGGAGGGATGTAGGTAAGGCCCATAGGTGCCCATTTCTTCATCAGCAACAGCTGTGCATATGTATGTAATTTGGTGTGACATTTGAAACCTTCCACCACTGAGAGAGGTGTCAGGACAACAATAATACTTGTTGTACATCCAATTGTATTTGATAGTTTCCATGTCCAGCAGACATGTGTGCGGAATGGGCAGCTATGTATGGGGCGTAATTTTTTTGTGGGTACAGAGTGCCCTTTTTTT
Organism: Protopterus annectens; assembly: GCF_019279795.1. Classification (NCBI taxonomy): domain Eukaryota; kingdom Metazoa; phylum Chordata; order Ceratodontiformes; family Protopteridae; genus Protopterus; species Protopterus annectens. Next base: position 193,342,562 of record NC_056726.1, read on the forward strand.
TTTCCAAGTGAGAGTGGTATGTCAGGTGAAGGAAGTCGGTATAGCTGGGGAGGTAGGCTGGGTAGGTCAACAGACAAGACAAACAAGACGCATACAGGGGCGGTGTATGACACGTGTGGGGGGGGTTACACAATTGACGGGGATGGAGGTTTGGATATCCGGAGCCCATGAGCCCACAGATGGCAACAGTGGAACTGATATCCCCACCCATAGGCAGTTGCCACTGTTCCTTCACTGCCCAGGATGGGGCTGTGCTGGGGGCTGTGTAGGCCGGGCAACAGGCATGCCCGTAAGTTGTGCCACCTGTGCTTCAAGCTGGTGTAGGGGCCCAAGAACAGAGTCCTGGATCTCCCTACGCACCACAGCCCGGACACTATGGAGAGTGAGTGGTGGTTCTCCTCCGGCCACACTTGCAGAGGGGGGACGAGCCCCATCACCTGCAGCACTTCCACCCGCAGGTAGCACCGGAGGAGGGTCCAGACTGGGCCCTAGTGCCAGGTGCACTCGCCAGCTGAGGTGGGAGAGGTGGGTCCGCTGCAACCCGCCTTCCCTGTCGTCCTATGTTTTGCATTATGTCATGACAGTTTGGGTTAGTGACATATAATACCATTCACAATTAGTTGTAACAGCATGCATTAGTATTCCCATTAACCAAACACCCAGATATTCACACCACTGAACAGCGAGCATAACACATGCATAATTTGAACAGCAATACACAGTCCAACAACATGCAGGGTTGATTGATGGCAACAGGCCATCAGGTTTGGATGTATGAACAGGGCAGATGCATCAACGGACATGCAAATATTTATGACCCAACAGGACAAATGCCCAGGGGTGTTAATTGTGATTGCACATACCATTTTCACGTGGAATGGGTTATATGTGGTTATAGGGTGGGGTGAAGAAAATAATGTTAACACCTTCGAATACCAATACATATGCTGTACATTTCTAATAGCTGCACATATATACACACTACTGTTCTAACTACAGTTTCCTATATGATAACTACCTCAACTTGGTGATAGGACTGTTACTGCTATATCAATATACATTTTATTGTTCTTCATACACATTCATATCTAGCTCTGTTCAGCTACATCATCTTGCTACATTTGCTTTATATAGTTATAGACAAGTGTGGATGTTTGGTATATCAGACAATCATACTATCTGCATATTGCAGACTGAGAGCAACATATCCAGATTTTGGGATACACATTCCAGATGCAGCAACACTTTGAACAGATTTCGCTGTTTGGTTTTGATTCTCACATGCATTTCATTCTGTCTTGACTGCAGTATACTTTATTCAGGGGTTATTACTACTGTATTGCTGGATTGGGCTATATGTGGTTATAGGGTGGGGTGAAGAAAATAATATTAACACCTTCGAATACCAATACATATGCTGTACATTTCTTATAGCTGCACATATATACACACTAGTGTTCTAACTACAGTTTCCTATATGATAACTACCTTAACTTGGTGATAGGACTGTTACTGCTACATCAATATACATTTTATTGTTCTTCATACACATTCATATCTAGCTTTGTTCAGCTACATTATCCTGCTACATTTGCTTTATATAGCTATAGACAAGTGTGGATGTTTGGTATATCAGACAATCATACTATCTGCATATTGCAGACTGAGAGCAACATATCCAGATTTTGGGATACACATTCCAGATGCAGCAACACTTTGAACAGATTTCGCTGTTTGGTTTTGCTTCTCACATGCATTTCATTCTGTACTGACTGCAGTATACTTTATTCAGGGGTTATTACTAGTGTATTGCTGGATTCATGACACTTTCTCACACTCTCTCACTTGTTTTCATTTTACTATTCAGGATGGTACTTACTTCTAGGCTTTATTGACATGTTTTACCTGTAGTTATTACAATCCTTTCCAGCAGTCTCACTTCTGTCATGTTTCAGTATTTCAACAGGGATATATTTCACACATGTGATTTGATCATCTTCTGCAGCTGTACTTTTCAGCCTGCTGCAGGTTGTGTACTATTTTATTACAGGTGGGGCATCTTTATTTCAGAATTTATTTCAGACATTTTCATTTTTCTGTTTGGATTACAGACTGCAACACACTTTTGTAATCAAGCAATACTTGCAAGCACTTTTACACTGTTACTTGCACATTTTATTACTTAGTGACTACACTGCACGCTTTTGCTAACTGTCATACTTTTATATTTCTTTACAGTTACTGGGAGTGGATTACTGACCTGCCTGGTGGCGCAACCGCACCAGCCTATCGCCATAGGCTCTGTGGTTTGCAGAATGGACACCTGCAGCTGTAATATAAATGAAGTAATATTGGAATACACATCTCCATAATATCAGCTAGTTTCATTTCTTACATACATAATTAAATGTAACTTACTCAGTAGTGGGGCGTTGGGCATTTGCCGGGCCTCCTGGATCCAAAGGTTCAGTTGGTCCTGCTTGCGTTTCTTCAGGTCCACATGGTGGTGACGGACCTGCTCACCAGTCCTTGGAATCCCTGTGGCACTGGTGAGATCATGAGCCAACCGGTCCCATGCCTCAGCCCTATATGCTCCCCACAGAACCTGGCCCTGCATGAGTTGGGCCTCATGATTGTGGTCTAGGAGCCAGACCATGTACCTGGACTCCTCAACGCCCCACCTCTGTGCTCGAAAGCAAATACCCTCACCTACTTCTGTCATTCTGGCTGCAAGTCAGTTCTACAATCGTTTATGCTGTGTATTCCCGCCTATGGGGCTTATATAGGCCATTTTTCCCACACATATCTGTGATTGGCCATTTTGGAATTGTATCAACTTCACTAAACCTGCATTGTCATGCTCCAGTTTGTATTCATTCCTATATATTTACTATTATTGCATTTGTAGATACTGCTGTCATGGCTTAGTGGTTCAGTACCTTGACTATGGTGTATAGTATCCTGGGTTCGAACCTGACCACTACTTTTTATTTTTTATGAATGTCTAGATAAGCTGAGGGGTGTGTCTGTGTAAAGGCAGTTTTGATACGGCTTGCTCAACGTTGCCCGTCGGTTAGCTTGTTTGCGCGGTGCACAGCTCCGCGCAAATGGAGTACGCTGGTTTAAGCCTCCTTTGGCTATCAGCACGCATATTACGCTCAGCTCAGCTAGGGGCACATAGTTTCAGTGTGTTAAACCACTGCTCACCTACGGGCACTCATTTTGCACCTGTTAAACCACTGCTCAGCTACGGGCACTCATTTTGCACCTGTTAAACCACTGCTCAGCTACGGGCACTCATTTTGCACCAGTTAAACCAATGCTCACCTACAGGCAGATGCACTCACCCTGTTAAACTGTAGCTCACCTATGGGCACATCTGGCATTTTTTATTGTTTTGTTACCTCACATTTCTTCAATATAAATGGGCTATTTCATTACATTTTACATAAAATGTGATTTTATGTGTACATGTTTGTCAGGGACTTGTTTCGTGCTTATTTTGCTAAAAATAAAAATTGGTGTTGTGGGGGCTCGAACCATGAATGCCTGCTCTTCAGCCAACATCTCTACCGCTACACTATTGTTTCTTGGCTTACTTTGCATATAGTTCTTATATGCTTTCCCACTGACTGCTAACTGTAGCTGCACTACGGGCACACCCGCACAAATGAGCGCACTCACGGGCAAACATCTTTACAATTTAAAAAAAAAATTATAAGATGTTCATTTGTACATTTTGTGTTCGTAGTCTGTGGGGGCATGTGCTGTGTTGTGTTGTGTTTATTCACATTTCCATGGACTCTGTCGTGGGTGTTTACTTTGGGCACTTTTACTCTTCTGGGGGTGTGTCCGCTTACAGGACTCGGCCTATGGACACGCCCCCTACTGTCTTACACGGACCGTGTTAGCCTTAGGTGTGATTCAGTATGCTCTCATGAATATGCAGAGCATGCTGACATCACTCCATTTAACTGCAGCCTCCGTGTAAGAGTTATAACTCTTACACGGAGGCTTCGTGAATCCTGCCCATTGTTACTAAAGTAATTAATTGGAACAAATTTTTACAATGAAAGATAGACTTACTTTAATAACATGATAACCCTACCAAAAATACTTTCCTATCTACAATCACTAATTATTTCCCTCCTAAAAAATCTTTAAGAAATTAAATTCTAATTTTCTTAATTTTCTCTGGTTCCACAATAAACCAAGAGTATTCTTTAAATTGGCATGTTAACATTGGCAATTAGGTGGATTTAGTTTTCCAAATATTGAATTATATGTCAAATCCATAATTCTCAATGCCATATCTCTATGGTTACATTTTCTTACCAATCCACTTGGAAATCCATTCATGAAAGTTTAACAAATAATAACAGATATTTTGTAAAATCTTTCTCTAAGTTTGTAATTAATATATTTTACTGGTTCTTGAAATACTTATACTTAAATGAAAAGAAAAAAAGTACTATTCAGCTCCCTTCACTGATGACATCCATACACATCTTAAAAGATTCAGGAATTATAATTATATAGATAAATATTTATTGTTTTGATTGTTCCATATGTCAAATACTGCGGGTTGTTTTGGAACTTTTTATATAAACAAAATACTAGACCTTTAAGATTCAAATTTAATCTTTTGGCATACATTCTTTATCAAAAATAAATTACATATTACAGATCATCTTCTTGCAATAGAAAAAAGTTTGGTTCCACAGATTCATTATTTTGGAATTAGTCAACTAAGATTAAAGAGAAGGCATTTTCTAATAAAGATAAATGCTTAATTCTTAAACTGCAGGAAAATCTACTTTTTGTCTTTGTTGGAAAATATATACATGGATATTTCTTCACAGAAATGGATGGGGTAGCTATGGGCACATCATGTACCAATAGCTACACCAGCATTGTTATGGCAAGCTGGGAGAAGCAGCACCTTTTGAATGATAGATTCCATGGACACCTGATATTTTACTGGAGGTTTGTAGATAACTTGTTTTAGATTTGGAAAGGACATGAGAAGTCATTTGAATCCCTACATCAATACATGAATAGCAGCACAAGTTATTTTTAAATTTACATGTTGTAGCTTCTGTATTGCAATAGAATTTTTAGATGTCAGGGTAATTAGAAACATAAAAGGGGAGTTTAAAACTCAGATATATGGAAAGAAATTTCATAGAAATACATATGTGCAGAGGTAGAGTATGCATCCGGCACACATTTTTAAAGACATGATCAAAGGACAGGGCCTATGGGCATCAATATTGCATTCTAAGAATGAAGATTGTCATCAAGAATTGACACATCTGAGTGATAATTTCAAATCATGGGGTTACAATCTTAAGGAAGTGAATGAAGTCCTCTCTCAGATACCATTGATGAGGGAGAAATTAAAAAATTTATA
>NC_056726.1:193348474-193428300 GCF_019279795.1 Protopterus annectens
CATCGTTCTTTATTAATATTTGTTATCTCACATTTCTTCAAAATAAATGGCCCATTTCATTACATTTTACATAAAATATAATTTTTATGTGTACATATATGTCAGGGACTTGTTTCTGCTTATTTCACTAAAATAAAATTGATTTGGGGGCTCGAACCATGACTGCCTGCTCTTCAGCCACATTATGCTATTGCTTCTTGGCTTACTTTGCATATTTAGTTCTTATATGCTTTTCCACTGACTGCTAACTGTGGCTAAGCTACAGGCACGCAGCAAACTAGCACACTCATGGGCAAACATCTTTACAATTTAAAAAAAATATATAACATGTTCATTTATATATTTTATGTTCATAGTCTGTGGGGGCATGTGTTGTGTTGTGTTTATTCACATTTACACGGACTCTGTCGTGGGGGTTTCCTTTCGGGACTTTTACTTTTCTGGGGCGTGTCGCTTGCAGGGCTCAGCCTACGGACACGCCCCCTACTGTCTTCCACGGACCGTGTAAGCCTTAGGTGTGATTCAGCATGCCCTCATGCATATGCATGACATGCTGACTTCACACCGTTTAACTGCACCCTCTGTGTAAGCCTTGTAACTCTTACACGGAAGCTTCGTGAATCCTGCCCAATGTGTTACAATCAGTTGGCACACAACCATGTGGGCATTGTAAATATTGCAAGTATATTTTGACTGATAATTCTTTTACTGGTGAGTCTTTTGGTATCAGGGTCCAAGCCTCATGTGATACCTGCCATGTGATTTATTTAGCTACATGCTGTGTATGCAATAAGTTTTATGTAGGTAAAACTGATCGTAGTCTTAGAGAAAGGATAAGGGAACATCTTTATAATATTAAGAAAGTGAATGTTATAAATGCCTTAGCTAAGCATGTTAATAGTACAGACTCACAGCATATATTTAATTTTAGAGTGTTGGGTAGAAATTATATAAATATTAGGTGTGGTAATATCAGGGCTAGAACAGAAGAAATAGAGGCACAGTGGATAGTTAGACTTAGAGCCAATTTTGGGCATGGACTTAATGAATATATACCATTGAAAGCTATGTTGCAAAAGAGATTGTTAAATAGGTAAAACAATCATGCAAGAAGTTTATCATTTTTATTCTGTGCTGTTTTTACTTTAAGAAGCATTGCTTTTAATTTTTGATTGGTGTCATGTGATTTTTAATGGTTATATAAGGTGTGTCTTTTAGAGTTCATTTTGTATGCATCTGATAAAGCTATTGTGAAAGCGCTTGTGCTGAATAAAATAGAGCTGCTCAACATTTACGTTTATGGTTGGTCCTTCATGCCAGTAGGAGTACTTTATGCCATTTGGATTATTTGGAGCCAGACCTTTGCTATAGTTTTTATATACTTCTTTTTTTCATGTTAAGCAAAGGTGCACAGTGTTTTCAGGTATCAGTCTTTTCATCATATTATCTGTCTTAGTTTAAAAGTAATTTTAAACTTATTTTATTTTCTAAATGCTCTCACTATCATTCTACAGTTGTCAACCATCTCTGCACCATAGTCCATATGCTGAAAAAATAGTCCAGATAGAATACAGCATAGCATGCAAGATCTTGTATTCTCATCTTGGGGGGGGTCTATCCATCTGACTATATTGTCAAAAGTGAACTATGGCTATAAACTGCTGCTGGTATTCATTTATATGTACTTGATAAGCAGCACAGAGAACTAATTCAAACAGACCCTTTTCAGAGTTAGCCTGGGAATATCAGTTTGGTTAAGTGACTTGCTTAGAGTCAAACAGAGATTGAAATAATTATAGTCTGTGTAGTGGTTAGACAGGCTTTTGCTATATTCTAATAATTGGTCATTTTGCATTGTCTCTCCATAGTGCAGTATACCTTAAAACTAAATCATATTCTTGTTGCCATTAGATAATTTTATATCCTGATTAATATAACCTTCAAACTATAAACCTACTCTTCACATAGTCAGTATACTGTGATTCTCCTTTTATAAGTAGCTTTAAGCATAGGCCGAGCACAGAAGCAACAGTCACTGAACATTTCATTTACTGAGGAAAAGTATATTTCAAAATAAAACATTAAATTGTAAAGACAACATTTGATGAATGATAAATATTCTTGATGTTAATGCTGCTGAAATGAAATACAAAACTTAAAAATGGTCTAAACATCTATTTTAGCCATGCTGGGGAGATATTATATGAAGATGGTGTGTCTCTTTACCAGCCATAAAGCAAAATCATTTTCATTGAAATCTAAATATTTATTTTGCATCTTAATTAAAAGTACTTTGAATCTAATGCATAATATTTAATAGAATATATTAATTACTTCACTTGATTTTCAACACTAACAGAAAAGATTTCTATAATTCATCCTTTGCCTTCTACTGTTGGTCAAAATGGTGGATACATTTCATATTTATATACTCTAATAAATCCAAACAAAAAGGCACTGCACATTACAATAATAGATCGAAAAGCTAAAATTCTCACTATTTAAGCAATAATCTGTTTACGTGATAACTCACAGGGGGAAAACAGAAATAGTTGAAAAGGTTAACTTGCCAGCAATAAAATTGTATTTGTAACATGAAAAGTCTTATTAAGTCATCACCACAACCCCCCTATTATCATCTGCAGTGGTATAAATAGAAACATCATTCCTTAAGCATTAGAAAGCTTTAATCTGTTCTATCAAAGCTATGAAATTTAAAGCCTGCATTTAATTCAAGTAATGCATGCATTTGTTTTTCACAAATTGTTTCAAAACCCTGAATCTTCAATTGGGAAGGTATGATTTAGCTGTTTGGTTACTTAACAGGTAATACATACTGTGCTAATACTGTTCAAATATGGTGTCAGTTTCAGATTTAAACATCTAGTGAATTCTTTTTCCTCAGAAAGTGTTTTCTTCACACAGTTTCTACGTGTTGTCTGTCATGGTAATAAAACATTTTTAAGCACCTTTACTTCACTGTAAAAAGAAAGAAAGAAAGAAAAAGAAAAGAAACTCTGACCAATAAATCGATAATATGAAATGTCTCATTATTTACACAACAACATCACTAATCTCATCTGCTCACGTGCTTCCCTTCAGATTCAGAATCTAGTTAAATTTTTCTTCAATTTTTAGATTTTACAAGACTTCCTTAGTAATCCTAATGAATATGTGCTCTGAGGCAGAAAAATACTCAGTTTGAAAAGTAAAACTATCAAGAACTGTCGTATTCTTAAACATTATTGTGACGCTCCACCACTGGCCCAGTAATCAAGGAGCCTCAATCCTCACCACTGGCAACAGTGGGGACATATATTCGGATGATGACAAGTACACACAGTATTTTCAGGTGCAGCTCTCTGCATCAAGTGAAGTTTCTCTTAAGAGCACACAGAAACCACAGTCAGTCCGAGGCTGGTTTCTCCCTTTTGCTCTAGATCCCCAATAAGACTCCCCATTGGCACAGCTAAAGAGTTGAGATCTCAGCTGAGTAGCCAAGCCATGACCTCCAGCACCCTCTCTGTCCAACAAGTGCTTGTTTACCCAAGTACTGACACATACACACTTTGAGGTTTGATTTATACATACACACCTGGGAAGGGCTGTAACAGGTTCACTAGCTATGCCCCCTTTTGCCCAGACTAAAAGACAGTTATCAATGCAACTACAGTAAGGAAACCTCCATAAAAATCTTCTCCAAAGCAAACTTCATGCTACTCAAGTCAGAAGTGACAAACTTCATGACACCCATGCAGACGGGAACTGAAAGTTCAACTGCTGAGTCCTACACTAAGGCACTGTACGAGCACATCCACTCATGCATGAATTGTGTCATCCTAAATAGAACCAAGATGCTCTCATCCAAAAAAAGGAAGCCACTCTGGTGCTCCCTGCCATAAACAAACTTTACAACAAAAGGAAGAAACTGTTGCAGAAAAGAGGAAAATTCCAGGATGCAAAAAACTCCCTTACCAGCCTCAGTAAGAAGCTGAGATCCCTCATAAAGTCCTCCAAAGCTAGTTATGAAAATAAAATTGCCAAAGATTCCAAAGACAACCACAAGGCATTCTATAACTATGTCAAGAATCTAAATGGCAATGCTCAGATCTTCTCTGAGCTACAACAGAATGGCATTAAATATACTGATCCCAAGGATATTGCCAATATCTTGGCAGATCGATTCAGTGCCAACTTCACCCCTCTCATCCCTAACGCCCATCTCAATACCGAACATTGCCAAATTCCGGTAATAACGGCCACACAGTTAAAAAATGCACTCTCCAAAGCTAAGAATGCAGCATCCATGGAACCAGATGGCATCCCGGGCTGTGTACTACATGAACTACAAAATGAACTGGCACCTCACCTATGTGTCATGTTTAATCATAGCCTCAACTTAGGCTTCATGCCCACTGAGTGGCGCACAGCTACAGTTATCTCACTCCACAAGGGGGGATCCACTTTGTATCCCAGGAACTACCACCCCATCAGTCTGATGAGCCTGGTCTGCAAGGTCATGGAACATATTATCATGGAACTTATAAACAAAGACATTGGCAACCTTCAAACACTGGACCCCACCCAGTTTGGGTTTGTGAAGGCCCAATCTTGTCTCCTGAACCTGATTGACTTCTTTGAATCAGTCTCCAGAGCTGTGGATGAGGGTAAGGCAGTCCACACAGCCTATCTGAACCTTGCCAAGGCCTTTGACACCATCCCCCACTCTGGAATCATAGACAGACTTACTAAGATGGGCCTTAATCCCTACATCACTCAATGGGTTGCCAACTGGCTTACTGACAGAACCCAGACTGTAAAAGTAGCCAACTCCAAATCCAGCTCCAGACATGTGAGAAGTGGAGTACCTCAGGGTTCAGTCCTAGGACTGCTCTTGTTTGGCATCTACTTCTCTGAAGTACAGGCCAACACTAAGGGACTCTGGCTAACAAAGTTCCCAGATCACTGCAAACTGGGAGCCTTTATTGATTCCCCACATTATGTGGATACTCTACAAAAGGGCCTTACAGAAACAGATGTTGTGCCAGAGCCATGGGCTCAAGCTCAATGCCAAGAAATATATAGTTATACCTTGGAAAAAACATGTACCCATGAATTACCATATAGGTGGCAGTACACTAAACACTGAAAGTGTGATAAGAGACTTAGGGACACAGGTGGATAGTGGTCTCATCTTTGATAACCACATCGCCACAAAAGTTAGGAACTCCTTCTATGTGGCACACCTCATCACTAAGGGCTTTTCATCCAGAAAAAAGGAGGTCATTGTCCCACTGTACTCATCCCTCATTAGACCCATTATAGAATTCAACGCCCTGTTAGGTATGTAACTCTCAAGACATCTGCAACAACTGGAAAGGCCACAGAAATACCTCACTAAAAGAATCACAGGCCTAAAGCAGATGCCCTATGCTGACCACCTTAAAAAACTCCAGCTATACTCTGTGATATCATCTACTCTCTGCATAACATACAAGGCCATGTCAAACCCCGAGCTGTTGGACATGCTACACTTAAAGAAATCCCAATCCATCAGAGTAACACGCTCCATGGATCTAAACCTTGCATCACTATAAGCAAAACACACTGGAGGGATAGTTTCTGATCCAGAGACTCCCAGACTCTGGAATAGACTGCCCATACATGTCAATCAGAGTGCCTCTTTGGCCCTCTTCAAAAAGAACCTTGATGACTAAATGGGAGAAAGGACATTCACCCCGGAGATCACATCAGTCGCCCTGCTAGACAGAGGTCGAGGGAAGTAAATAGTATGGGAAGAAATAGCCAGGGAATTGTTAAGGCTAGGCTTGTACAGGCCCTAGGGCCGATAGCTTAGTACCAACCTATGAACCTATGAACCAGCCAACTATTTATCAGGTACTTTAAGGCCCTTAACAAAAGGGTGCCCAATCTTACTGTGTAATGCTACTATCAATACAAATGGTAGTTTGACTAAGAGCAAGGTTATTAGGAGTGGCCCACAGTGTCACCAAATAAATATCTGTCTCACAAAGATCAGCCACAATAACATATTTAAATGTATTTAATAATAAATAATAAAGGAACAAGAAAATACTGTATATATTCACAGTTACATCAGATTTCAAAATCACAGGAAATATTTAAAACATTGCAGAACAGTCTCAAATAAATAAAGAAAAGCATCTCAATTAAACTTTGCTATATTCCTGACTATATCTAAAAGAATTACTATAACCTATAAACGTACTCACCAAGGCAGATGTGGTGAGTGAATCTTGATGTTTTCAGACCAAGGACAGAATACAGAATGCTCAGTCTCTCTCAGAGAGTTGTTAAATCAATATCTCAAATATTACTGCTGGGATAGGTTGAAGAGTGACATAATTTCTTGTTATCTGACTCTATTCCAGGTAACACCCCCCACTGCTGAAAGCTAGCAGTATTTAACATCTACCTGTAAAAATACATAAACAAGGGATTTTCCTCAGATCTGTGCAGTTGTTGGATGTCATAAAACAATAAAACACTTCCACATCTCAAGCCTAGTAATTATTTCCCCTTCAAGACAACACAGATAGCTCGCTAGTATAGTTATCCTGTCTGTTGCTGTTATAAAGTAATTTAATTTCAGCTATTTTTCTGAAATGTTGTAACTTAACCTCCTGTATTCCAGTTTCCTGTTAAGATATATGCATTTCAATGGTTACAATAGTGTATGTACATTTCTGTTCTATTTCAGTAGGGTACACTGTGGATACATTTTAAACAGCACTTTGTAAAACACCTCTTCAGCACACATGTCTGTACAAACCATCTTAAACGGCATAGAGCTCTAATACATTTGTAACACAAACATCTTATATGAATAATTTTGATATTCACAAATAACATATAATTATTTACAAAATTCCAGATAGCTGTGCTGGCAGTATCTACTTTTGTTACACTTCTTTATAAATCATGTTAATATTCACAAAGGACATATAATTATTTACAGAATTCCAGCTAGCTGTGCTGACAGTACTTCCTTTGTCACAGTTATCATATGTTCATTTGTATTTATAAAGGTGTACTCTGAATTTAAATGATCTGCATTATTGTCCATATCATAGATAGTGGCACATATAGTAGCTCCTCACCAAGACACCCAGGCAGCCCAAACATCGCCTAGTTCATAGGCTGATAGGTTAATCCTAGTCAAGAAAAGTTCCAAAACACAAACGCTGGTACTCGGAAAACAAAGGCAACAGTGAGCTGTAGAAAAACCTTCTCTTTAATACCTTAAGCACTACAAAAGCTTTTCGTACGTACAATGTACGAACTTCATCAGAGGACAAACATTTTCTAAAATTATCCACATCCTTTAAGTAACTTCCTGTAGGTCAACTGATATGTCGTAATTAAACATATTAGATTTTTAATTACTTAAAAAACAGTAATAAATTTTAAAATTTTAAAAGACTATACAACCAGCATCAATTCGATTTACAGGACCATTTAAAACATATTTTACAAATGTAAAGTTCCAAAGAATGAGCTTCAAAAAAACTCTAAACTATCAAAATATATAAATAAGTAAGTAAACAAATAATCCTAAGCAGCTTACTAGTCTAATGATAATTTATTGGTAAAATCTACCATTCACCTTAATACATCTATATTATAGGTGTTAATACTTATTTAATATCATAGGGCAAAGAAACCAAAAGAAGAAATAAAATAAAATAAAAGAAACCAATATAATAAATTACCTTGTAAGGCTACGAAGTTTTAAAATAGGCATAATGGAACAGATATCATTTAATCCAGGTAGACAGTATGAAAATAGTCTAATTTGCCAAATAAGTTCTAAACGTTCTAGTTGTAATTCTATTGGTCCCCCTCTGACATTAGGTATAAGTTGGTCCAATATCCAGAATTTGAAGTTATGATCTGGACATTCACTAATATGCTTTGCAAGAGCATTCTCATCATTACATTTTCTAATGCTGTACACATGCTCGTATATTCTATCTCGAAGTCTTCTGATGGTTTTACCAACATAGAAGCAATGGCATAACTGGCATATTGCCAGATAAATGACCATCTTTGAATTGCAATTATTTTTAAATTTACTTTTTAAGGTAAATCCATTGATTTTTACAGTGTGCCCTACTTGTATATATTTACAATAGGGGCAATTACCACATTTTGACATGTTTTAAAACTTGATGTTATATTGGTGTTATTATTAATTACATCCAATATTTGTTTAAAGTTCTATCATGTCTTATAGTAATTTTAGGTCTGTCACCTAATTTGTTTGTTAATTCTTTATTCTCCTTCAAAATATTCCAATTTTTATAAAAGATGTTCTTTAGTAATGAAAAGTCGGAACAATAAGTTAATGTTAAACTGTATTCGAAAGGTAACTGATCCTGATTTGATAAAGTGTTAAAATTATTAACCTGGTCTGGGCTAGCTAGAGCATGTTGGCAGGTTTCTGTTCTCCATAAAATAGGTTTGTAAAACCCATTATTTCTTTTTCTGATTACTTCATCTATGATGTTGTCTATAAAGCTACCTGGATAGGCTCTATTAAGAAACATACTTCTTAAATTATCACATTCGGTCTCAAATTCTTCTAGTTTACTGACCATTCTGGCTGCTCTCACAGCCTGGCTTTTAACTACCGATTTCTTTTGATGGATAGGGTGGGCACTAGTAAAATGCAGAAAGGTGTTAGAATAGGATACCTTCCTATGAATTCTAGATTCAAAACTACCTACCATGTCATTCTTGATTAGAAGTACATCCAGATAAGCTATTTCTTTGGTATTAAAATTAAATGTAAATTCAAGAAATTCAGTGGTCGAATTGAAGTAATCAACTAGGTTCGCTGCTTCATCTGCTGAGCCTTCTAATAGAATGAAAATATCATCCAAATATCTCGTATAAAACCTTATTTTTGAAGTAGTGTCTCTTTGAACTAGCACATGTTTCTTTTCCCAGAAGCTCATGACCAAATTAGCAAAACTTGAACCACAAGGGGAGCCCATGGCTACCCCTTTCTTCTGATGGTAAAATTTGCCGTTGAATGTTATAATATTGTGTGCCAAGACTATTGTAAGTAGTTCCTCAATCAGCCATATCTCCGCATTTGTTGCATTCATATTTTTCAAATTTAATGATATCCATTCTATACCCATATCTTGTGGAATTGACGTATAAAGGTCTTTAACGTCTATAGTAAGTAGATTATAATTTTGGTTAAAGGGTACCTCATTGATCTTGGCTAAAAATGACCAAGAGTCTTTACAAATGGTGGGCTCCAGTTGAACATATTTTTTCAAAAGGCCATCTACCATTTTTGCACACGCATAGGTAATGCTGTTAGTTCCACTAACTATTGGTCTAAAGGGTGGGTTTTCCACATTCTTATGAATCTTAGGTATTCCAAAAAGAATGGGTGCAACCGGTGATGTTAGGATTAGGTAATTAAGTTGGTCTAAGGTAATTCTTCCTTCTATAAAGAGGTCATTAATATACCCTTTCACCCTTTTAATGGCTTGATTATATTCATTTAACGAAACGTGTACATAGGCATCAGTTTGTAACATGTCTTCTATTTTACAAACATAGTCACACTGGTCCATAAAAACTAGGCCCCCACCTTTGTCCGGTTTCATAATACGGACTTTAAAATTTTGTAGGGCTTTCAACCATTCTAATTCCACTGGGTTCAGGTTACTCCTATTTTTTAATTTACTATTAAGGTAAAAATTCCTGATATCTAGTTCACATATTTTTTCAAATAATACAAGATTATCATGCAATGGAGGGTTGAAAGTGCTGGGGACTCTATGTTTATTGTTAGGACCAAGTAGAGTGTTACCTAGAATCATGGCTAAATTCAATTTACGTACATATAGTTTAAGATCTATAATACTGTTAGTAACATTCAAAAAGTTGAGGGGAACAAAAGTCAATCCTTTTGCTAGTAGATCAGCTAGTTCCGGGGAGACGGACATGGTAGAGTAGTTATAGATGGTAAAATCTCCTTGAGTGTTTTTTACAGCATGAAAATTCGATGGAAAGATATTTTCCGCTATTTCCACTTGGTTGTTCTCTTCTTCTGGTTCCATCTGTTTTGCCCCCGTCCCCTCTGAAAATTTGAATGTTTTTTATTGTTGTTATAATTAGTAGTATTAGACACCCCTTTAATAGGTGGTACAGGTGTTGGGTTACCACTGTTCTTATTAAGGTTATATATACGTTCACTTCTCCTAAGCCCATCCAAGTTGTTTTGTAAAGTACTTGCGTAAGATGTAGAGGGAGTTGATTCATCCAGTTCAACTGATGGATCACTAGCCGAGGTATTAGTGTTCCTATTTGGAATATTTTGACTAGTGTCAGTATCAGTAAATTCACACTGTAAGGGTGGAACCCTTCCTGATCTTAATGGGACATGATTTTTCAATTTATTCCATTCCTGAGCCGGTGGAGGGGCAGGATAAGCTGTCCCTTCATCATACTGTGTGCAGTCCCTTTGAATCTTTTTATTTTTTGTTGCTCTGGCTTTCATTAGATAGGCATCAATGGTTTCGAATATTTTGACATATTCGAATTTATATCTAGGAAAGTCAGGATGTGATTTAATTTGAGTGTCCAGTAAGGAGATATTATCATTCAGTTCTTCATTAAACAGAGTATAATTCACCTTCATTAATTCAATAAGTTCCAAACCCTGTTTGTTAAAAAGTTTAACCAATTCTTGATGGAAATTAGAGTTAGGGACCAATCCTGTCGGATATTGCCAAATTCTCAGTCCTTTAGGGAATATTTGCAGTCTTAGACATTCATTAAAATAATCAATTTCTAAAGCATACTTTTTATATTTAAGCAAAATATGATCAAATTCGTTTAGCAGATTTAAAATGTCATTATTATCCCTAGCCGGACTCACCATGCCTGGCGTTGTGGAGTTCTGATTCCAAATGCTATTTGCTTGTAGCCAGTTTGTTAAATTAGGTAATCCAATAAGCCCTGGGATATTAGTGATAGAACCGGTTGGTTGCACAGCGTTGTTGACCCGTTCAGACCCTGAACTAGGATCCGAAATGGCAGGTCTTTCTGCTAATAATTGTGTGTCCGGAGAGTTTCTTATTCTTTGCCCACAAGGTATACTCGCTGTAGAGCTAGGAGATGTATTACCGATTGTTAACACAGCTCTAGATGCACTAGAAATATTGGCGCGAGTATATAAAGTAGTGGGTAGAGGGTTTCCACTGTTATTTCCCTCCGTAGCACTGCTAATTCCAGATGCCAATAGGTTACGCTCATTGCCGGGCTGCTGCTGATAATGCTGGTTGGAAAGTGCAGGTTGACATAGCTTCTCGACCTTCTCGGTAAGCTTGTTCACCTGCTGAGTCAATTTATGAATAATATTCAAAATATTAGTGGCGTTGTCATCCACAGATTTCCGCATTCCCTTCCACTTGCAGACAAGGCAGTAGTTCTTCTACAGAACCCACCGAGTTGCCTGGACTCGACATACTGAAGAAAAGTTCCAAAACACAAACGCTGGTACTCGGAAAACAAAGGCAACAGTGAGCTGTAGAAAAACCTTCTCTTTAATACCTTAAGCACTACAAAAGCTTTTACGTCTCAATGCGAACTTCATCAGAGGACAAACATTTTCTAAAATTATCCACATCCTTTAAGTAACTTCCTGTAGGTCAGCTGATATGTCGTAATTAAACATATTAGATTTTTAATTACTTAAAAAACAGTAATAAATTTTAAAATTTTAAAAGACTATACAACCAGCATCAATTCGATTTACAGGACCATTTAAAACATATTTTAAAAATGTAAAGTTCCAAAGAATGAGCTTCAAAAAAACTCTAAACTATCAAAATATATAAATAAGTAAGTAAACAAATAATCCTAAGCAGCTTACTAGTCTAATGATAATTTATTGGTAAAATCTACCATTCACCTTAATACATCTATATTATAGGTGTTAATACTTATTTAATATCATAGGGCAAAGAAACCAAAAGAAGAAATAAAATAAAATAAAAAGAAACCAATATAATAAATTACCTTGTAAGGCTACGAAGTTTTAAAATAGGCATAATGGAACAGATATCATTTAATCCAGGTAGACAGTATGAAAATAGTCTAATTTGCCAAATAAGTTCTAAACGTTCTAGTTGTAATTCTATTGGTCCCCCTCTGACATTAGGTATAAGTTGGTCCAATATCCAGAATTTGAAGTTATGATCTGGACATTCACTAATATGCTTTGCAAGAGCATTCTCATCATTACATTTCCTAATGCTGTACACATGCTCGTATATTCTATCTCGAAGTCTTCTGATGGTTTTACCAACATAGAAGCAATGGCATAACTGGCATATTGCCAGATAAAAGACCATCTTTGAATTGCAATTATTTTTAAATTTACTTTTTAAGGTAAATCCATTGATTTTTTTTGATTCTAGGTAACACTCTACTTGGTCCTAACAATAAACATAGAGTCCCCAGCACTTTCAACCCTCCATTGCATGATAATCTTGTATTATTTGAAAAAATATGTGAACTAGATATCAGGAATTTTTACCTTAATAGTAAATTAAAAAATAGGAGTAACCTGAACCCAGTGGAATTAGAATGGTTGAAAGCCCTACAAAATTTTAAAGTCCGTATTATGAAACCGGACAAAGGTGGGGGCCTAGTTTTTATGGACCAGTGTGACTATGTTTGTAAAATAGAAGACATGTTACAAACTGATGCCTATGTACACGCTTTAGATTAAATGAATATAATCAAGCCATTAAAAGGGTGAAAGGGTATATTAATGACCTCTTTATAGAAGGAAGAATTACCTTAGACCAACTTAATTACCTAATCCTAACATCACCGGTTGCACCCATTCTTTTTGGAATACCTAAGATTCATAAGAATGTGGAAAACCCACCCTTTAGACCAATAGTTAGTGGAACTAACAGCATTACCTATGCGTGTGCAAAAATGGTAGATGGCCTTTTGAAAAAATATGTTCAACTGGAGCCCACCATTTGTAAAGACTCTTGGTCATTTTTAGCCAAGATCAATGAGGTACCCTTTAACCAAAATTATAATCTACTTACTATAGACGTTAAAGATCTTTATACGTCAATTCCACAAGACATGGGTATAGAATGGATATCATTAAATCTGAAAAATATGAATGCAACAAATGCGGAGATATGGCTGATTGAGGAACTACTTACAATAGTCTTGGCACACAATATTATAACATTCAATGGCAAATTTTACCATCAAAAGAAAGGGGTAGCCATGGGCTCCCCTTGTAGTTCAAGTTTTGCTAATTTGGTCATCAGGCTTCTGGGAACATGTGCTAGTTCAAAGAGACACTACCTCAAAAATAAAGGTTTTATCACGAGATATTTGGATGATATTTTTTCATCCCTGTAGAAGGAGTTCAGCACATGAGGCAGCGAATCTAGTTGTTATTACTTCGAATTGACCACCCGTTTTCTTGAATTTACATTTGATTTTAATACCAAAAGAAATGAAAACACCTGGATGTGCTTCTACCAGTTAAGAATGACATGGTAAGGTAGGTTTGAATCCTAAATTCATAGGAAGGTATCCCTATTCCAATACGCTTTCTGCATTTTATAGTGCCCACCCTATCCATCAAAAGAAATCGGTAGTTAAAAGCCAGGCCGTGAGAGCAGCCAGAATGGTCAGTAAACTAGAAGAATTTGTGGGCTTAATGTGATAATTTAAGAAGTATGTTTCTTAATAGAGCTTATCCAGGTAGCTTTATAGACAACATCATAGATGAAGTAATCAGAAAAGAAATAATGGGTTTTATAAACCTATTTTATGGAGAACAGAAACCTGCCAACATGCTCTAGCTAGCCCAGACCAGGTTAATAATTTTAACACTTTATCAAATCAGGATCAGTTACCTTTCGAATACAGTTTAACATTAACTTATTGTTCCGACTTTTCATTACTAAAGAACATCTTTTATAAAAATTGGAATATTTTGAAGGAGAATAAAGAATTAACAAACAAATTAGGTGACAGACCTAAAATTACTATAAGACATGATAGGAACTTTAAACAAATATTGGATGTAATTAATAATAACACCAATATAACATCAAGTTTTAAAAACATGTCAAAATGTGGTAATTGCCCCTATTGTAAATATATACAAGTAGGGCACACTGTAAAAATCAATGGATTTACCTTAAAAAGTAAATTTAAAAATAATTGCAATTCAAAGATGGTCATTTATCTGGCAATATGCCAGTTATGCCATTGCTTCTATGTTGGTAAAACCATCAGAAGACTTCGAGATAGAATATACGAGCATGTGTACAGCATTAGAAAATGTAATGATGAGAATGCTCTTGCAAAGCATATTAGTGAATGTCCAGATCATAACTTCAAATTCTGGATACTGGACCAACTTATACCTAATGTCAGAGGGGGACCAATAGAATTACAACTAGAACGTTTAGAACTTATTTGGCAAATTAGACTATTTTCATACTGTCTACCTGGATTAAATGATATCTGTTCCATTATGCCTATTTTAAAACTTCGTAGCCTTACAAGGTAATTTATTATATTGGTTTCTTTTTATTTTATTTTATTTCTTCTTTTGGTTTCTTTGCCCTATGATATTAAATAAGTATTAACACCTATAATATAGATGTATTAAGGTGAATGGTAGATTTTACCAATAAATTATCATTAGACTAGTAAGCTGCTTAGGATTATTTGTTTACTTACTTATTTATATATTTTGATAGTTTAGAGTTTTTTTGAAGCTCATTCTTTGGAACTTTACATTTTTAAAATATGTTTTAAATGGTCCTGTAAATCGAATTGATGCTGGTTGTATAGTCTTTTAAAATTTTAAAATTTATTACTGTTTTTTAAGTAATTAAAAATCTAATATGTTTAATTACGACATATCAGCTGACCTACAGGAAGTTACTTAAAGGATGTGGATAATTTTAGAAAATGTTTGTCCTCTGATGAAGTTCGTACATTGTACATACGAAAAGCTTTTGTAGTGCTTAAGGTTAATCCTAGTCACTTAACCTAACAATATATAGTCTAGCTATGCATCCCAGAAACTATCTATGATAGGTTTACCTCCTTGCTTAAGAAGGGCTATACTGCTAAATCCTGGAGTAAATTTACATGAATACATCAAGTCATCAGGACTTGATCTGAAGGAGGCTATGGTATTAGAAGTAGACCTCCACAAGAGAATCTATCCAAACTGCTATGGAAGCCAAAACCTTTAATTCTCTTTCTTAGAAATCATTAAGCTCCTACTTGATAACCAAGCTCTCCTGTCAGTTTGAAAATGCAGAGAGTTCCATAACTGCCTATGGGGGTTCTTGTCCTAAACACTGCAATGGGAACACTGTAGCTGACTGATTAAATAGGTACAAGGGTGTCAATAGTGCAGCATTCTGAGTAACATGTTATAGAAGATGCATAATATTCATCAATGTATAGTTCATGACTGGGCAGAGTTTGATAATCTACTAAATGTCCTAAAACAAACCATGTGCCAATTTTAAACTGAAGCAATGTTCTAATTAAGAGTGAAATTCATAAATACAGTTTGCAATTGCATAGGGTTGCTACACATTATAATACACATACCAGAGCTCTAAGTAACTCATAAACCCCTATTAAATGTAGAGTAGTGTGTGCTGATATTGTATAATTGGGACTCTGGGAACAGAGAGGCTCCAAAGTGATTCATAAAAACACTAACTCATTGGTGCACAACTATTCTCCATTGTCATTTCTTACAGTTGCATAAGAGGAGACAAAACGCAACAAAACGTTTAATGAAACAACAAGTAAGTCAAGTCATCAAAACTGATGTATTGCCCAGTATAGCATAGCTCAGCAATGACATCATCTTCTAAAGAACTGTCAATGTATGTATAGCATTAGACCTATCAGAACTGTGGAGTATTACTGTCACAGTACAGTACAGACATGCACTGTATTACATCCATGCCCAATCCACTGCAGCCCCCTCAGTTGTTTTTGGTAGTGTGTATATGTTTAATTTAATGTAAAAAAATAAATAAATATTTTTTTTATGTAGTTTAAATTTCAAGTCCGCAACTCGAAAGTACGCGCATGTGCATTGCGCACCTTAACCGCTGTTGTAAACAGCGTTTTTTTTTTGTTTACATTGCAGCCTGGAGGAGCAATTAAGGCATCATTGTGATGCCCAGAAGTCTATGCGGCAGCGGTTCTAAACCGCATAGACTTGGAAGGGGCTCGGACTGCGACATCCGCAGGCACGTCAGTCATGATGTGCCTGCTGGGTTAAAGCCTAAATGCTGCTGATTGGTTGTCGCTCTCTTCCCGGGCTTTGTGCTGGGAAAAGAGCGAGAATCAAACAGTCAGTAAGTCAGTTGTGGATTAATTCAATCGTGACTGAGGCAGTCACACAGAAGGATTTAAATTAATGCCATTGGATTTTTATTTTTTTTATTTTTATTATTTATTTTTTTTTTGGGAGGCCTATATTTTACTGAAGAAAGAAGAAGAACTGAAGAAAGAAAAGTAGTAGAAGAAAAAAGAAGTTAGAAGAAGAAGAACAGAGTGACGGTGCAGAAGACCAGAAGTATACCAAGTAAGTAGGATTGGAAGGGTAAGCTAAGGGTAAGTTATATGTATCCCTGAACACTGTTAACATGTTATCAGAAACCCTCTAAACTGATTATCCAAACACCCTGTTATCAGAGTTAATAATTTTGGGCCTGGGGTTTTCAGGTAACTGGGGTTGGCTTTTAGCCAATGACCAGTCTGTACATATATATATTTCTGACTCAGCTGTTAATCTCTGAATGCAACTTGAGCTCCATTTAGAAACAGTAAACATCAAACAGTTACAAACACGACAGTCCTGGTAACAAAGAAGAATAAAACCAGATTGCTGGAGTTCAACTAGCAGTCTAGCGACTGAGAGGCTGGCAGGGGAGGATAGGCAGCACCTACCCCCAGATGGAGGTTGGTGGCTCCCAACTGACTGTATCTGCCACTCTGATGTAATGTGATGGACTTGCACATAATACCAAAAGCAGCAGTAGCTAGCAAAGGAGTGACCTTGGACTGCCAAAGCCAATAAGGGTAACACCCTGTCTCTCGTGCAAAATAATGCATATGTGGAAATATGGGGGACCACAGGTTGCACCAGTGGTTATGCAGGTGGGCAGATCATCACCAGATGGTGAGGCTAAGGCTAAAAGTATAAATGCTGTCATGGCCAGGAAGCAG
This sequence comes from Protopterus annectens, assembly GCF_019279795.1. Taxonomy (NCBI): domain Eukaryota; kingdom Metazoa; phylum Chordata; order Ceratodontiformes; family Protopteridae; genus Protopterus; species Protopterus annectens. The sequence goes on from NC_056726.1 coordinate 193,365,809, forward strand.
GTGAGAACAGAAGGAGAATCTAACATCTGCTTGGATGACAGCCCCCTGCCCAAGACTTTCTGGCAGATCTAAAAGTGCAATGATCTCTACCATGAAAGAATCAGATCCTGTGTGAAACTCAGGAAGTTCAAGGGTCAATGGGCAGAAGAAAAAATATACATAAAAGAGGCCCCAAACAGTACAGATGATTCATTCATTCTTTCATTCAGTGCTGACTTTTGTTAAAACTGACATAGTTGCGTAACTGTTGTACCATATCTGCACATGGTCCTATCTGACATTCAGTCCTGCAGATTCCTGTATTCCATGTTTAAATCTATTATTTTCCATATAGCCATCTAGTCTGCTTTTAAAAGTAGTTCATTTTTGGATTGTTTGACTTTTAATGGTGACTTACTCCACAATCTTGGGATTTGTTGTGTTACACATGTATATCTTCTTTGAGTCTTATGTTTTATTTTATCAGTCTATCTCCTTTCTTTTATACCATGAAGTGGTATGACCAAATCCAAACCTAATTGATTGGCATTGTTGTCCATGATTAAATGCTGGGCTATCTGTCTACGTGTGTGCTTTTTTTTTTTTTTTAATGCTGATGACTGTTAACTTTGCAGCTTGCAGCAAATGTGATGCACTTCATACATTTCTCATCTGTTTGTAAAGGTTTATGTTCTGCCACTATAAATCATGCACCATAGAAAATATATGACAGTTAAGACCTATAGAATGGACTATATTAGGAATGCAAAAAACAAAGATGGAGTTGAAAACAGGACTACCCCATGTGATGAGAAGGGGAAAAGAAAATTGAACAGGGTATAATCAGACCTATGGAGGAGACTAAACTGGGCTAACTGGACTCCTTGCAGGAGAATGGGGTACTGAGGATGGGAGATTTTATAGGATGTTTTGGTAGGTATGTGGGAAAGTCAAAGGGACAGTACTAGTGTGGGGTACAAAGACAGTATTACCTAGATGATACAAATTCCCAGTCAAGCTTAACCAGACACTGTTTAGGGACAACTGGACATTTGGTCTAGGCTCCTCAATAGTGCTTTGGACTTCTAGAGTAGTAACTACCTATGGGAGCTGTATACACCTGTAGCTAAAAGCAATTTGGGGCTGCCTGATGTGCATTGGATGGACTTCATTACTAGCTTTTTGATAAGCACTGCTAAACAGTGGCATCAGGGAGATAAAGATAAAGTGGAACCTGAGAAGTGTTATGAAATTAGAAGAAGCCGACAGATTTAGATAGGCATTACAGAAGATTAAAGTAATAAAGGAAACATTTCTTAACAAGGCTGAAACTAGCACGTGCTTGTATGTTAGATGAAGACTACATTTGTTTGCCACTGTGAGTGTATGTGTGACATTGCTGTGGACATGAATGAAAAAAGTTTATATCAATACAGAGTACCTTAGATTTATATCACCATTCTGCATGATTCTATTATGATTGCTGTAATACTGGATGGTGTGGATCCATTATGTAATAGTCTTAATAAAAAGATAAAAAATATACTTGCATAGATCTGAAGTAACTGATAAAAGAAAGATAACATTTTTGAACTTTATATAATCTACACTAGCTTTATGACTAGGGTCATTTCTAAAGGTCAAGTAGTAACAATTTTTTTCTGATGTGTACTTTATTAATTCTTTGAAGTGAATTTTTGTTGAATATACCTACATATCTACGTTTCACCAGAAGCAGTTCATGAACATATTATTTAATTATGTTCTTCAAATTATAGCTATCCATGTGTTGTGCAGTAGCAGTTAAGACTGACATAATTTCTCATTGCCTTTACATACTCTTCATATTTTTTCTTATAGTTACCGTCAACATCTAATTTCTTTTTTATTTCTTCAGTTTATGATCCATTGTAGTCTGGCTGGTTGTAATCTATTTTTATTGGCAGTCTGGTGTGTAAAACTCCAGATCAACATAACACACAACACACAACATAATAGCAGCAACAAAAACACATATTAGGCCTGAATCATAACTAGCACATTATGATCTCAAGAAATGGATGTTAAGAAATTCACCTTGAGAGCAAGAGCTGGAACCTGTAGTTATAGACACAAACGCACACTTACAATTCCAGCTGCATTTGAGCCAAAGTGTTCAGCACACTGAAATGCCCATCACTGGCCTTTAAAGCTACAGCAACACCAACAGGCTTCCAATAGGATGCAGTTCCACCATATGCCAGACTGCCACCCTCCTTCTGGATGGCCACTCAGTTCCACACCAACCTTTAGGCTGGTTCTTGTACATTCAGCCGCAGTCTGGACCAATGAAGAGGACTGAGCTTCTCTCATGGGACGTATTCAGTGCACGGGCAAATGTTTGGATTGTGGGCTTGCTTGCTGTTCAGTCACTGGATCAAAGGCTTCATGGATCAGTTGTTCGATCGCTTGGCTTACTTGGATCAGTCAGTCTGTGGCTTGCTGTTTGGTCAGGTAGGTGAAGGGCTGTGTGTGTGTGTGTGTGTGTGTGTGTGTGTGTAATGCCCCAGTTACTATATGCTGGTGGCTAGAGAGAGCAAATGGTGGTGGGTAGAGATACTCAGGCTTGAACCCTGCACCTTGTATGCAGGCGTTAAGGACCTGAATTCCCTACCCATCACCATTTGTAAAAAAAAATTGCAGATTTTTGCCTCATATGTGATCTGATCTGTTCCTCATAATATCTGGGGTTTCTAAATACAGCAATGCTTGATATTTGATGGTGTGGTGGTAGCATTGCTACCTCACAGCTGCAGGTGCTCAGGTTTGATTCTTGGCTGGGGTGCCTTCTGTGTGGGGTCTGCATCTTCTCCCCCCTGTGTTTGTGTGGGTTTGCTTTTGTGTCCTCCCATGTTACAAAGACATGTGTCTGCAGTATTTCTCCCTGGGCCTCTGCTGAAAATTGTTTTTGTTCCATCAGAAGTAAAATTGACATTGAATTTCAGACTTCATATTCTTCAGAAAAATGCATACTAACACAACGTTTTACACAACCTTTTATTTTAGCAATTTTCTAAGATGAATATTTGAAATTTGTCCTTATTTTTGGGACTGTATTACCCCATTATTGGCTTTGTCCAGTTTTTTTGTGCTAAGTTTGACAGCTATGGCAAGAACTGAATTCACTGAATATGTTTGAGGGCTGTATTCCCTCATTACTGGGTTTGTCCAGGTGTTTTGTGCTAAGAGGTTGACTGCTATGGTGAGAACTGAATTCATTAAATGATAGCCATTTAAGTTTCAGTCTTCCTCTCTTTCACAAAGCAGCCAATTTGGCGTAGTGGTATGTTGCTCTGACTGTTTTGCACAGGGACATTGGTAGTAAAATGTATGGTGGTAACACATCATTTTTCTTTCACAAAGCAGCTGATTTGGCATAGTGGTATGTTGTTCTGACTCTTTTGCGCAGGGACCTTGGCAGTAAAATGTATAGTGGTAACACAGCATTGTATTCTAGAAACTTTCCAAGATTATACAAGCAATATTTAATGTGTCCCTGGTTTTTGGCCATTTTGACCCCCCCCCCCCCAATAAATTTGGCCTTTTCCAGATTTCTTGTGCTGCGAAGTTGAGATGCAGTTGAGTATTGAGTAGATTTTACAAGGAGCTGAGAGCTGCAGGGTAAGAGACGTTTAGTGCTGCTTATGCGAAGTCAGCTTGCATTGTTAATAGCACAACAGTTTGTATACTTGCTTTTGATACAGAGGGTTGTTGGTTCTACTCCCACAAGGGGTGAATGCTGCCGTACTGAAAAAGTTAAGATACTAACTATGAGCCTGTTATCAGTTTGCCATCCATTTCCTATTGCAATATTACTAACTTATCATTTTGATGTAATATAGGCAATTTATTCCTCAGGGGCATCAGAAGCTTTATTTTTCGATGAAACCATGAAATATAAAGGTGTTTGCTAGCAGCAACCTCTTCCTTAGTTACAGATTTATTTAATGTGGAATTATTTAGATGACTTTTTTACTTCAGAGATTGTGCATATTTACTGATAATGGTGGACTGAAGAATTGTGCATATTTACTGATAATGGTGGACTGTAGAATTGTGCATATTTAATGATAATGGTGGACTGTAGAAGTTTGGGTAGACTTATGATGGAAATGTTCTGAACTGGGCAGTTTTGTCATTATTGGTGCATGCATTTTGTTTCATTGTTTACTGGAAAAATGTTCAAAACAATAGGAAGGTGTATCAAAGAGCACATGTATGTTTCATATGCAAGGGGCCTATGATTTTAAAACAGCCCAGAATTAATCTTTATCTGCCACTGGTAAAATGTATTTTCTTTGAATGTGGGTTTCAATGCTGTTTCAATGAATGTGAGTTTCAAGGGCAGATAAGTTTTAATGCTAAGTTTGTTTAGTAGATGTCAGTGTTTGTGCTGTAAAATGCAAAATAAAACTTTCAAATGAAGTCCAAATCATCATAGAAGTAAATCAGTATGTACATTAGTGTTTATGGTAAATGGAGTGAAATAGCCAAGTAATGGATCATTGGAATGGCTGCACGGGGAGGCTCCATGATTTTGTGAGGGGGAAGGGCAGCAAACTTAAAGACCACCCCAGCTGAACTATACCTCCCAACTGTCCAGATTTTCAAAGAATGAATAGATTTTTGCTTTTTATTTTTGGTTTGTTCTTCATAAAATTTGTAGTTTTCTGGCAAATCATTTAGGAATTAAGTCACTAAATAATGATACACTGAGTTTCAGACTTCATAACCTTCAGAAAAATGCATGTTAAAGTAAGAGCTGTTCTATCAACTGTCTCAATTTATACAAGAGCAATTTTTAGTACTGTTTATATGTGCCCCCAATATATTTGGCCTTGTTCAGATCTACTGCATTAACAGGTTGAGAGGTACATGCAAATAAATTGCTTTATAGAATTAGGCATAGCCAACCTCTCAACTGTCCCGATTTTGGCTCAAAATGTTGCTCTTCCCCCTAATAATCCCTCTGCAAAATAGCAATTTTGGAAGAAAACATGGAGGGTTTACAATTAAGAAATAACTGTAATAATCAAAGTTATAGATTACTTGAAATGCATGTAGATTCTTTTATTTTGTCAGCTGCTCAAGGTAGCAGTACTAATATTAAAGTGTCCCTTCTTTGACAGGTTCCCAGCTGTATTGTGTGTCTATTTTATATTTTTGCATCACATTTTGGTCCATTTTTCATAAAATTGTGTTTTTTGGCAAATTAGTGACAAATCACTAAAGACTGAAGTTAGAAAATGACAGACATTTGAGTTTCAGATTTTATACCCTTCAGATTTTATACCCTTCAGAAAATTCATACTAATGCAAGACCTATTCTATTATCTTTCTAAGTTTATTAGAGAACTATTTAAAAATTGTCCTTATTTTTGGGCCTTTGTCCCACTTCTGTGTATGGCTTTGTCCAGATTTCTTGCTCTTGAGGTTGAAAGGTATGACAAATGTGTCAGGGCCATCACAGTCAGCCAGAGACATTTCAAATTGTGACATACTTGTTGCACCCCACTCCCCCATGTAGTGACTCTGGATGTGTCCAAGCAAGGCAAGGAGTAGTTATGCAGTGGCCCCTCCAAGGTAGACACAAGTACTACAGTGGCTTTTCATCTGTCCTTGATTTTGCAGAATGGTCTGGTTTCTGTCATATTTTTGTACTGTTGATTTATGCTTATTACTCAGATTTATGCTTATTAGTCAAAGTGCCTGTTACTCTGTGTTTAAGTAGCAATGCTTTAATGACCATAAGGTAAGCTTGTCTGAGATCGTAAGATGCAAGTAAGCTTTAATAAGCATACTGTTAAAGAATTGCCAACATTGAAAGCCTTTCTGTTGTTGCCATGCAGAGAATACTTGACTAGATAATGTGTAAGCCTTGGTTATTAAAGGACAGGATTCCATTATTTTAAAAAGCTCATTACACTTGTTGGAGACTTCCAGTCATCTCTACAGACTTTACCCGTAAACTAAACAAAATGCCAATCATGTGTGGTCCATAACCTGTACAGTAATCCTTTAAGCAATGTATCTTGAGCTTGTTTCTTGTTTGCTTTTCATTTTTTACTTTGATCATGTTTTCCCCATGAAACAAGTTGTCAGGCAGCAGGTCTTTTTTGGATAAGAAACATTTTTACAAGTGGGGGCATCACAGAGATATCTACTTTCAGCATGTTACTTGGTACTTTAATAAAGCTGAATATATTATAATTAGAACTGCAGTGCAAGGAGAAGTGGTTTGAGTTGAGTGCTTCTGTTTTTTCTTATACTTGATTTTGACTGGCATTCCAGTAATGTATTTAAAAAGTAATTTATTTTTTCATGCATCACAACCTTTTGTTTCCATCTAGATATTAAGTAAGCTGTCATGCAGCCAATGCATTGAAATATTTTTATTCTTCTACACTTATTTTTGTCTTGATTGGACTTTCATAATGATGGTTTGCCACCCAGGGCAGCGTATTTAATTAAAGTTAGTTTTTGTGGTTTTGAGCATAGCTCCTCCCCTTTCTAGTTGACCACACCCCTTCTCCTTGACCCCTCCCATTCAGCTGTCTCCTGCAGCCCCCCCTGTGATTTGAAGTCACCAGCCACCACTGCACATACTACACATACTACTCGACTGTTGTGATACAACATATCTCACATATATAGCATCTGTCTGTCTATTGGTGGATACACATGTAAATGGCCAGGTATCAGTGCTCAGCCAACAACTGTGCAACAGTACCTGGCACACTCCATATGATATACTACCAAACCCCAGCAGTCAGAACACTGATTCAGGTCCAAAGCACCTCCTCACTGTGGGGTTTGTATCGAGGTACTGTATGGGGTACATCATCAACTACTGTGAGCTGACTACATACTAATTGCCCTGGATATACATATCCCACCTCCACCACCAGCACAAACGACTACAGTGAATAACATTTCATATGCAAACTTTACACTTCGTAACACTGACATGGTATCCTTTAAGCCCACTGGGCCAGTGGAAGACACAACCCACAATGCTGACCCCTTCACAAATGATTTCTACGGACATCTCCGAGAATGCATGGATCATGCAATCCCATATAAGACCAAGACACTCTCCACAAAGGGAAAGCATCCTGTCTACTGGACCCCAGCCATAGACAGATTGTATAACAAAAGATGGAAGCTACTGCAAGACAGAGCATAATTCCATAAAGGGAAGGCATGTCTGATCAGCACTAGTAAGGAGCTATTTTCTCTCATACAAACATCCATGGGCAACTTTGAGAGGGAAATCAATGGGGACACTACAGATAACCACAAGGCCTTCTTCAGTTATGTTAGCAACCTGGTCAGAAACCCTCCAATATGCTCATAGTTAGTACACAACAACATATAATTCACTGAACCCACAGATATTGGCAACATTGTGGCAGACAGGTTCAGTGCAAGTTTCCCCCCTCCCTCTCCCCCAAACTAAGACATACTTATCCCAGCTGATTGTAACCTCCCTGTCATCACAGATGTCCAGGTGAGAGCCGCCCTCAGAAAAGCAGTAAACACAACATGAATGGGACCTGATGGTATCCCCGGTTGCATGCTACATGAACTCCAAGAGGAGCTAAACACGCATATAGAAGTGCCATGTAACACTAGCCTGATTACAGGATATGTACCTATACACTGGTATACAGCAGCAGTGGTTCCACTCCACGAAGGAGGCACCTCTACATACCAATACAATACAACACAATACAATACATTACAATACAATACAATACAATATGCTATTGCCCCTGGGACTACAGCAGCATACTGTTCTCCTACCCTGACCATTGTGACACATGTGATGTGATGGTACCTGCTCCTGTCAAACAGTTACACAGGGTGACTCATATGGCATATTACCTATCTGACTAACATTCAGCAGGGGTATGTGTGACATGTACTCATGGGGAGTCTTGCTTCTTAATGCTGTGTGGTTTATTGCAGGATATGTCTTATCTGTGGGTAGGAACCTGTACCTCCGCCATGTGCTCTCTACTGCAGTGTCATGGGTGACACACAGCAGTCATTTAGGTTGTGGATGGTGTGAGGCGTTACTATGGTTGTTGGACATCTGTCATGGGTGTGACTTAAGTATGTAAATCCAGGAGTGGTAACCTCTATGTGGGTAGTATGTGTGTACTCTGTGGTGTTGTCAGTCACTGTGCATTGGTAATGTGTTTGAGTGCATTGTCACAGTGTTGTACATGTCACTGTGTCCTTCTCCATATCTGTAGCTGTCATGTGAGGTACATACCGTGGCAGCCATTGTGTGGTGTGGCGGGGTACACTGACCTACATGTCCATAGCTGACACACCATGTCTGCGGACACATACCATGTGCAGGTATTCCAGGAATAGTGTGCCACTGTGAATATCATTGGGTGGACTATTGTACACATTTATGACTCTGTTCACCCTGACACATGCAGTGGTGGGCAGCCAATCACATATCTGGTGGTTACTGGTGTAGGTGATTTGAAATGGGGTATGGTACTCCAGTTTTGACACTGGTGTTCACTCCATGCCTTTGTCACCAGGCACCTGTTGCAATACATCTGTACACATGTGCCTCACTCAGAATATATATACATCTCTCTCTCTCTCTCTCTATATATATATATATATGTCTATATATATATATATATATATATATATATATATATATATATATATATATATATATGCCTGTATACATATACACATATATATATCGATGTGCATATATTGCTATAGATATGGAGGGGGGGGTGTTACAGAGAGGGGGTGAGAGTGACAGAGTGGGTGAGACAGTGGGAGTGTGACATCTTCATATACAGTCATATCTGTAGATAGTCAGATCTGTCTGTCTATGTATATGTATCTACATATATCTATATCTGTATGTGTGTATTACATATATATGTTTGTACATATTATGTCTATCTACATCTGTCTATGTATTCCTACATCCCTCTCTATGTATGTATACATATGTGCATATTATATATATATATATATATATATATATATACATACATACATATATTGACATACATACGTATCCATATGATAGACAGGTATATCAACATGTTTGTTTACAAAACTGTATACACACACTAACATACTGCTAAACATACATAACTGTGAAACCTACTTTGTACATTGCACTACAACCTACATTCAACCTACATTGATATGTGCACATAGATGCCCTCACATACATATGTATGTACAGCCTTTACTGATAGTTGCTGTATGTCCCCTGCCCTATGCACATCTTCATATACATATGGATACAGACCAATGACACATACGGAGGGTTCACAGTATGTAGACTTTTAAAGTATTACTTTACATTACCTGTGTTTGTCACAGCTGCTTGCGTTGCCATCTGGTTTGGTGTCCTGCTGCTCCAGTTGCCAGTTGTCAGCTTCCGAGTGGTTGTTGATGACTGGTTTTGTTTGTGTATGTTTTCTCTCTCTCTCTCTCTCTCTCTCTCTCTCTCTCTCTCCTTACCTCCACAGGGTGCAATGAAAGTATTGCATGTGTGGACTGGGAGTACAGCATGCTTTTGTAGGTATCTGCATATGTCCATGTGATGGCCTCTGCACCAATTGTTAGCCAGCATTTGCTAATTGCATGCAGCCAGTTGTGTACTGATTGCAGTTCTCACTGTGATTCCAGGACAGTGCTATAAAAGGTATGTGAGATAGGCGTAGCCCTTTCAGAGTTTAAGGGCAGGGACCATGCTGGTATGCTGTGGACACTGTTCTGTGAGTGTAAAGGTTAGTATCAGTCTCATATTTCTGGCTGTGTTGTAGATTAACATTTCTCCATTCATTTCTCCAGTTTCCTGTACTAAGTGTGTATGTACACTGACACCTAAGACTACTACTACTGTTAATGTGGGTGTGTCTGCTTTCCTGTGGGACATGTGGTGTAACTGGTATATAGCAGTGGCTCTTGCACTTTGTTGCTATGGCTTCAATATTTGTCCTTTACAATCACTACTTGTATGCCTGCTAGGTGTCTTGACTGTAGTGTGTTGCTGTGGCTTTCCTAATTTCCATGTACATTCACACCTTGGAATGATTGCTATATCTGCTGGGGTGTTACTGCATGCAGTGTGGTCTGGCCATGGTGTGGGCCTTGACATCTATTAGGGTATTTGAGTATGCTGCTGAGCAGGCCCCAGAGACTCTCAGGTGCATCTTTTATCTGCCTCATGGAATGGTACATATCAGTGGGGTACACCCATTAAATTGTCTGGTATTCTGCAGTTGTGACTGTGGGATAGCATGAGCATATGTATTACTACACTATTTCTGCCGTGCAAGTGGTGCATACTTTCAATACTTCATAGTTACCATTGCATGTGTTGTAACACCTTTCTGCCTACTGTTTGTACATTTCACAGGGAGTCTGTGGGGCATCCCTGTAACTCAGTCACTGTTGCTATGTCTAGGCTCTTAACTATTCAAATATGGCAGTGTCAGACCTCTCAAGTGTACAGATATTTGCAGGTTGTCCACATTTTTGCCTCATATTTTGGTCAATATCTCATAAACAGCTTTTTCTGGCAATTCACTCTGGGCTCAAGTCAGACTATAGTGACAAACATTTCAGTTTTAGACTTCATACCCTTCCAAACATCCAGCAAAATGCAGAACCTGTTACTCTCTGAACTGTCTAAGTTTGTTGTAGCATTATTTGGAATGTGTCCCTGTTTTTGGCCCTTTGCTCCACATTTTTTATTACTTTGTCCGGATGTGTTCCTGTAAGAGGTTGTGGGGTATGGGCAGTGATTATCCTGCTGTGAGTATGTGTGTGACTTGCAAGGTGCTACAGTGACATTATTACCTACTAGCTACCAACTAGCATGGCTGTTTCTGTTCACACACTACTATTCTAGAAATCCACTACATGTGACAGTAAATATACATGACATGCTTTGTGTACTACACATCCTATATTCCCTTTACATTCATTCCTACTATTACATGATATATTTATTGTAGCACAATGCTCGTATATAATAGTCATGGCTTATTGGTAAGTCATGCAGACTACTGTTTCCAAGGTCCTGGGTTCGAGACTGACAGTGGGATTTTATTTTGCTTTTGAGCAGACTACAGGACTTGTCATTCAGAGTGACTAAGGCACTTTTAGGCAGTTGTAACCGGGTTAGCGCTGGTTTGCGCGGAGCTCACGCATGCGCACTGGCATTCAGCTCTGCACACACCCGCTTACAACCGCTTAAAAGTGCTTACTCTTGCGCACACCCGTGCTATTTTCTTTGAAAGAAATGAAAATGGGGGGACAGGAAAGTGGTGAAAAAGGGGTCACAAAGCGGGTAAGACAGTAGGGAAACAAGCTCGGGTTTTGCAGGAGGGATGTAGGTAAGGCCCATAGCTGCCCATTTCTTCATCAACAACAGCTGTGCATATGTTTGTAATTTGGTGTGACATTTGAAACCTTCCACCCCTGAGAGAGGTGTAAGGACAACAATAATACTTGTTGTACATCCAATTGTAATTGACAGTTTCCATGTCCAGCAGACATGTGTGTGAAATGGGCAGCTATGTATGGGGCGTAATTTTTTTGTGGGTACAAACTGCCCTTTTTTTTTTTTTCAGGTGAGAGTGGTATGTCAGGTACAGGAAGTTGGTATAGCTGGGGAGGTAGGTTGGGTAGGTTAACAGACAAGACAAACAAGACGCATACAGGGGCAGTGTATGACACATGTGGGGGGGTTACACAATTGACGGGGACGGATGTTTGGATATCTAGAGCCCATGAGCCCACAGATGGCAACAGTGGAACTGATACCCCCACCCATGGGCAGTTGCCACTGTGCCTTCATGGCCCAGGATGGGGCTGTGCTGGGGGCTGTGTAGGCCGGGCAGCAGGCATGCCCATTAGTTGTGCCACCTGTGCCTCAAGCTGGCGTAGGGGCCCAAGAACTGCTTCCCGGATCTCCCTACGCACCACAGTCCGGACACTACAGAGGGTGAGTGGATGTTCTCCTCTGGCCACACTTGCAGAGGGGGGACAAGCCCCATCCCCTGCAGCGCTTCCACCCACAGGTGGCACAGGGCCACTGGAGGGGGTCCAGCCTGGGCACTACTGCCAGGTGCACTCGCCTGCTGAGGACAGAGAGGTGGGTCCGCTGGAACCCGCCTTCCCTGTCGTCCTATATTTTGCATTATGTCATGACAGTTTGGGTTAGTAACGTACAATACCATTCACAATTAGTTGTAACAGCATGCATTAGTATTCCCATTAACCAAACACCCAGATATTCAAACCATTGAACAGCAAGCATAACACATGCATATTTTGAACAGCAATACACAGTCCAACAACATGCAGGGTTGATTGATGGCAACAGGCCATCAGGTTTGGATGTATGAACAGGGCAGATGCATCAACGTACATGCAAATATGTATGAACCAACAGGACAAATGTCCAGGGGTGTTAATTGTGATTGCACATACCAATTTCACGTGAAATGGATTATATGTGGTTATAGGGTAGGGTGAAGAAAATTTAATTAACAACTTCAAATACCAATACATATGCTGTACATTTCTAATAGCTGCAGATATATACACACTTTAGTTCTGCCTACAGTTTCCTATGTTATAACTACTTCAAGTTGGTGATAGGAATGTTACTGCTACATCAATATACATTTTCATTTTTATTCATACACATTCATATCTGGCTCTGTTCAGCTACACCATCCTGCTACATTTGCTTTATATAGCTATAGACAACTGTGGATGTTTGGTATTTCAGACAACCATACTATCTGCATATTTCAGACTGAGAGCAACATATCCAGATTTTGGGATACACATTCCAGCTGCGGTAACATTTTCAACACATTTTGCAGTTTGGTTCTGCTTGTCACATTCATTTCATTCTGTACTGACTGCAGTATACTTTATTCAGGAGTTATTGCTACTTTATTGGTGGATTCATAACTCTTTCTCACACTATCTCACTTGTTTTATTTTTACCATTCAGGATGGTACTTAATTCTAGGCTTTATTGACATGTTTTACCTGTAGTTATTACAATCCTTTCCAACAGTCTCACTTCTGTCATGTTTCTGTATTTCAACAGGGATATATTTCACACATGTGTTTTACTCAGCTTCTGCAGCTGTACTTTTCAGCCTGCTGCAGGTTATGTACTATTATATTACAGGTGGGACTTCTTTATTTCAGACTTTATTTCAGACTTTTTCATTTTTCTGTTTGGATTACAGACTGCATCACACTTTTGTAATCAAGCGATACTTGCAAACCCTCTTACACTGTTACTTGCACATTTTATTACTTAGTGACTACACTGCACTCTTTTGCTAACTGTCATACTTTTATATTTATTTACAGTTACAGGGAGAGGATTACTGACCTGCTTTGTGGCGCAACCGTGCCAGCCTATCGCCATAGGCTCTATGGTTCACAGAATGGACACCTGCAGCTGTAATATAAATAAAGTAATACTGGAATACACATCTCCATAATATCAGCTAGGTTAATTTCTTACATAAATAATTAGATGTAACTTACTCAGTAGTGGGGCGTTGGGCATTTGCCGGGCCTCCTGGATCCAACGGTTCAGTTGGTCCTGCTTGCGTCTCTTCAGGTCCGCATGGTGGTGAATGACCTGCTCACCAGTCCTTGGTATCCCTGTGGCACTGGTGAGATCATGAGCTAACCGGTCCCATGCCTCAGCCCTATATGCTCCCCACAGGACCTGGCCCTGCATGAGTTGGGCCTCATGATTGTGGACAAGGAGCCAAACCATATATTTGGACTCCTCAATGCCCCATCTCTGTGCTCGAAAGCAACTACCCTCACCTGCACCTGACATTCTGGCTGCAAGTTGGTTCTACAATCAGTTATGCTGTGTATTACCACCTATGGGGCTTATATATGCCGTTTTCCCGCACTTATCTGTGATTGGCCATTTTGGAATTGTATCAGCTTCACAAAACCTGCTTTGTCATGCTCCTCTTTCTATTCATTCCTATATATTTGCTATTACTGCACTTCTAAGTGCAACTGTTATGGCTTAGTGGTTCAGTACTTTGACTATGGTGCATGGTATCCTCGGTTCAAACCTGGCCATTGCTTTTTATATTTTATGACTGTCTACACAGGCTAGGAGGTGTGTCTGTGTAAAGGCAGTTTTGTTACAGCTTGCTCAACGTTGCCTGTTGGTTAGCTTGTTGGCACGGCGCGCAGCTCCACGCAAATGGGGTACGCTGGTTTACGCATCATTTGGCTGTCAGCACGCATATTATGCTCAGCTCAGCTACGGGCACACAGTTTCAGCATGTTAAACCACTGCTCACCTATGGGCACTCATTTTACACCTGTTAAACCACTGCTCACCTACGGGCAGATGCACTCAACTTGTTAAACTGTAGCTCAGCTATAGGCATATCTGACATTTTTTATTATTTTGTTATCTCACATTTCTTCAAAATAAATGGCCCATTTCATTACCTTTTACATAAAATATAATTTTGTATGTGTACATATATGTGAGGGACTTGTTTCGTGCTTATTTCACTCAAAATAAAAATTGATATTGGGGGGGCTCGAACCATGACTGCCTGCTCTTCAGCCGACATCTCTACCATTATGCTATTGCTTCTTGGCTTATGTTGCATATGTAGTTCTTATATGCTTTTCCACTGACTGCTAACTGTGGCTAAGCTACAGGCACGCCCGCGCAAACTAGCACACTCATGGGCAAACATCTTTACAATTTAAAAAAAATATATAACATGTTCATTTATATATTTTATGTTCATAGTCTGTGGGGGCATGTGTTGTGTTGTATTTATTCACATTTACACGGACTCTGTCGTGGGGGTTTCCTTTCGGGACTTTTACTTTTCTGGGGGCGTGACCGCTTGCAGGGCTCGGCCTACGGACACGCCCCCTACTGTCTTCCACGGACCGTGTAAGCCTTAGGTGTGATTCAGCATGCCCTCATGCATATGCATGACATGCTGACTTCACACCGTTTAACTGCACCCTCTGTGTAAGCCTTGTAACTCTTACACGGAAGCTTCGTGAATCCTGCCCAATGTGTTACAATCAACAGTTGGCACACAACCATGTGGGCATTGTAAATATTGTAAGTATAGTTTGACTGATAGTTCTTTTAAACATCCAGATACTGGTGAGTCTTTTGGTATCAGGGTCCAAGCCTCATGTGACACCTGCCATGTGATTTATTTAGCTACCTGCTGTGTATGCCATAAGTTTTATGTAGGTAAAACTGATCGTAGTCTTAGAGAAAGGATAAGGGAACATCTTTATAATATTAAGAAAGTGAATGTTATAAATGCCTTAGCTAAGCATGTTAATAGTACAGACTCACAGCATATATTTAATTTTAGAGTGTTGGGTAGAAATTATATAAATATTAGGTGTGGTAATATCAGGGCTAGAACAGAAGAAATAGAGGCACAGTGGATAGTTAGACTTAGAGCCAATTTTGGGCATGGACTTAATGAATATATACCATTGAAAGCTATGTTGCAAAAGAGATTGTTAAATAGGTAAAACAATCATGCAAGAAGTTTATCATTTTTATTCTGTGCTGTTTTTACTTTAAGAAGCATTGCTTTTAATTTTTGATTGGTGTCATGTGATTTTTAATGGTTATATAAGGTGTGTCTTTTAGAGTTCATTTTGTATGCATCTGATAAAGCTATTGTGAAAGCGCTTGTGCTGAATAAAATAGAGCTGCTCAACATTTACGTTTTATGGTTGGTCCTTCATGCCAGTAGGAGTACTTTATGCCATTTGGATTATTTGGAGCCAGACCTTTGCTATAGTTTTTTATATACTCTTCTTTTTTTTTTTCATGTTAAGCAAAGGTGCACAGTGTTTTTCAGGTATCAGTCTTTTTCATCATATTATCTGTCTTAGTTTAAAAGTAATTTTAAACTTATTTTATTTTCTAAATGCTCTCACTATCATTCTACAGTTGTCAACCATCTCTGCACCATAGTCCATATGCTGAAAAAATAGTCCAGATAGAATACAGCATAGCATGCAAGATCTTGTATTCTCATCTTGGGGGGGGTCTATCCATCTGACTATATTGTCAAAAGTGAACTATGGCTATAAACTGCTGCTGGTATTCATTTATATGTACTTGATAAGCAGCACAGAGAACTAATTCAAACAGACCCTTTTCAGAGTTAGCCTGGGAATATCAGTTTGGTTAAGTGACTTGCTTAGAGTCAAACAGAGATTGAAATAATTATAGTCTGTGTAGTGGGGTTAGGCACAGGCTTTTGCTATATTCTAATAATTGGTCATTTTGCATTGTCTCTCCATAGTGCAGTATACCTTAAAACTAAATCATATTCTTGTTGCCATTAGATAATGTGTATATCCTGATTAATATAACCTTCAAACTATAAACCTACTCTTCACATAGTCAGTATACTGTGATTCTCCTTTTTATAAGTAGCTTTAAGCATAGGCCGAGCACACAGAAGCAACAGTCACTGAACATTTCATTTACTGAGGAAAAGTATATTTCAAAATAAAACATTAAATTGTAAAGACAACATTTGATGAATGATAAATATTCTTGATGTTAATGCTGCTGAAATGAAATACAAAACTTAAAAATGGTCTAAACATCTATTTTAGCCATGCTGGGGAGATATTATATGAAGATGGTGTGTCTCTCTTTACCAGCCATAAAGCAAAATCATTTTCATTGAAATCTAAATATTTATTTTGCATCTTAATTAAAAGTACTTTGTATCTAATGCATAATATTTAATAGAATATATTAATTACTTCACTTGATTTTCAACACTAACAGAAAAGATTTCTATAATTCATCCTTTGCCTTCTACTGTTGGTCAAAATGGTGGATACATTTCATATTTATATACTCTAATAAATCCAAACAAAAAGGCACTGCACATTACAATAATAGATCGAAAAGCTAAAATTCTCACTATTTAAGCAATAATCTGTTTACGTGATAACTCACAGGGGGAAAACAGAAATAGTTGAAAAGGTTAACTTGCCAGCAATAAAATTGTATTTGTAACATGAAAAGTCTTATTAAGTCATCACCACAACCCCCCTATTATCATCTGCAGTGGTATAAATAGAAACATCATTCCTTAAGCATTAGAAAGCTTTCTAATCTGTTCTATCAAAGCTATGAAATTTAAAGCCTGCATTTAATTCAAGTAATGCATGCATTTGTTTTTCACAAATTGTTTCAAAACCCTGAATCTTCAATTGGGAAGGTATGATTTAGCTGTTTGGTTACTTAACAGGTAATACATACTGTGCTAATACTGTTCAAATATGGTGTCAGTTTCAGATTTAAACATCTAGTGAATTCTTTTTCCTCAGAAAGTGTTTTCTTCACACAGTTTCTACGTGTTGTCTGTCATGGTAATAAAACATTTTTAAGCACCTTTACTTCACTGTAAAAAGAAAGAAAGAAAGAAAAAGAAAAGAAACTCTGACCAATAAATCGATAATATGAAATGTCTCATTATTTACACAACAACATCACTAATCTCATCTGCTCACGTGCTTCCCTTCAGATTCAGAATCTAGTTAAATTTTTCTTCAATTTTTAGATTTTACAAGACTTCCTTAGTAATCCTAATGAATATGTGCTCTGAGGCAGAAAAATACTCAGTTTGAAAAGTAAAACTATCAAGAACTGTCGTATTCTTAAACATTATTGTGACGCTCCACCACTGGCCCAGTAATCAAGGAGCCTCAATCCTCACCACTGGCAACAGTGGGGGACATATATTCGGATGATGACAAGTACACACAGTATTTTCAGGTGCAGCTCTCTGCATCAAGTGAAGTTTCTCTTAAGAGCACACAGAAACCACAGTCAGTCCGAGGCTGGTTTCTCCCTTTTGCTCTAGATCCCCAATAAGACTCCCCATTGGCACAGCTAAAGAGTTGAGATCTCAGCTGAGTAGCCAAGCCATGACCTCCAGCACCCTCTCTGTCCAACAAGTGCTTCGTGCTCCTACCCAAGTACTGACACATACACACTTTGAGGTTTGATTTATACATACACACCTGGGAAGGGCTGTAACAGGTTCACTAGCTATGCCCCCTTTTGCCCAGACTAAAAGACAGTTATCAATGCAACTACCCCCCCCCCCCCCCAGTAAGGAAACCTCCATAAAAATCTTCTCCAAAGCAAACTTCATGCTACTCAAGTCAGAAGTGACAAACGTCATGACACCCATGCAGACGGGAACTGAAAGTTCAACTGCTGAGTCCTACACTAAGGCACTGTACGAGCACATCCACTCATGCATGAATTGTGTCATCCTAAATAGAACCAAGATGCTCTCTTCCAAAAAAAGGAAGCCAATCTGGTGCTCCCCTGCCATAAACAAACTTTACAACAAAAGGAAGAAACTGTTGCAGAAAAGAGGAAAATTCCAGGATGCAAAAAACTCCCTTACCAGCCTCAGTAAGAAGCTGAGATCCCTCATAAAGTCATCCAAAGCTAGTTATGAAAATAAAATTGCCAAAGATTCCAAAGACAACCACAAGGCATTCTATAACTATGTCAAGAATCTAAATGGCAATGCTCAGATCTGCTCTGAGCTACAACAGAATGGCATTAAATATACTGATCCAAAGGATATTGCCAATATCCTGGCAGATCGATTCAGTGCCAACTTCACCCCCCTCTCATCCCCTAAACGGCCCATCTCAATACCGGAACATTGCCAAATTCCGGTAATAACGGCCACACAGTTAAAAAATGCACTCTCCAAAGCTAAGAATGCAGCATCCATGGAACCAGATGGCATCCCGGGCTGTGTACTACATGAACTACAAAATGAACTGGCACCTCACCTATGTGTCATGTTTAATCATAGCCTCAACTTAGGCTTCATGCCCACTGAGTGGCGCACAGCTACAGTTATCTCACTCCACAAGGGGGGATCCACTTTGTATCCCAGGAACTACCACCCCATCAGTCTGATGAGCCTGGTCTGCAAGGTCATGGAACATATTATCATGGAACTTATAAACAAAGACATTGGCAACCTTCAAACACTGGACCCCACCCAGTTTGGGTTTGTGAAGGCCCAATCTTGTCTCCTGAACCTGATTGACTTCTTTGAATCAGTCTCCAGAGCTGTGGATGAGGGTAAGGCAGTCCACACAGCCTATCTGAACCTTGCCAAGGCCTTTGACACCATCCCCCACTCTGGAATCATAGACAGACTTACTAAGATGGGCCTTAATCCCTACGTCACTCGATGGGTTGCCAACTGGCTTACTGACAGAACCCACACTGTAAAAGTAGCCAACTCCAAATCCAGCTCCAGACATGTGAGAAGTGGAGTACCTCAGGGTTCAGTCCTGGGACTGCTCTTGTTTGGCATCTACTTCTCTGACATACAGGCCAACACTAAGGGACTCTGGCTAACAAAGTTCCCAGATCACTGCAAACTGGGAGCCTTTATTGATTCCCCACATTATGTGGATACTCTACAAAAGGGCCTTACAGAAACAGATGCTTGTGCCAGAGCCATGGGCTCAAGCTCAATGCCAAGAAATATATAGTTATACCCTTCGGGAAAAAAACATGTACCCATGAATTACCATATAGGTGGCAGTACACTAAACACTGAAAGTGTGATAAGAGACTTAGGGACACAGGTGGATAGTGGTCTCATCTTTGATAACCACATCGCCACAAAAGTTAGGAACTCCTTCTATGTGGCACACCTCATCACTAAGGGCTTTTCATCCAGAAAAAAGGAGGTCATTGTCCCACTGTACTCATCCCTCATTAGACCCATTATAGAATTCAACGCCCTGTTAGGTATGTAACTCTCAAGACATCTGCAACAACTGGAAAGGCCACAGAAATACCTCACTAAAAGAATCACAGGCCTAAAGCAGATGCCCTATGCTGACCACCTTAAAAAACTCCAGCTATACTCTGTCGTATATCATCTACTCTCTGCATAACATACAAGGCCATGTCAAACCCCGAGCTGTTGGACATGCTACACTTAAAGAAATCCCAATCCATCAGAGTAACACGCTCCATGGATCTAAACCTTGTCATCACTATAAGCAAAACACACTGGAGGGATAGTTTCCTGATCCAGAGACTCCCCAGACTCTGGAATAGACTGCCCATACATGTCAATCAGAGTGCCTCTTTGGCCCTCTTCAAAAAGAACCTTGATGACTAAATGGGAGAAAGGACATTCACCCCGGAGATCACATCAGTCGCCCTGCTAGACAGAGGTCGAGGGAAGTAAATAGTATGGGAAGAAATAGCCAGGGAATTGTTAAGGCTAGGCTTGTACAGGCCCTAGGGCCGATAGCTTAGTACCAACCTATGAACCTATGAACCAGCCAACTATTTATCAGGTACTTTAAGGCCCTTAACAAAAGGGTGCCCAATCTTACTGTGTAATGCTACTATCAATACAAATGGTAGTTTGACTAAGAGCAAGGTTATTAGGAGTGGCCCACAGTGTCACCAAATAAATATCTGTCTCACAAAGATCAGCCACAATAACATATTTAAATGTATTTAATAATAAATAATAAAGGAACAAGAAAATACTCGGTATATATTCACAGTTACATCAGATTTCAAAATCACAGGAAATATTTAAAACATTGCAGAACAGTCTCAAATAAATAAAGAAAAGCATCTCAATTAAACTTTGCTATATTCCTGACTATATCTAAAAGAATTACTATAACCTATAAACGTACTCACGCAAGGCAGATGTGGTGAGTGAATCTTGATGTTTTCAGACCAAGGACAGAATACAGAATGCAGAGTCTCTCTCAGAGAGTTCTTAAATTAATATCTCAGATACTACTGCTGGGATAACTTGCAGAATGACATAATTTCTTATCATCTGACTCTATCCCAGGTAACCCCCCCCCCACTGCTGAAAGCTAGCAGTATTTAGCATCTGCCTATGAAAATACATAAACAAGGGCTTTTCCTCAGATCTGTGCAGTTGTTGGAAGTCATAAAACAATAAAACACTTCCACATCTCAAGCCTAGTAATTATTTCCCCTTCAAGACAACACAGATAGCTCGCTAGTATAGTTATCCTGTCTGTTGCTGTTATAAAGTAATTTAATTTCAGCTATTTTTCTGAAATGTTGTAACTTAACCTCCTGTATTCCAGTTTCCCCTGTTAAGATATATGCATTTCAATGGTTACAATAGTGTATGTACATTTCTGTTCTATTTCAGTAGGGTACACTGTGGATACATTTTAAACAGCACTTTGTAAAACACCTCTTCAGCACACATGTCTGTACAAACCATCTTAAACGGCATAGAGCTCTAATACATTTGTAACACAAACATCTTATATGAATAATTTTGATATTCACAAATAACATATAATTATTTACAAAATTCCAGATAGCTGTGCTGGCAGTATCTACTTTTGTTACACTTCTTTATAAATCATGTTAATATTCACAAAGGACATATAATTATTTACAGAATTCCAGCTAGCTGTGCTGACAGTACTTCCTTTGTCACAGTTATCATATGTTCATTTGTATTTATAAAGGTGTACTCTGAATTTAAATGATCTGCATTATTGTCCATATCATAGATAGTGGCACATATAGTAGCTCCTCACCAAGACACCCAGGCAGCCCAAACATCGCCTAGTTCATAGGCTGATAGGTTAATCCTAGTCAAGAAAAGTTCCAAAACACAAACGCTGGTACTCGGAAAACAAAGGCAACAGTGAGCTGTAGAAAAACCTTCTCTTTAATACCTTAAGCACTACAAAAGCTTTTCGTGCGTACAATGTACGAACTTCATCAGAGGACAAACATTTTCTAAAATTATCCACATCCTTTAAGTAACTTCCTGTAGGTCAACTGATATGTCGTAATTAAACATATTAGATTTTTAATTACTTAAAAAACAGTAATAAATTTTAAAATTTTAAAAGACTATACAACCAGCATCAATTCGATTTACAGGACCATTTAAAACATATTTTACAAATGTAAAGTTCCAAAGAATGAGCTTCAAAAAAACTCTAAACTATCAAAATATATAAATAAGTAAGTAAACAAATAATCCTAAGCAGCTTACTAGTCTAATGATAATTTATTGGTAAAATCTACCATTCACCTTAATACATCTATATTATAGGTGTTAATACTTATTTAATATCATAGGGCAAAGAAACCAAAAGAAGAAATAAAATAAAATAAAAAGAAACCAATATAATAAATTACCTTGTAAGGCTACGAAGTTTTAAAATAGGCATAATGGAACAGATATCATTTAATCCAGGTAGACAGTATGAAAATAGTCTAATTTGCCAAATAAGTTCTAAACGTTCTAGTTGTAATTCTATTGGTCCCCTCTGACATTAGGTATAAGTTGGTCCAATATCCAGAATTTGAAGTTATGATCTGGACATTCACTAATATGCTTTGCAAGAGCATTCTCATCATTACATTTTCTAATGCTGTACACATGCTCGTATATTCTATCTCAAGTCTTCTGATGGTTTTACCAACATAGAAGCAATGGCATAACTGGCATATTGCCAGATAAATGACCATCTTTGAATTGCAATTATTTTTAAATTTACTTTTTAAGGTAAATCCATTGATTTTTACAGTGTGCCCTACTTGTATATATTTACAATAGGGGCAATTACCACATTTTGACATGTTTTTAAAACTTGATGTTATATTGGTGTTATTATTAATTACATCCAATATTTGTTTAAAGTTCCTATCATGTCTTATAGTAATTTTAGGTCTGTCACCTAATTTGTTTGTTAATTCTTTATTCTCCTTCAAAATATTCCAATTTTTATAAAAGATGTTCTTTAGTAATGAAAAGTCGGAACAATAAGTTAATGTTAAACTGTATTCGAAAGGTAACTGATCCTGATTTGATAAAGTGTTAAAATTATTAACCTGGTCTGGGCTAGCTAGAGCATGTTGGCAGGTTTCTGTTCTCCATAAAATAGGTTTATAAAACCCATTATTTCTTTTTCTGATTACTTCATCTATGATGTTGTCTATAAAGCTACCTGGATAAGCTCTATTAAGAAACATACTTCTTAAATTATCACATTCGCCCACAAATTCTTCTAGTTTACTGACCATTCTGGCTGCTCTCACGGCCTGGCTTTTAACTACCGATTTCTTTTGATGGATAGGGTGGGCACTAGTAAAATGCAGAAAGGTATTGGAATAGGATACCTTCCTATGAATTCTAGATTCAAACCTACCTACCATGTCATTCTTAACTAGAAGCACATCCAGGTAAGCTATTTCTTTGGTATTAAAATTAAATGTAAATTCAAGAAAATCGGTGGTCGAATTGAAGTAATCAACTAGATTCGCTGCCTCATGTGCTGAACCTTCTAATAGGATGAAAATATCATCCAAATATCTCGTATAAAACCTTATTTTTGAGGTAGTGTCTCTTTGAACTAGCACATGTTCCTTTTCCCAGAAGCTCATGACCAAATTAGCAAAACTTGAACCACAAGGGGAGCCCATGGCTAGCCCTTTCTTTGATGGTAAAATTTGCCATTGAATGTTATAATATTGTGTGCCAAGACTATTGTAAGTAGTTCCTCAATCAGCCATATCTCCGCATTTGTTGCATTCATATTTTTCAGATTTAATGATATCCATTCTATACCCATGTCTTGTGGAATTGACGTATAAAGATCTTTAACGTCTATAGTAAGTAGATTATAATTTTGGTTAAAGGGTACCTCATTGATCTTGGCTAAAATGACCAAGAGTCTTTACAAATGGTGGGCTCCAGTTGAACATATTTTTCAAAAGGCCATCTACCATTTTGCACACGATAGGTAATGCTGTTTGTTCCACTAACTATTGGTCTAAAGGGTGGGTTTTCCACATTCTTATGAATCTTAGGTATTCCAAAAAGAATGGGTGCAACCGGTGATGTTAGGATTAGGTAATTAAGTTGGTCTAAGGTAATTCTTCCTTCTATAAAGAGGTCATTAATATACCCTTTCACCCTTTTAATGGCTTGATTATATTCATTTAACGAAACGTGTACATAGGCATCAGTTTGTAACATGTCTTCTATTTTACAAACATAGTCACACTGGTCCATAAAAACTAGGCCCCCACCTTTGTCCGGTTTCATAATACGGACTTTAAAATTTTGTAGGGCTTTCAACCATTCTAATTCCACTGGGTTCAGGTTACTCCTATTTTTAATTTACTATTAAGGTAAAAATTCCTGATATCTAGTTCACATATTTTTTCAAATAATACAAGATTATCATGCAATGGAGGGTTGAAAGTGCTGGGGACTCTATGTTTATTGTTAGGACCAAGTAGAGTGTTACCTAGAATCATGGCTAAATTCAATTTACGTACATATAGTTTAAGATCTATAATACTGTTAGTAACATTCAAAAAGTTGAGGGGAACAAAAGTCAATCCTTTTGCTAGTAGATCAGCTAGTTCCGGGGAGACGGACATGGTAGAGTAGTTATAGATGGTAAAATCTCCTTGAGTGTTTTTTACAGCATGAAAATTCGATGGAAAGATATTTTCCGCTATTTCCACTTGGTTGTTCTCTTCTTCTGGTTCCATCTGTTTTGCCCCGTCCCTCTGAAAATTTGAATGTTTTTTATTGTTGTTATAATTAGTAGTATTAGACACCCCTTTAATAGGTGGTACAGGTGTTGGGTTACCACTGTTCTTATTAAGGTTATATATACGTTCACTTCTCCTAAGCCCATCCAAGTTGTTTTGTAAAGTACTTGCGTAAGATGTAGAGGGAGTTGATTCATCCAGTTCAACTGATGGATCACTAGCCGAGGTATTAGTGTTCCTATTTGGAATATTTTGACTAGTGTCAGTATCAGTAAATTCACACTGTAAGGGTGGAACCCTTCCTGATCTTAATGGGACATGATTTTTCAATTTATTCCATTCCTGAGCCGGTGGAGGGGCAGGATAAGCTGTCCCTTCATCATACTGTGTGCAGTCCCTTTGAATCTTTTTATTTTTGTTGCTCTGGCTTTCATTAGATAGGCATCAATGGTTTCGAATATTTTGACATATTCGAATTTATATCTAGGAAAGTCAGGATGTGATTTAATTTGAGTGTCCAGTAAGGAGATATTATCATTCAGTTCTTCATTAAACAGAGTATAATTCACCTTCATTAATTCAATAAGTTCCAAACCCTGTTTGTTAAAAAGTTTAACCAATTCTTGATGGAAATTAGAGTTAGGGACCAATCCTGTCGGATATTGCCAAATTCTCAGTCCTTTAGGGACTATTTGCAGTCTTAGACATTCATTAAAATAATCAATTTCTAAAGCATACTTTTTATATTTAAGCAAAAAATGATCAAATTCATTTAGCAGATTTAAAATGTCATTATTATCCCTAGCCGGACTCACCATGCCTGGCGTTGTAGAGTTCTGATTCCAAATGCCATTTGCTTGTAGCCAGTTTGTTAAATTAGGTAATCCAATAAGCCCTGGGATATTAGCAATAGAACCGGTCGGTTGCACAGCGTTGTTGACCCGTTCAGACCCTGAACTGGAATCTGAAATGGCAGGTCTTTCTGCTAATAATTGTGTATCCGGAGAGTTTCTTATTCTTTGCCCACAAGGTATACTCGCTGTAGAGCTAGGGGATGTATTGCCGATTGTTAACACAGCTCTAGATGCACTGGGAGTATTTGCGCGAGTATATGAGGTAGTGGGTAGAGAGTTTCCACTGTTATTTCCCTCCGAAGCACTGCTATTTCCAGATGCCAATAGGTTACGCTCATTACCGGGCTGCTGCTGATAATGCTGGTTGGAAAGTGCAGGTTGACATAGCTTCTCGACCTTCTCGGTAAGCTTGTTCACCTGCTGAGTCAATTTATGAATAATATTCAAAATATTAGTGGCGTTGTCATCCACGCAGATTTCCGCATTCCCTTCCACTTGAAGAGAAGGCAGTAGTTCTTCTACAGAACTCACCGAGTTGCCTGGACTCGACATACTGAAGAAAAGTTCCAAAACACAAACGCTGGTACTCGGAAAACAAAGGCAACAGTGAGCTGTAGAAAAACCTTCTCTTTAATACCTTAAGCACTACAAAAGCTTTTCGTACGTACAATGTACGAACTTCATCAGAGGACAAACATTTTCTAAAATTATCCACATCCTTTAAGTAACTTCCTGTAGGTCAGCTGATATGTCGTAATTAAACATATTAGATTTTTAATTACTTAAAAACAGTAATAAATTTTAAAATTTTAAAAGACTATACAACCAGCATCAATTCGATTTACAGGACCATTTAAAACATATTTTAAAAATGTAAAGTTCCAAAGAATGAGCTTCAAAAAACTCTAAACTATCAAAATATATAAATAAGTAAGTAAACAAATAATCCTAAGCAGCTTACTAGTCTAATGATAATTTATTGGTAAAATCTACCATTCACCTTAATACATCTATATTATAGGTGTTAATACTTATTTAATATCATAGGGCAAAGAAACCAAAAGAAGAAATAAAATAAAATAAAAAGAAACCAATATAATAAATTACCTTGTAAGGCTCTGAAGTTTTAAAATAGGCATAATGGAACAGATATCATTTAATCCAGGTAGACAGTATGAAAATAGTCTAATTTGCCAAATAAGTTCTAAACGCGTTCTAGTTGTAATTCTATTGGTCCCCCTCTGACATTAGGTATAAGTTGGTCCAATATCCAGAATTTGAAGTTATGATCTGGACATTCACTAATATGCTTTGCAAGAGCATTCTCATCATTACATTTCCTAATGCTGTACACATGCTCGTATATTCTATCTCGAAGTCTTCTGATGGTTTTACCAACATAGAAGCAATGGCATAACTGGCATATTGCCAGATAAAAGACCATCTTTGAATTGCAATTATTTTTAAATTTACTTTTTAAGGTAAATCCATTGATTTTT
The DNA here is from genome assembly GCF_019279795.1 of Protopterus annectens. Lineage (NCBI taxonomy): Eukaryota > Metazoa > Chordata > Ceratodontiformes > Protopteridae > Protopterus > Protopterus annectens. Next base: position 193,392,877 of record NC_056726.1, read on the forward strand.
TGATTCTAGGTAACACTCTACTTGGTCCTAACAATAAACATAGAGTCCCCAGCACTTTCAACCCTCCATTGCATGATAATCTTGTATTATTTGAAAAATATGTGAACTAGATATCAGGAATTTTTACCTTAATAGTAAATTAAAAATAGGAGTAACCTGAACCCAGTGGAATTAGAATGGTTGAAAGCCCTACAAAATTTTAAAGTCCGTATTATGAAACCGGACAAAGGTGGGGGCCTAGTTTTTATGGACCAGTGTGACTATGTTTGTAAAATAGAAGACATGTTACAAACTGATGCCTATGTACACGTTTCGTTAAATGAATATAATCAAGCCATTAAAAGGGTGAAAGGGTATATTAATGACCTCTTTATAGAAGGAAGAATTACCTTAGACCAACTTAATTACCTAATCCTAACATCACCGGTTGCACCCATTCTTTTGGAATACCTAAGATTCATAAGAATGTGGAAAACCCACCCTTTAGACCAATAGTTAGTGGAACTAACAGCATTACCTATGCGTGTGCAAAAATGGTAGATGGCCTTTTGAAAAAATATGTTCAACTGGAGCCCACCATTTGTAAAGACTCTTGGTCATTTTTAGCCAAGATCAATGAGGTACCCTTTAACCAAAATTATAATCTACTTACTATAGACGTTAAAGATCTTTATACGTCAATTCCACAAGACATGGGTATAGAATGGATATCATTAAATCTGAAAAATATGAATGCAACAAATGCGGAGATATGGCTGATTGAGGAACTACTTACAATAGTCTTGGCACACAATATTATAACATTCAATGGCAAATTTTACCATCAAAAGAAAGGGGTAGCCATGGGCTCCCCTTGTGGTTCAAGTTTTGCTAATTTGGTCATGAGCTTCTGGGAAAAGGAACATGTGCTAGTTCAAAGAGACACTACCTCAAAAATAAGGTTTTATACGAGATATTTGGATGATATTTTCATCCTATTAGAAGGTTCAGCACATGAGGCAGCGAATCTAGTTGATTACTTCAATTCGACCACCGATTTTCTTGAATTTACATTTAATTTTAATACCAAAGAAATAGCTTACCTGGATGTGCTTCTAGTTAAGAATGACATGGTAGGTAGGTTTGAATCTAGAATTCATAGGAAGGTATCCTATTCCAATACCTTTCTGCATTTTACTAGTGCCCACCCTATCCATCAAAAGAAATCGGTAGTTAAAAGCCAGGCCGTGAGAGCAGCCAGAATGGTCAGTAAACTAGAAGAATTTGTGGGCTTAATGTGATAATTTAAGAAGTATGTTTCTTAATAGAGCTTATCCAGGTAGCTTTATAGACAACATCATAGATGAAGTAATCAGAAAAGAAATAATGGGTTTTATAAACCTATTTTATGGAGAACAGAAACCTGCCAACATGCTCTAGCTAGCCCAGACCAGGTTAATAATTTTAACACTTTATCAAATCAGGATCAGTTACCTTTCGCACACAGTTTAACATTAACTTACTGTTCCGACTTTTCATTACTAAAGAACATCTTTTATAAAAATTGGAATATTTTGAAGGAGAATAAAGAATTAACAAACAAATTAGGTGACAGACCTAAAATTACTATAAGACATGATAGGAACTTTAAACAAATATTGGATGTAATTAATAATAACACCAATATAACATCAAGTTTTAAAAACATGTCAAAATGTGGTAATTGCCCTATTGTAAATATATACAAGTAGGGCACACTGTAAAAATCAATGGATTTACCTTAAAAGTAAATTTAAAAATAATTGCAATTCAAAGATGGTCATTTATCTGGCAATATGCCAGTTATGCCATTGCTTCTATGTTGGTAAAACCATCAGAAGACTTGAGATAGAATATACGAGCATGTGTACAGCATTAGAAAATGTAATGATGAGAATGCTCTTGCAAAGCATATTAGTGAATGTCCAGATCATAACTTCAAATTCTGGATACTGGACCAACTTATACCTAATGTCAGAGGGGACCAATAGAATTACAACTAGAACGTTTAGAACTTATTTGGCAAATTAGACTATTTTCATACTGTCTACCTGGATTAAATGATATCTGTTCCATTATGCCTATTTTAAAACTTCGTAGCCTTACAAGGTAATTTATTATATTGGTTTCTTTTTATTTTATTTTATTTCTTCTTTTGGTTTCTTTGCCCTATGATATTAAATAAGTATTAACACCTATAATATAGATGTATTAAGGTGAATGGTAGATTTTACCAATAAATTATCATTAGACTAGTAAGCTGCTTAGGATTATTTGTTTACTTACTTATTTATATATTTTGATAGTTTAGAGTTTTTGAAGCTCATTCTTTGGAACTTTACATTTTAAAATATGTTTTAAATGGTCCTGTAAATCGAATTGATGCTGGTTGTATAGTCTTTTAAAATTTTAAAATTTATTACTGTTTTTAAGTAATTAAAAATCTAATATGTTTAATTACGACATATCAGCTGACCTACAGGAAGTTACTTAAAGGATGTGGATAATTTTAGAAAATGTTTGTCCTCTGATGAAGTTCGTACATTGTACATACGAAAAGCTTTTGTAGTGCTTAAGGTTAATCCTAGTCACTTAACCTAACAATATATAGTCTAGCTATGCATCCCAGAAACTATCTATGATAGGTTTACCTCCTTGCTTAAGAAGGGCTATACTGCTAAATCCTGGAGTAAATTTACATGAATACATCAAGTCATCAGGACTTGATCTGAAGGAGGCTATGGTATTAGAAGTAGACCTCCACAAGAGAATCTATCCAAACTGCTATGGAAGCCAAAACCTTTAATTCTCTTTCTTAGAAATCATTAAGCTCCTACTTGATAACCAAGCTCTCCTGTCAGTTTGAAAATGCAGAGAGTTCCATAACTGCCTATGGGGGTTCTTGTCCTAAACACTGCAATGGGAACACTGTAGCTGACTGATTAAATAGGTACAAGGGTGTCAATAGTGCAGCATTCTGAGTAACATGTTATAGAAGATGCATAATATTCATCAATGTATAGTTCATGACTGGGCAGAGTTTGATAATCTACTAAATGTCCTAAAACAAACCATGTGCCAATTTTAAACTGAAGCAATGTTCTAATTAAGAGTGAAATTCATAAATACAGTTTGCAATTGCATAGGGTTGCTACACATTATAATACACATACCAGAGCTCTAAGTAACTCATAAACCCCTATTAAATGTAGAGTAGTGTGTGCTGATATTGTATAATTGGGACTCTGGGAACAGATAAACTCCAAAGTGATTCATAAAAACACTAACTCATTGGTGCACAACTATTCTCCATTGTAATTTCTTACAGTTGCATAAGAGGAGACAAAACACAACAAAATGTTTAATGAAACAACAAGTAAGTCAAGTCATCAAAACTGATGTGTTGCCCAGTATAACATAGCTCAGCAATGACATCACCTTCTAAAGAACTGTCAATGTATGTATAGCATTTGACCTATCAGAACTGTGGAGTATTACTGTCACAGTACAGTACAGTACAGACATGCACTGTATTACATCCATGCCCAATCCACTTATCAGAGTACAAAGGTATTTTTGTTATTGTAAACTTACCTCCTCTCATTATTAATAACAATAACTCTCTATTCTACATTTTTTATATCCCTAGCATGCTCTCTTACTCATGTACCAAATGCCCTTTTGCTCACCCCAATATAAAATTTCCCACATGGACATCTAAGTGCATACGCTACTCTTACACTATCACACCTATAATTTCCCTGGACGTCATATTTATGTCCTTTAATTTGGGGGAAAATTTCAACAACAAAACTACAGCATAAACATTTATAGAGCATGTTAGGGATATAAAAATGTAGAATAGAGAGTCCAGTGGCTTTACATTTTAAAAATGTTCATAATGGTAGATGAATGGACTCCAGTTGCTTCAGAAGGAATCAATTTGTATTTTAAAGGTGGATACACTGACCCCAAGAGGTTAAATATTTAATGCAACTGGAGAATGCTATTGTAATTTTGGTATTGTTTGATTAATGTGATGAGTGCAATTAAGGTGATTGTACATAAGGCATGTTTATGTAGTGATATTTTATACTCTGTAAAGGCTGTTAAGGCCTAGGAGCTAGAGAATTTTATTGTTTTGATTAAATTAAAAGGTTCTTCTGAATCTGGCCATTGGTTTGGTGGTATATTACCTCAGAGTTATAGTATGACTTATCCTATGGCATTGTCTGTTGACACAGTGCTGTCTAGACTGTATAAATAAATAGGTATGTGGTTTGAATCCACAATGATTGACTGCTGTGACTATGCATTTGTCATGCTGTGGAGAAAAGGCTTCAAATGCATGCAGGTTGTGTAGCTGTATTGTTATTGTGCTCTTCAATCACCTTCTTTCCTTTTCAGAGGAACATCACTGTGTTAAACTATGGTAATGTCATCCATTTAAATGTGGACTGTCAAGATTGTAAACCAACATCTTGTGTAGTGCATGCAATTCAAGCAATGTTCCATGTGTTGAGATCTTAGACAGTCAATTCAAATTTTGCCATTACGCCTTAGATTCACTTGTGTCAGTAAGACTGTGAATGTGTCTGTAGGTAGTAATGTTGTCATCCAGCTATCTGCTGCATAAATGTAGAGCTGGGGATTCCTATTACATGAATTTCTCCTCAATTTTTTACACAGAAGTGCTTTATTTGATAATGATAATTCCACTGGATGACATTTGGCCTCCTTAAGAAAACTACTAAGGTTTTTCCCATGGCATGAGGAAATGAGACAAAGTACTGCATGCTGTTCCCTAAGTAAGGCATGTGTTCAAATCTATCCACACTTTGTGCATGATTGCAATTCTTCCATAACAGAGACGATTGCATTACTCATCATATGTGTTTGGGTATACCTAATATCCGGCAATGTTGTGGGACAAATAGACCTCTAGCAACAGTCTTTTAAAGAAATTGCAGGCACACATAGCCTTTGTAGCAATAATGTGATGTAGGGCTTCAAATATCCAAACAGCTCACAATTTTTGCAACAATTGATGAGTTCATTCTTCACAGTATCATATAGCTTCTTTTGTCACATAGTCAGGTATTCAAAACCCACATTGCCTGACTGTAAGTAGTGTGTGCCCTTATACTGTTATGCATGAATGGCATCCACATGTGTTATAATGTGCACACTTAAAGTGGGATTACCCTCCCCATCCCTTTTATCTCATACAAATTGGCTGCAACACAATCATATGATGTAATAAATTCACATAGGCGGAGTTTCATAGTTGTGTTAAGACTTCTACTGTGGTGCATGTGATTCATACACATATCATTAGTTGGTGGATTTACATAGCTTTCTGTTCAATTCCAGCAAAGGGCAACATTATATGAATGTACTGATGTTAGACAAACAACACTGCATGAAGACATTATTAGCAATTTTTACTTTAGACAAATAAATATAAACATATTTTGTAATTTCCTGTTAGTAAGACAGTTGTCCTGAAAATGTAGTTTGAGGGCTCCTGTGGCACATGCATTCAGTAATGACTTGTATAGCATAGCTGTACAGATAGACTGTGGTTCAATGCTGGGACAGTGTAGACAAAAACAACAGAACCTTGTCCTTGGTCAGGAAACATTTATACTGCACTGCTGACAGTTGTGTGAATATCAACATAGTTACCTCCTTGTCATCATTCTGACAAAATAATATTGTACAAACTATTATCAAATGTCCTTTCTTATTTCACACATTGAGTTCAGTTATTTGTGTCAAGTTCCATTGCTATGTCCTGTAGCAGATGCAGTCAATGCATAACCTAGTATGATAGCCAGGGGTCTGAATTTAGTAGTGTCTGTCTATCAGATAACTGCGTCAGATACACATGGCTTAGACAAAGAAAGTATTTATGTGGCAGTCAAAGGGCAACATTTTTAAGTCATCACCCTCCATGTAGGGGATCCATACCCATTACAGTAGGAAAGTGCTGTAAGCCCTGCAAGTGTGTTCATCATGACACGCATAGTATGTCTATTTCTGTGGCATCAACGGTCATTACGCAGCTTTCTGATATCTGTCCTGACGTGTTCCAGTCTAGCAAGTTGAAATGTTGAGTATATAATTGATTGTTCACAGGCATTACTTATTTTCCGAATAATAATGTTCCATATTGCATGTCTTCATCCAAATATTTTTGTGTTTTCTTCACACACTTTATAGGACATGAGAACATAAATAACCTTTCTTACTGTATAGCATGATGCAAGATAATCATAAATTGTGATTTTGTCTGTGTTAGTACACTTTCTTGTATGTTTGTGTTTGGTTACCTGCTGTTATGGCAGTGTTTGTTGTAATTTCTTGTGAGAATGTCCAGTATAATGATGTAGTAGATGTGCTTCATTTATGAACCAGACTTGAACTACTAAATGTCATCAGATGTATGTTGTCGTTTGACACCTGTGCATTTTGAGTTTTTTATATTGCTGTCTAGGATGCACGTGAATATATAACACATACTTGTCTAATACACTATCCCACTATTAACAGGGAATCCTATACAACACCAAATATAAAGGTACAGAAATTCTTGGATTTTGTAAACAAAATTCCCTGGACCAAATTGTCAATACACCAACCAAGGCTGCAAACATACCAGGTTTGGTCATCACTAATATGGGAGAGTGCTGCGCATTCACTAGTGTAATGTCTTCCCTGGTAAGGACAGACCACAAAATAGTCACCTTTGAAGAAAATAAAACAGGACCCCCAGCTAACCCTGGAATATTCAGGAACTACTCTAAGGCTAACTTCTTGCCATTAAGTGATAACCTGGCAAAATTTCAAGCCTCCATAAACCCTGAGAACACTGCTGCCTATGCAGAACGGTTCACAGAAACTCTATGCAACCATGTTAATAGCTGCACAGAGGCAGGTGTACCCACCAGGAAGAAGTACAGAACTAAAAAAAAAAAAAAAAAAAAAAAAAAAGCAAGCGACCCAGCTGGAATCGCAAAATTAATAGGCTGTATAACAGCAGGATAAAGGCACTATCATCACACTAAACAAACAACTCAGAGGAAAAATATTCCTCTAAGTCTACCAAAGTCAAATTTGAGGTAGATTTGGTCTTCCAAGCTAAGAAAAACCACAAGGCATTCTTTAGCTATGTCCATAAGGGTCTATATTACAACATCGAAGTTTCAAAACTTCAAATGTTCTAATATCGACCCCTATTCAGCGAAAGCTGAAAATATCGAAGCAACAGAAAACCAAATTTTTTCCTAGGGAAAGAATTTGGTTGCCTGTTTCTGTTGCTTCGGTATTTTCAGTGCTGTGGTGGAAAGTTACGGGTTGGGTTCAGGTAAGTGTGCGATTGAGTGTGGGTTAGGTTAGTTAGGGTTAGAGTGTGGGTTAGGTATGTGTGCAATTGTGTGGATGTGAGGGTTAGGGCAGGTTAGATGAGTTAGGGTTAGGGCACTGGTCAGGTAAGTGTGGAATTGTGTGGACGCGAGGGTTAGGGTGGAGTAGGTGAGTTAGGGTTAGGGCATGGATGAGGTGAGTTAGGGTTAGGGTTTGGGTTAAGGTAAGTGGATAGTTAGTGGTGTGTGTGTATAGTTTAGTGTAGGGTTAGGTGTAAGATTTTAGGTGTATTAGTGTGGATTGCTGTCCATTTGGTGTGCTTGTGTTGTGTGTATGTGTTTTGGAACAGTAAATTATTTCCCTCGGAAAAATTCACTGTTCTGTATGTTTGATGTTTTCAGCTTTCGCTGAATAGGGGTCGATATTAGAACATTCAAAGTTTTGAAACTTCAGTGTTCTGATATAGACCCATCCATAACCTCAAAGGCAATACACAATTGTCTGAAGAGCTCATTGTAAATGGAACCACCTATACTGAGCCACAAGATATAGAAATCCTACTGGCTGACCACTTCAGCTCCAACTTTACCACTTTCTCCCCCCTCAATCTTCCCTCTGGAAATACCATTAAATATAACTCCCCTTGCTTTAATTAGGGAACAGGTCCTTAATGCTCTCTCTAAGGCCAAGAACACTGCATCAATGGGCCCATTCAATATCCCAGGGTGCCTTCTAAACTGCATGAAATATGACCTTTGCAATTGCTATTTAAAATAGCCTCTAAACAGACCCCATGCCTCATGAAGGAAGAACAGCAACAGTCATCTGTCTACACAAAGATAGGCCATCTACAGACCATGAAAACTACAGACCCATAAGTCTCACTAGTCTTATATGCAAAGCCATGGAAAGAATTACCATGGAAATGATCAATAATGATATAGCAAATCTCCCAGTCTGGTTTCATCAAGGGCAGGTCATGCCTACTCAACCTGGTGGACATCTTTGAGAAGGTCACCAAAGCAATGGATGAGAGCAAAATGGTTTATACTGCCTACCTTGACCTGGCCTAGGCATTTGAAATGAAACCCCACTTGGGCATTTTTGACAAACTCAGGAGGTTAGGTTCAAACCCGTATGTCACCCAGTGGATAGCCAACTGGCTCACAGACAGGACCCAGGAAGTTAAAAGTGGAGTCTGCCTCTACAAAGAGGCCATTCGCAAGTAGAGTCCCTCAGAGATCAGTCCTTGGATCACTCTTTTTTAGCATTTACTTCTCTGAAGTCAAGGTCAGTGTCAATGATCTCTGGATGACTACATTTGCAGATGATTGCAAATTAGGAGCTGTCATTGAATCCCACACTGACACAAATGTTCTCCAAGAAGGGCTGACACAGACAAACAACTGGTGTCAGAGCCATGGACTAAAACTAAATGCCAGGAAATGCATAATAGTATCCTTTGGGAAGCCATCCACCCCTGGTTACTATCATTTTGACAGCACAGTCCTTAGGGTTGACACAGTAGTCAGTGACTTAGGGACACACATAGATAGTAATCTAGCCTTTGATTATCACGTGTCTACAGTGGTGAGGAAATCATTCTATGTTGCAAAACTTATAAACAAAGGTATGGCATCTAAGTCCAAGGAAGTCACTGCTCCCTGTATTCAGCATTCATCAGACCTATCATTGAGTACAATGCCCCCTTTGGTATGTACCTAACCAGTCATATCCAACAACTGGAATGTCCACAGAGGATCCTCACTAAAAGAATACAGAGCATAAGTAAAATGTTCTATGCAGACCACCGCAAGGCCCAATCCCTGTATGCTATCTCCTACAGGATGCTGAGAGGGAAATCTATGCCTGGCATGCAGGGCATTGTCAGACCCCATGCTGATGGACTGCCTTCATATCAGCAAAACAAAGAGCACCAGAATTACCTGTTCTAAAGACTTAAACCATGCCTGTGATATAAATAGGACTTGCTGGAGAAACAGGTACAGGTTCCCCATCTATGTAAAACAGAATCCCTCTCTAACTGAACTCAACTTTAACTTAGACAATTGGATGGGAAACAGGAAATTCATCCCTGGCTTGGCATCTATGTCTCTAATGGACACAGTCAACTTGTAAATGTTTCATTTCTCAGGCCCCTGCTTGTAAATGACTCATCACCCAAGCCTCTACTTACACTTATCAAGGGTACCAGAACTTGTCAGAGATTTGGGATGTATGGCTAGGCTTAAAAAGGCCCTTGTGGTCGTTAGTCTACTAAGCATTAATGAACCTATGATTATGTTTTAAGGTAATACACCCACTATCTATAAATAAACTCCACTATCTATGTTTGCCAAATGACAAAAAAATGGCAAACAAATCCCATTCTGCTGTGCATTACATAACAGTTGTGGGGCTCATTTCTTGTTATTTATGTACTATGAAGTGGAAAATACAACAGTTGTGTTGGTTATCACACATACATTCCCAGTATATACATATCATAATTGCTGTTCTGAACTGTTTGTAAGTTTCTTGGAGGCCATTGTTTGCTTGGGCTAAAGGGAAGTCTCTGTGTTCATCAGTGGCAGTGATAAACATTGAGCAGCCTGCCTGCCCCTGTGGGAGTGGTTACTGCCTTGAAACTGTAGTTTTATTGGCCATTTTGGGTCAATTCCTAACTCCTTGATCTCCCTCTCTTAAAACACAATTGCCTCGTGGTTTTGCCATCTTTTTGGACTTGTTGGCTGTTGGTGAAGCACCCACCAAGAGGAGAAAACACTGAGAGAAGAAAGGAGCCACGTTTGAGATTTTAAGTATTTTGCTTCAGATTATTTGTTAAGTTTTGATGCATTGCCGCCTACTTTTGAGCATTTTCTGGCTTGTTAAACTTGATTTCTGTGTTGGTAACTGTATTTAGAACACGACCTAGAGCTAATTACTGAATTTCCTGCCTGCACTTATTTTTAAAATCGTTTTTTTCTTAAAACTTGAATTTTATCTGTCTCTGGCCTAGCACTCAAGTGTGGGGTCATTTACTGCACTGTTCTAACTTGTTGATACCTGTGAACCTCTGCTTTCCTTAAAAAAAAAACAACAACAAAAAATCTTGCTTTTTTCCCACTTTTCTGAGATTTAAAAAAGTTCAGTTACAGATTTGCTGTTCTGAACTGTTTGTAAGTTTCTTGGTGGCCATTGTTTGCTTGGGCTAAAGGGAAGTCTCTGTGTTCATCAGTGGCAGTGATAAACATTGAGCAGCCTTCCTGCCCCTGTGGGAGTGGTTACTGCCTTGAAACTGTAGTTTTATTGGCCATTTGGGTCAATTCCTAACTCCTTGATCTCCCTCTCTTAAAACCCGATTGCCTCGTGGTTTTGGCATCTTTTTGGACTTGTTGGCTGTTGGTGAAGCACCCATCAAGAGGAGAAAATGCTGAGAGAAGAAAGGAGCCACTTTTGAGAATTTAAGTATTTTGCTTCAGATTATTTGTTAAGTTTTGCTGCATTGCAGCCTACTTTTGAGCATTTTCTGGCTTTTTAAACTTGATTTCTGTGTTGATAACTGTATTTAGAACACAACCTAGAGCTGATTACTGAATTTCCTGCCTGCACTTATTTTTAAAATCATTTTTTTCTTAAAACTTGCATTTTGTCTGTCTCTGGCCTAGCACTCAAGTGTGGGGTCATTTACTGCACTGCTCTAACTTGTTGATACTTGTGAACCTCTGCTTTCCTTAAAAAAAAATACAACAAAAAAATCTTGCTTTTTTCCCACTTTTCTGAGATTTAAAAAAGTTCAGTTACAGATTTGCTGTTCTGAACTGTTTGTAAGTTTCTTGGTGGCCATTGTATGCTTGGGCTAAAGGGAAGTCTCTGTGTTCATCAGTGACAGTGATAAACATTGAGCAGCATGCCTGCCCCTGTGGGAGTGGTTACTGCCTTGAAACTGTAGTTTTATTGGCCATTTTGGGTCAATTCCTAACTCCTTGATCTCCCTCTCTTAAAACCCTCTTTTGCGAGGTTTTGCGCAACATCGGGCAGCACTGCCTTACTGGGTTTAAACTATTCCTGGCTCCACAAAGTCTGCTCTTCACTTTTTCCCTTAGAACTGCTCTATCTCTCAAATTAAACACCATATTCTCATTCTAAGGCCCCTCACTGGTCCAAATAAGTAATTTTACAAGTTAGCACTAATAAACCATAAGCACTACTTACTCTTATACTCTCTATGATTACCTTGTCCCCTATTGGTCCATTTTAATTCAGTTCCCTATATTACTCTAGCATGTCCAAAGGTCAGTCAATGGTTTCCTCTCCAGTCCAGCTGGCGAATCTGGGAATTTTGAGGCAATGTTACAAGTGTCTCATGTACACGGGCAACCCTCTCCTCCTCCAAACAGGTTCAAATATATGTGAGAGATGCAACCATATAGCCAAACTGGAGGCTGAGCTCTCTCATCTCAAAACTGGTGTAACCAGTCAGGAGGAGAAGGTAACCTCACACAACACAATTCTAGTATCACATAGTCCCACCACAACAGCGAACCAAACACATAAAAACACAAAAACATACTCGGAGGCTGTAAATAAAAATCTACCTAAGCAACAGAGACCTCCAAAGCAGACATCCAAGCAAACACTACCCCAAAACAAAACACATACAACACATAGCACACAAAGTCAGTGTGCCAAGCAGTCACAGTCCTTAAGGCTGAATAACACACCTGATACTCTTGTAATAGGTGACTCTATTGTCAGACACACTGACGTCCTGGCTGAATAAAGTGAAGGTCACAGTGAGCTGCCTGTCGGGCGCTAGGATCCGCCACATAACGCAATCACTCAGGTCACTCCAAAGCAAATACAAATATGACTCAGTCATTGTACATGCTGGCGTGAATGACCTGAGACTACACGAAAAGAGACATACAGGAGCTCTATGATCATGTAGCCCAGGCCGGTATGACCCTGACCTTGAGCAGCATCTTACCCTCACCTAGAATGATGCCACAGTATAAAGTCAAAATGATCGATTTTAACAATTGGCTAAAATTTTGGTGTCATTCAAAGGGGATCCAGTGTCTGTCAGCCTGGGATGACATGCTCGCCAAGCCACGTTGCTTCGCTAGGGACAGCTTGCACCTGTCACCCCTGGGCTTTCGGATATTGGCAAAGGCTCTTCCCACCCCCATAGTGCCTTTTTAGGCAAGGCTCAAAAGTCAAACCTACCTCCATAGACAGCACAAGGAACAAGAAACTAAGGGTAATGCTGCTAAACACCAGAAGTCTTAACCTCAAGATGCATGCACTCGAAGCTCTCCTCAGTATGGAGAACATCAATATCTGTGCAGTGACAGAAACCTGGTTCAAGGCTCCAGAGAGCACCCGAGCACTAACAGGTTATACCTCATATCATGCTTTTCAGCCCCAAAACCTGGACCAAACCACAAAAGGAGGGGGAGTTTCCATATTTATCAAGGATATCCACACCTCCAGGTTAGTGGCATTGCACAAAGTATCGGAGACCATCCTTGTGCAACTGACAGTGGGCAAGACTGCTTTTCAGTTTATAGCATCCTACAGACCACCTTCTCAAAGTCAGGAATCCCACTCGGCTTTCCTGAAAACATTGGAGAACATGAAGATCTCTCCGAACACCATTATACTGGGCGACTTCAACTACCCAAACATAGACTGGGAGCATTACTCAAGCCCCAGCACCTTAGCCCAAAGGTTCCTGGAATTTATAAACTCAAATGCTATGGAACAACTAGTCACCACTCCCACAAAAGGGGAAAACATACTAGACCTGATCATTACCAACATGGGGACTCTATGCTCCATACCAGAAATATATCCCTCATTGGTAAGATCAGACCATAAATTAATTTCACTGGATATCCATATCCCGACCCCACCCCCAGCCCAGAAAACCACAGTGAAAAACTTCTCAAAAGCGAACTTCACACTTCTCAAAACCGAAGTGGAATACTTCAAGGCCCCAGGGCCTGTGGAAACTATGGCCCAAACTGCAGAATCCTATATAAACACATTCTATGGACATCTCCAGGAATGCATGGATCATGCTATCCCAAACAAAATCAAGACCCAATCATCCAAAGGCAGGCATCCAGTCTGGTGGACCCCAGCCATAAATAAACCATACAACAAAAGGAGGAAGCTACTACATGATAGAGCAAAATCCCTAAAAGGGAAGGCATCTCTGATCAGTACTAGCAAAAAATTACGATCCCTCATAAAATCCTCCAAGGCCAGCTGTGAGAGAAAATTTGCACAGGATAGTAAAGACAATCATAAGGTTTTTTTCAGTTATGTTAGGAACCTGGGATGCAACTCCCAGACTTATTCTGAGTTGATTCTAAGCGACAAAAAAACCACTGAACCCACAGACATCGCCAATATCCTGGCAGACAGGTTCAGTGCAAACTTCTCCACCCCCCCCCCAAAAGAGCAAGTATCTATCCCAGCAGAGTGCAGCCTCCCAAACATCTGTGATGCTCAGGTGAAGGCCGCCCTCTCCAAAGCAAAAAACACTGCTTCCATGGGACCAGATGGCGTCCCGGATTGCGTCCTACATGAACTCCAAGAAGAACTAATCCCTCAAGTAAAACTGCTGTACAATCTCAGCCTCACTACAGGATATGTGCCCAAAGAATGGCGTACAGCAACAGTGGTCCCACTCCACAAAGGTGGCACCTCTGCGGACCCTGGAAACTATCGCCCCATAAGCCTGACTAGCCTAGTCTGCAAGGCTATGGAGAGGATCATCATGGAACTCATAAACAAAGACATTGGGGACCTACAGACACTAGATCCTATCCAATTTGGCTTCATCAAGGGCAGATCCTGCCTTTTGAACCTGGTCGACTTCTTCGAAACAGTCACCAAGGCCATAGATGAAGGGAAGGTAGTCCACACAGCCTATCTGGACCTCACAAAGGCATTTGACACAATTCCCCACTCGGGCATCATAGATAAGCTATCCAGCCTAAATATAAACCCCTATGTCACAAGATGGGTCGCAAACTGGCTCAAAGACAGAACACACAGAGTCAGAGTTGCTGGCGCCATGTCAGACTCGAAACCGGTCACAAGTGGCCTCCCACAAGGTTCTGTCCTGGGACCTCTCTTGTTCAGTATTTACTTTTCTGAGGTACAGGCCAATGTGGGAGGACTATGGCTCACCAAGTTCGCAGATGACTGCAAACTGGGCGCCATAATCGACTTTCCAGCTGACACAAACATCCTTCAAAAAGGTCTCGCAGAAATTGATAACTGGTGCCAGAGCCATGGTTTAAAGCTAAATGCCAAAAAGTGTATAGTCATACCCTTTGGCAAAAACAATGTGCCCACAAATTACCACATAGGTGGTAACCCATTAAGTACAGAGAAAGTAATTAGGGATCTGGGGACCCAAGTTGATAGCAATCTCTCCTTTGACAACCACATTGCCAAAGTGGTTAGAAAGACCTTCTACGTAGCCCACCTCATTGTGAAAGGTTTCACATCTAGATCAAGAGAGGTAATCGTGCCGCTTTATTCATCCCTCTTCAGGCCCATCATAGAATACAATGCCCCCTTTGGGATGTACCTTACCCGACACTTGCAGCAATTAAAAAGACCCCAAAAGTACCTAACCAGGAGGATCAAGGGACTCAAACAGATGCCATATGCTGCTCGGTTAAAAAAACTCCAGCTCTACTCAGTTGCATACCACCTACTTCGAGGTGATCTATGCCTGACATATAAAGCTATGTCTAACCCAGAATTAATGGACATGCTCCACCTCAGTAAATCTAAATCCCTTAGAGCCATGCGACCGAGAGACTTGAACCTCAGCACAGAAATAAATAGAACATGCTGGAGGGACAGATTCATAACCCAGAGGCTCCCTTCGCTCTGGAATAGAATTCCAATTCATGTTAGGCAGAGCACCTCACTGACTCTCTTCAAGAAGAATCTTGACGAGTGGATGGGGAACGTAGGTTTGTCCCGGGGATTACTTCCTTGTCACTATTAGACAGAGGCACAGTAAACTAAACTTTAAAAAGGGCACAGTATACTCAAATCAAGGGGTGGCATAAGCCAAACACAATCGGGCTAGGCTTATAAATGCCCCAGGGCAGATAGCCTAGTATGAACTTATGAACCTATAATAAATGCAGTATATATGAATAGCCCCTAATGTATCCAATGTCCTTGCAAACTGTTATCTGAACTCATCATATTATCAACATTAATATCACATTTACTCCCATGTGATACAATCTTGCTTTGGGCCCCTCTCACATACTTTGCAAGTATGTCCATTTTAGTTATGTGTCTGGGTCACGAATTGTGAATAAGAATAATTATTATTGCTTCAGTATGGAAGTATTTATTTTTAAAATGATTCCTTGTGACATAAGCACACTTAACTGCATTATCTGAGCACGTTTTCTCCATTTACCCTCCCCTCTACTTATTTCTGCACTAATGCCATTGTATCCTGTGTACATCCTCCCCATTTAACATCCCCTACATCTTAATTATTTTAAATAGCCTGGCCCTACTTTGTATAAGTTGTCCGCTTGTGCTCACATACTAGGTTTGCTGACAGGCGAGCTGTTTTGTTTGCATTGTGTGCTTGTGCTTCCCTGGACCTTTTCATGCCCACCAACACTTCTGCTGGCCATGGAAAGGTACTTATACATGTGTAAGCATGATGAGCAGCATGCACATTCAGTGATAACTGCTGCTCATCATGCTAACACGCTTACATCATGTAGGCGTCATGTGAAGCCTACACAATCATTTGTGAATCTCAGGGCAAGTTTAAAAATTAACCCCTCTTGTAGAACTCAGTCATAGCCACACTTTACAACCAAAGAAAAAAGGCTCATAGCCCTAAAAAAGTTCAAAATCTGAGAGTGCTAAAAACTACCTCAGAAGAGATAATAAAAATCTGATGATTAACACCAAATGCTACAAAGCTAAGCTAATTATGAACAAAAAAAGTGTACATAGTTGAATGATAGCTGCAATGCATTCTTTACTTACACAAAGAACCTCAGAATAATATCCAAACACTGCACTAAACCTATATGTAATAGCATCACCCACTCAGACCTTGAAGATATAAACATCTCAGAGAAAAAGTTAGTTCTAACATCTCCTTCCATCACCTCTAAATTTACCAATACAGAGTATCCAGTCCATACACCCTTCTGTTAATCATCTCTGAACAGATAATAGAAATACATGCTGGGTGGGTCTAGACAGCAAATCAGAATGTTTCTTGATCAATTTGAAATACTCTTGTTGAATTTCTTCATTAGCCTCTCCACTGTATACTTTCCAGAAGCCTGGAAAACATGGAAAACATATGTTGTAGTACCCCATCACAAGAGAGGTACCACTATGGAACCTGGCATCTAGAGACCTACCAAAACCAGCAGCATCATTTATAATGTGATGGAATGCATCATCATATACCTCACTGACAAGAGCACAGGGAAGCTACAACCCTAATACCAAAACTAGTATAGTTTTGTAAATGATAATGCCTATTAAACCTAGTTGACTTCATTGAAAGCACAGCGGAAGCACAAGGTTAGGATAAATTCATGGACCCTGAATACCTTAATTTAGCTTAAGTCACTGGCACTATATCCACCTCTACCATCAGTGACAAACTGGTCAAACTCAATATAAATTTCTGAGTAACTTATTGGATTTCCAGCTGGCTTCCTGATAGAACTCACTCTATTGGGATTAGTGGCCCACAAGCCTTCAAAAAAATTGTCAGCAATGGTGTACCCCAAAAATCTTTTTTAGGATCCATTCTATTTGATATTCACTTCTCTGATGTCAAAACTAACTTTAAAGGCCTTTGGCTGACAATGGCTGCAGATGATTAAAAGCTTGGAGCAATCATCAACTCTCTTAAAAACACCTGTATCCTCCCAGAATTCTTAACTTAGACAAATCTGTGGTGTCATCATCATAGTCTAAAACCAATCACCAAAACGTATGGCATAATACAAAAATGCATAGTTTGGGAAGAAAGAGTTTTCACACCACCTACAATATAAGTAGTACCTCCCTTAAAATAGCAATGTCATTTGAGACCTATGCACCTTTTGGGTTAATGAGTTCTCATTTGACTACCATGCATACACTGTCATTAGGAAAGTCTTTGACCTCACCCAGCTGATTATTGTGTCATTTCCTCTCAATCCAGAGATGCCATCATTCCTCTCTACTCATCTCTCATCACATCTCTACTAGAACACAATGCACCCAGTGGGCTATATCTACCCTGGCCTCTAACATAATTTGATAAAACACAGAGACAGTGATTTCTCACCAAAAGAATCTCAGATATGAGCTCCTAAGTAGTCTTTTTTTCTCTTCTCTGTCTCATACAGACTTCTATGCAGCAATCTGTACCTGGTCTGCAAAGCAATAAACAAACCAATCCTCCTTAATCAACTGAATATCTGCAACCCCAGTAACAACATAAATACAAGATCACAGGAAGAAGCTACCTGTGGTAAAGAATGGGTGTTAGGGTGTTAGTGAAGTTTGGCTAAGGTACACACATTTATGATGCTTCACCAAAAAGGTCTTTGTTATTTTGGAAGTCACATTTTAAGTAACTTGGCAAAGGATGGTTTTGTGTTTATCTTGCAGTGTATGATTGTAGTACTAGTATGGACACTAACAACCAGTGAGAGGTTTGCTTTCAGTTCTGATAGGTATTTGCACCTCTCACAAGTGGACTCATTTTGTGGTGATAGCAAACTGTTGTTATAACCATGTTGCAGTTGGTACACAGCTTCACAGTACCTGACATTAGAAGGCTGGGAACTGGAGCAAAGACATATGGTGGATCTAGAAATGCCTTGTGGTATATGACTTGCAGTGTTATGGAATTTTGGTGACCCTTGGTCAATATAGAGAATGGGTGGAGCTATATAATAGTTAAATGGAAAGCAAAAACCGTACAAATCAGTTGAAAGCAGTGTAGCACAGCATAATATAGCACAATACAATACAACTCAGCGCAGTGCAGCTCACGATAGCTCGTTAAAGTTCAATTTTATAATGATCAATTGAGCTTCAAACATAGATGCCATAGCACAATATTCCAATGTGATGTTTAGTATAGTCCTAAATTATTAGTGAATGACTGAGTGAGCAGCAGGCACAAATTCCACAATATAATATTACAAGAGCCATAGTTAATGACGGATTTCAAGAGGTGACTAATACAAAAGGCCAAAATGCTACATGAGATGTTTGGTAATAGGCATGGATACCACAACACAATAATCAAAGGGTCAACAGCACTTTCAGGTACCACAATATTATATAAAGTGAAGAAAAGTAGAAGCAGAACTGTAAAATGTGCACCAATGAGACATTTAAATATAACAAGCATTGAGGTACAATGAAAGCAACTAATTAAGAAATTACACTGTAGATACTATTGCAGCAAAAATACAACATAGCAGAGTGCTAAAGAATCAGTCATAGTTAAGAAATATACAACAGGGAACAGGAGTGGTTTCAGTGTAAATCCAATGTCACTAGCAGACAACTTTCTGTCTCACACAACGCAGCAAAACCAGGGCCAGGTAAACAATAGTGCATATTAGTCTAGAATAACAGGATACAAGGAAACTAGCTATGCTAAATTCAACTACACTAACTGACAGATAGTGCTGCAACCTGCTGTCACAAAGAATCCTGTGCAGCCAGGTGCGAGTGAGCACTGTGATGACCAGAATAAGGTGAATGGTTTCTATAAGGGTTCAACGGATTAGGAATGTAGTAAGGCAAACACATGCTACTGCTGTATACACTACTGTGTTGCATGCTCTATAAAAGAGTTTCCAGAAGTGTGACACTTCCCAAATATTATGGGACTGTTTTCCAAGTCAGATTCCATATGTCATGCCTGTGAATCTGTTTCAAATTTGAATGTTGATTTGTTTATATGCATATTACTAATCTGTGACAGTAGATATTTAAAAGAAGTTTGATCCTTCTTTTGACCTGTTTACAGCCAACTGAATGACAGTAGAGGAGAAGCCTAATTTCTTATAGAAGTTACAGCTCCATTTTCAATTTCAGAATCACTGCACTAATGCTGTGGTATTCTTGCATCTTCTCAGCAATAGTGAGAATTCAGCCTTGTGTGCATAATACACATTCACATTAAAGTTTTAGAGACTAGAGCACAGTTGGATGACTAGCCATCAAGAAGATGGCAGATATAACGTTATGGCCATTAATGAGAATTGTGAGTCCCTACTAGGGAGCACTACTAAACCATTGTACATAATCACTTTGTTTTTATATATTCTAATTGTTTCCTAACTTTTGTGCAATCTATGTAAGTTTGTCTATATGGAGCTTTTCTCCCCGGGCCTCCACTGAAAATGGACATGTATCCAGTCAGACTATCCCGGTAAACAAATGTAAAATCAATAAATTAATAAATAAATAATGAGTGCAAGATTCTAAGAGCTCACATAAAAAGGCACTAATGAGATTTCAAAATAATGTATTGTGAATCATCAAGCACAGCTCTTTTGTATTATGATTGCTTGTTTGTCTCACCCTGCCTACATGTTCAAAAAACACTCACTGGAATGGAATGGTCGCAGCTGGGTAATTTCTTTGTTGTTAAATTTTCTGCTTTAAACAGTTAGCCAATCACATTTGTTCTGACAAGTTTTCAATGACTGACAAGGCTGAATGGTTTGGTCAAAGTAAATTTAAGTTTAATTATCTTGATTACAATAATCTTTTGAAAGTGATTATTGGATTTTAACCAGCTTATTGTTTTGATGGCCCAAATATTTTATTTTACAGATATGTTCAGCAGTTGGTGCAGAGGTTTAAGGCTGTGAGTTGTAGTTCCTGTAGTACAGAGTTTAATTCTCTTAGCCCTCATTTACCTACTGTGTGACCTTGTGCAAGTTACTTAACTAGACATCATTCCCAGTTTGCCCTGAAAAGGAACAGACTGTGTGTGTGTCCAATGGGCCTACTGATTAACGAATATGTATTATTACTTAAATACAGTTATGGTTGCATTCTTCCCCAATAGGTTCAATGGGTCTGCAGTTTTCCTAGAAGCATCCAGTGTCCCAGGCAAAATACCAAGAAGCTCACAACAGCACTATCGAGACCCGCAAATATTTCTACAACAAATACATCCCCACCTGAGAAGTGCACCACATAACTCATTCAGTATCTAGTAACCTAAAAAAAAAGTACCAAGATGGTGTCGAGTTCCAAATCCCATCCTGGTTCTCTGGCAATGTTTAATGTCCCTTGGGTCACTGTATACATCCATTTTACAAGCCCCTTTCTAATATTTAAACCATCACATACAATAATCTCTATCACTGGCCTACCTTCTTGGATACCACATTTGCTTCAAGCCAAGAAGCACAAGCCTGAACTATTCATCCCCAAAGGATACTGTATATTGAGAGACCTCCATCTTTTACCCTTGTCTGTTCAGCTACTGGTCTAAAAGTATGTAAGGCACTGAAACATTGCACTGCTGAGGTACTCTCTGCAGCTTTAAACCATGTCTCATTAATTGCACAGATATCTGTATTCTTGAGTGTGAGAAGGGCTTGGAGGGAGAATAGTTTTTAATTTAGGTTCCTGGCATTGCATTGATCAGCAACATCATGAGGTTTGGTTTAGATGATTTTGCTATGTCGGTAGATTTGTCAATTTGGCATTGCCTGAAAAACACTATGGGGGTGGAGAAGGCCTTAGCTAGTATTCTAAAGCCTAGAGAGGAAAGGTGCAGAATATCCTTATCAAAGCAATGTGGTCTGCTGGCCATGTCCTCCCAAGCTGACAAATATTGGATCGCATTAGAATGGCACCAGAAAGACAGCCTGGTGTTGAAATCAATCATTTTTGCTCATATTATGGCATCATCGTCGGTGATGGTAATATGCTGCTCAGTGGCAGGCTCATACCAGCCTGAGACACACAGTCTGAAAGCTCCATAATGTCTTTCTTCATATAGTTCAGAGAGGTACATCTCAGGTCATTTACACCAACATGGCTTATGATGGAATCATACTGATACCCGTGGTGTAATGATATGAGTGCATACATGATTTGGTCGATCCTCCTCCAGATAAGCAACGAACAGTTATCTTCTCTTCGTTCAGCCTGGTTAGAGAGCCATCACTACATCTTACAATGTAATCCCCTGTGATGAGAGTCCTGGGAAGTGTGTCTGCTTTCCTTATAGGCTTAGTGTTTAGAGCTCCAATGAGAGTGATAGTATGTGTGATGCTTGTTGTTGTTTGTTCTGATTGCATTTGGGCTTGCAGAGGAATAGCTTTGACAGCAGGGTGTCTAGGTGATCTTTGTTTAGGAACATTGTTTTTAAGTGCCTCAGTGTACATTATTATATCTTTGTGTTGTATGCTATGAAATGCAGGTGCTAGGTTTGTGGTATCCATAACCTGATGTTGACTTGTATCTAAGAGTTTAGCCTTCAGTGCCATTGTGTAATTACAAAAAAACAACTAATAACTGGCCAAATGTTCATGAAAAGCTTCAAAAAACTCTAGCTCCTCTGCATACAAGCCTTCAAGGAGTAAAACAGTAAGATAATAAAGGTAATATATATATATAAAAGGAAAAAAACATGATCAATAAAACAATTATTAAATTAGGTACTTCCAATTACATTCAGTTTTCAAGCCCAAAGGCATTAAAGTGCCATACTTTAAAATGTAGATGGATTACTTATACAATACTTTATTTTTAAGTAGCACTTTTCCCCATACCTAACTGCCACCTGTTCAAGGATAGTGCCTCTTAACACTACATTGTCTCAAGATACCCATATCCACCAAGCTGGCTACAGTGAAGTTAAGAAATCGCATATCCATACTGTCCAGTCCTTTGATTTGGGAGCTACAAGGGGGTGAAGTATTGGGGCTAGAAGACTGTTAAGGGTGCTTTGTGCAGACTAATAAGTGTGCTTTATTAGGGCAGATCATGCTAAACAGCACTAAAATCTACGAACATAAATGTTTACACAATACTGCACTGTGCTAAATCTGCAGATATTGCCACTCGAGTCCCAACTAGCTGGGCTGAGCTTGTTGGCATACAAGGCATTTGAACTGTTTTACAGACCATTCTGCAGAGAAAATTTGCCTTCTGTGTGTTTGCTATCATAGAAGGCACTGCTAACGCAAGCAAATATGCAAAATTTATAGAAGCACAGATAGAACAGAAAGCTAAAAAATGAGCCCTCTGGCCAATAAAATGACTACACTATGAGTCCTTCTGTGTATTTCCCAGCTCAGATAGCCCAGGAAAACATCTCCTGCCACAAGATGAATAACCCCAGTCCTCTTGTTGTAACAAACACAATAGAAGAGACCCTCAAGTGCAATGCTAACACAAACCAATTAAACAACTAGCTGGAAATCCCTTGCTGAAGGTAATTTCAAGACAGTAATAATGAGAGGAAGAGGTTTTTTCAAAACATTTAGTGAAACGCATACATAAAAGCAGGAGACAAAAAGGGATCACTCAAAATAACTTGTGTGATTTAGTAATTAAAGGAGGAAGATGAGCAGGGCACAGTGTGTAATAAAGGAGGTTTACTCAATAATAACACTGGTTTGCTGGGTACGCACTCAGTATCATGGATCTATGGAAAACAATGGAAGGGAAGAGTACATAGATAGCATATGCAACAGTCAATAGTAAAGAAAGAGGTGAGAAAGGGACTTTGGAAATCAGATAAACATAAGGGTTAGAAAGCAGAGACACAGCCTTATAAAACAAAAACAGCTGAAGGGTGGCAAAGTTGAAAGATTTTCAAGGAACAAGTAGACTAGCTAAATAGGCTATCAATTAAATAAAGACAATATTGGAGCTCTTTCAGAAACTTTAGCTTAATGTGTTAGTGGAAGAAGGGACAGACAGAATGCAAGCAGGTAAAATGATAAGCAAAATATAAAAGTACTGCAGTACAAACTGTAGTATAGACAATACTCTCATTATTGAACTTGTATTACAGTTTAAGGCACCAGACTATGCCGAAATATATCAGTAACGCTGTTTATGGAAGAAAATGCAGTAATACGTGTTTAAAGCACAAATCTGGTAGTAGTAGTACACAGTTCTGCCACAACTGTGAAATGAGGTACAAGACTTTGTCCAGCAGGGTTTAAATACAAATAGATAGCTTTTACAACTAATTCTACTTGGAGAAAGAGAAGTGTAGGATAATGCAGAAACACAATCTTCCCACAATTACTAATTAAAATACAAGACCAAAGCCCCAGAACAAACTAAAAAATGCAATCAGATGAAACAAACCAGCAAAGTTCTAAGTAGTATCACCACACAGGTCACTATAAGTGCACTTAAATATTTAAACAGAATTCAAATAACTAAAATAATTTAATTTTCTTTCCTTTTTTCTTGAAAAGCTAATTACTTACAGTTCCACACCTCTCCAAGTCCTGGATAAAAGACACTGGGTCAGGGTAACTGTGATGGAAATAAGACATAGCTAGAGAGCTATGCAATCAGATAAAGGTAATGTTAGCATTCTTTTTAGAAACTGTAGCTTAAAGAAAAATTCCACCTTAGAACTTTTTCTTTGTTTTCTGAGCTATTTTAACACCTCAACATTACTCTGATTGTTTCTTACTGAATTTTAATATGATTTCTGCAAAATGGCTTTCAGTGAGACTTGATATATAAATGTGATCTTGTTTTTCTTCAAGCCGTTTGCTTTTCTCATTATCCATTTCAAGACTGCTTTATATTATATTATATGAGTCATGCTAGACATAAGGAAGTAGTGGTATATTCCCATGTCTTGACATATAATGGGATTAGTTTCAGTCACTGTAGTCTTATATATCTTCTGTAACAGGACCTCTTCTATTTATTTCTTGACCGGCCTTCATTTGTGTGCTTCTCTGGGCTTGTTTTACAGTATACTAAGTTCATACAGCTGCAACCAAAAAGTAGTTAAATGGCAAGCCGTTATCCTTTTGCAGTCCAAGATGAATTGATAGTTTCCTACCCCAACACTTTTCCTTCAGATGTCAAAACTGTCACTGCTCTGAGGGTGTAAGTGACAGCTGCTTCTGGAAAGGAACGGATTTAAAAGTGATTCTGTTCCCCGGTGTCAGTGGTGGAAAGATTTTTATTTTCATTCATGCATTCATTCATTCATTTATACAGATAGTTAAAATACTTCACATTTCCCTTTCGTAATGTTTAGAGGGCACAAAATACATGTACGCTGAAGGAAATTCAGCTGTATATTATGATTGCCTCCAAGTGTTACATTTCCTTTGTTAATTACAAAATGCTCATGCACTCCACTTGTGTAAGGACTGACTCAAAGTCAATAAAATATATCTCTTCCAAAGTATCTGTGCACCAGATATGCATCCCCCCTCTGGAAGGATGTCAGAAGAAAGCATGCCAAGAAGTCCTGATTTGGGCAGTTCTGTCCTATTGTGGTGGGAGGGCATGAAAATAGTACATATACAGATATTTTACAAGAAAAACGTTTTTTGACTTTGCTCTAAATGTCATTTATACTGTATTTCAGTCATCTTAAAATGTAAAGCAGTATAAACAATAAACATTTAAGTTTAAATATTAGCATTTCAATACTGTGATGCTGCTTATGTAAATTTTTCAAGAGGTGTCTTTGAACCACTGACTGATCTAATTGCTCGGTTTTGCTCTGAAATGCATGGTTACATTGGAAGCTGCTGTGAATCAGTGCAAATAATCTTCATGTCTGCAATAAAGACAGTGGAAAACAGCTGCTGAGTTCCTGACATCAGCAAGACTAATTAACAATATAAGATTGTCAGCGGTACCTGACTATGGATTTCTCTGTGTCTGTGGTATGTTGTGCAGATGTAGACAAATTTCAAAGCAATCTGTGTGAGGAATTAAATTTAAAAAAGTGTCAAGTCTTTCCTTTATTTTGATTCCAAGGCAAGGAAATGAAAGTTTTATAAAGTACACGCAGGTTTCTGGCACCTACACAATACTGGAACCATAAGTTGAACTGCAGGAGAAGGTGGTGTTTTCCTTTAATGTCTTACTGGGGAATGGGGCAGACACAGAATACAAGCAAGGAAATTATAAACTGAATATAAAAGCACTAAAGCACAAACTGGAGCAGAGACAATTGTCTCACTATTGAACGTCTACTACAGTTTAAGGCACCAGTCTCTGCAGAAACATACCAGTAATACTGTTTATGGAAAAAAGTAGTAATAAATGATTAAGGTGCAAATCTGGTAGTAGTACACAGTTCTGCCACAACTGTGAATTAAAGTACAAGACTTTGGCCAAGCAATGTTTAAAATAGAAACAGATAGCTTTTACAAGTAATTCTACTTTTGGAAATAGAAGTGCAAAATAATGCAAGCATAGGCTTCCCACACCTGCTAATTAAAATACAAGTCTAAGGTCCCAGAGCAAACCAGAAATGCAATCAGATGGAGCAGAGCAGAAAAGTACAAAGTAGTATCACCAAACAGGTCACTGTAAGTGCCCTTTCTTTCCAAATTCTCATAAAGAGACCATCATTTACCTATTGTTCTGGACCCTACTTACCATGAAATTCTGGCTCCTTATTCCTATGCTTATCTTTTGAAATATGTTGCCAGTGTTACTATCTAAGGTTTTGTAAAGAGTTTTGAGGCAATTTCACATTTATGGCTCCCTTCAATGTATGCATATAAAGTTATTACAAATAATAAATAACAGGCATCATCAGTTCTCCTGCGAAAGTTGGTTATTTTGAGCTGTGTACCTTATATGATGTAGAATGTCACCAAATGGATATAGGAATGATACCATAGTCCCTTCTGCTGGTAATGTCTTGCCACTAGCATTGTATTTTGCTGATTTGTCATTACTGCTTCTGATTTACAAGTTTACATTAAGTTCATCTGCAATTAAAGTTCTGTTCTCCTTTTATATTGCAAGTGTATTTCTTGGGTGTTTTTTTCTAGAGGCTTACCTTTGTACTCTTCTGCATTAAGTTGCCATTTTGTCAATGATTTTCTTACCTTGCAAAATCCCCTTATGTTCTTTTCATACTCTTCCCTGTGCTCACCAGTACTGTTCCAGATCTTTATGTCATCTATAGAGTAGCATGATTTACTTACAAACAAAAATGATCTCTTGTGGTACTTAAATAATCTTGTAGCTAATAACTATCTTGTAGCTAAAAACTAACAGCCCTCCCCCCGCCACACACACACATAAACTGTATTTAATTTTCTATGACCATGTGCCTGCTGCTAATCAATGAGTACATGCAGATACCAGATGTGAAGGGCAGGTTGTTGAGCACCACACAGTAGAGCCACTTGTTTAGAGATACAGCAGGGATGTATTTCTGAAAAACTAGCTTACGTAACAAGAGGCCTTCTTAACCTGCTGTATTAACTTTTAGTCAACTCAGTATAAAAGGTACTGTTCAACTATTCTCTCTGAAACCTGTTGCTTAAAAATCTGGTGACTGACATTGTTATGCAAACAGGCAACCTTATTGTGTTTAGATTTGTTTTTTTGTAGCTTTATTTTGGATCAAATAATTTTAATCAAATATGTAATAAAAGGAAGCTATGTTTATCTAGCACTTTCCACCAGCAATGTTCAGTACAAATGCCTTTATAGAAAATGGTTGCACACTTGACCAAAGAGGCAAAGCTTGTGGGTTTGAGACTTGTTAGCTCAAGCTGTGAATTAGTGAGTAGTATAGTGGATTAATGCTATGAGCATTAATGACCTGTTTTTTATATTCCAAGGTTTGATTCCATGTGCCTGTCCTATGTCTCTGAGTAAGTCATTTAACCAGAAAGTGCTCTGGGTCAATCGGAAAACTGGGCTGGTCTTCTTTGCATTGTCCTGGACCAAATGCCTAGTAACTCAGTAAGAACCTGTGTGAAACAAAATGTGCTGTGATTGATAAGGTGTGAAAAGCTGCACAGTGCATTTCACATGGACATTTGAAATGATATAAAAAGTGTGGTTCTAATACAAATATCAGGTATTCAATCTGCAATATAGGAATTTCACATTGCATTGTGCAACAAAAATGTGCCACTTTAACATGATTAATTATAAAACTCTGAAGAGAAAGCTGTGGCACATCTGTAGATTTTCACATAATTATTCTTTGCTCACATATTGAAGCATATCATACTATGTCTGACTGTTAATGTGATTACTTCTTACAGTGAAGCATGCTATGAGCTGGATTTTCAAAGTCTGCTTAGCCAGAAGTACAAGCATTTTTTACAGCATAGAAGCCAGCTGACTCTAGAAACACTGATGATCCCCTATGTCGGAATTACTATTAAGAGACAGTAACCAAATGGAGTACACTGAGGGAAGGCGAAAGAGAAATCTGATTGGAGGAGAGTGTAGTCCTCTCAAACAAGAATGTTTACTTCTGAACAACTATACATGATGTAGATGGTTGAAGTAATATACTTTCTGTAATGTAATTACTTGGGCATATAAGTGGCAGTTATGCAGCATTTTAAATCAACTGAAATAGCACCATGGAGCTGACAGAAGATGCTAAGTAGTTTACCAGTACGTTTGCCAGTACAAGTCATTAGTACAGGAAGATTATTGCTTTCAGTTGCTACCACTTCATCTGAAATAGGTAAGGATTTATGAATAAGAAGAGAGTATAATGTGCCCATTATTTATTTTTGTTCTACTCTGGAAAGGCTAACTACCAACTGCTTTTTTACAGTAAACATGAATGTCTGCCTTTTTTCAAGCATTTTCAGTTTCCTTTTGATTAGCCCCACTTTTCAGAAGTTGTAACCAAAAATTACAGAGCTGTTTGTTAGTGAAATTACAAAGTTGACTGATTCACTGCAAAAGATTTCTCTAATTAGCATTTAGGGATAAGGCCATCCCTTCTATTTAGGATACCCTTTCTGCTCCAGCCTAATATGGACACAATTGTTATTTACTTGAAGGGTGAAGGCATAAATTGTTCAGCAGAATGGTGCCCTGAATTGATGGGGTTATCAATATTCTGCTTTGTTTTTTACTAATCTGCATTAACTATGGCAATACAATAACATCTGAGAAAGTTTTCTACTAAATGTCAGCACTCCTGGACTATCAAACAGCAAGACATATTTGAGGTTCAACTTAGGCTTGAGAGGGAGAAGATCAATGCTCAAGACCATAATACAGTGAGTTACTAGAAAGATAGCTTATAGTGAAACAAGTCATAAACTTTAAACGTTAGGAAGACAAAGCATGCAACTACTCATGCACAATTTGTTCCCAGCCAAATAAATTTAAATATTAATTGCACTGACTATTTTAACAATAAAGTATAATCTGTCAGGTCAGAGAGCAGATTAGATCTGCCACCAGTTCATTGTTGTCTTATTAACAGAGTTTATTATTTTAAGTAGGCAAACTTTTGTTTAAAGCAGTAATATGTTCTATTACAAGCTAATTAAGAACCTGGTCATCTGCAGCATTTTTAAGCCTTGAAGGCTAAATAAGTATGCTGCTTGAACTGCTCTCTGTCACTGCATTGTTTAATAGAATAATAATGACTTCTTTTAAGATAGAGAGGACTTGATAGATGGAGATTTTTAATGATTTGAATGAATTTGAGAAGAACAACACCTGTGGATATCACACTTTTTAAGTTGCAGGACTATATCTTGTGTTGCACATCTTTTAGAAGGCCTATATCACATGTGGTCATCTGTGTCATGGTGTTAAAGTAGGAAACAAGGTCAGCTCTGAGGTGTAGGTGGATAAAGCTCCTGACTCTGGCACAGACAACCTGGGACTGACTAGAGATCACTGATTGGAAGAAATGTGATCAGCTGGTACTGGCTTGCCCATTCTGTGGAGAGGGAGACAGCTAGCTCCACTGAATGACTGACACCTAGTAGAGGTAGGTGCTGCAGGATCATTGTGAAACAAGTAGACCCTTTCACTGGGTGATATCATATAATGATTAGGGTCAAACTGTCGCTGGATGTTATTGTATAATGATTAGGGTCAACCTGTTACTGGGTATTATTATATAAACAATAGGATCAACTTGTCACTGGTTGATATCATATAATGATTAGGGTCAACCTGTCACTGGGTGATATCATATAATTATTAGGGTCCACCTGTCAATGGGTGATATCATATAATTATCAGTGTCAACAGGTCACTGGGTGAGTCATATAATGATTAGGGTCAACAGGTCACTGGGTGATATCATACAATGATTAAGGTCAACGTGTCACTGGGTGATATCACATAATGATTAGGGTCAACAGATTGTGCACATCATACTGATTAGCTGTCCTTAATCCCATTTATATATATATATATATATATATATATATATATATATATATATATATATAGATATATATATATATGCTTTTAGCAGTCCCATTACGTACACTACATAAGCTGTATCCATTCAATTTGCTAAACTACTACCTGTTTAATGTAATTTTATATAGTTTGCTATTAGATGTCTACAATCATTTTTGCTTACTTATTTCCTTCTTCTCATATTTTTTCCCAAATATCTTATTGTATCTGGAAAATTGCCTACCGCTGCTATTATCACATTATCATTTAGCGACATACTGTTTCATTTAATAACGTACAACTTTTACTCCTTTAGGTTGTCACAACTACTGTTGATTTGTCTGTATACTCTCTTGTAACATTTGTTCTAGTTATTGGACAATGTTTATTGTATCATAAATTCATTCTGATTCACAAAGCTTGTATCATTATGTGTAGAATTATCATCTCTGTATCACTGGTTAACATTTACAGCCATTAAATAGATTGCTACTTACATATACTAAATAACATCTTTCCTATAAGTGAGCACCATTCACAAAACATATGCAACCATTGGTCACACTTTATTGGTTTTACATCAGAATGTGACAGTAATAACTGCACTTACCCTCTGCTAGATTGTCGATAAACATTGCCCCTATAGTTTAACCAACAGAAATTTAATTACACAGCCAATGCTGGAAACAAGACACTGGGATCATCATCTGCAAACATTTACTCAATTTTTTATGCAACATTACTGTCTTTATTATATAACTTCTGAACCAGGTGATACCTGAAGAGGGTCTCTGAATGAGTGTACTTATCCAGTTATAAATGTATAAAGAAAGAAAGAAAGACACAGATAAGTTATGCATGTCCACTGAGCTTTGCATGAGAATAGTGGCCGAACTTTGACTCGTGCTTGCAATATCGGATGGCATTGTGGTAATCCACAGATATTAGACTGCTGCATGGCAGTGTGAGATAAGGCGGTGTGGAATGGGCTGATCAGGATGTGTGATAAGGCTGACAGTCAGCTGGGAAGGCAAAGAAAAATAATTAGAAAAAAGAAAAAGAAACAGAAATAATTTATCTGGTGCGACTAGATTTGTTGTTAGCACTGGAAAGATCTTTTAAAAATGTACGTGTGGCTAAAAGCAATAACTCCTTCACTGAGAATGATATCAAGTAGGCTCTGGGTGATTAGGTCACACTGATTAATGTTGATGTGACTCCCCAACGCCATGTAAAAATGGGAAAAAGTGTTGTCATAATGATAACAACATTGTCAAGTCCACAGTTTTTGTGTAGCTCTGCTTCTGATTGCTTCATTCAGTACATGTTTATCTACCCAACCTTATAATTGTTTTATTTAAAGACACCAAGAGGCAGAAGGGTCCAGTAAGTGTTTAAGCACTGAGGTGCATTGTAATATTAGGATATAGTGAAACAGATGGCACGGGTGTCTATCCTTGGCTGTCTATAGTATTCCCCCTCTGTGACATTAGTTGTGTCTTTCACAATGACACCAAATTATACAGACCTTGTATTTGATATGGGTAAGAAGTCATAGCCTTTCTCCATAACACAATCTTACTTGTGTAACTCTGTTGCAACATTACTTTTCAAAATTACATAGTAACTGTTATATTCTTATGTTTCCAAAAGTTTCAGACATTTACTGTAAAAGGACTTCTCATGTTTTATAAATGATTATTGAAAGAAAGAAGTATGTATCGTATGCATAAGTAAGTAAAATGAATATTTCACGTAACATTTACTTTTGCTTTGTACTGGAAATAAGCACTATGGCTTTTATTCTTCAAAGAAAAGAATATTTGAGTTGAGGTTGCTTTGCATAATGTTCTTCTGTAATAGAAATCTAACTAATGAATCAGACAAAATCAGAAAATAACACAAAAGATAATTTATCTTATAATTTATTTATTCTGTTTACTAAAGGAAAATTATAAGGCCTGATGTAAAGCATTATAGCCTTATTTTACATTAATATCCAGAAATATTATAGGGACTGTTAAACTTAACTATTCAGTATATATTTCATCTGTCTATAGGGACTGTTAAACTTAACTCTTCAGTATATATTTCATCTGTTGTATATGATCTGCATTTTTATCCTTACACTGGATCCTGTGCTTTTTAAAATATTTGAACAGGGCTATAATGCAGTGGTATTACTGTCACTGCTCTAACATCATTGGCTGTTCCATGAGCAAGACAGATGTACGCATCTGCTCCTTTTTGGGCATTTAAAATCCTTTTTTCTTCCAGACCTCCTCTGACTATCCAGTCCCCACACCATTTTCATATTGATCCATTCATTCTCCATTACCTTTCTGGACTTTTAGCATTTTACGTTAACCCATATAAAGGACATCCTCTTTCCAGAAAGGAATACCACATCACTAACCAAATCTTATCTTTTTAGGCTGGAGGCAAAAGTCAAGCACTTCAAAAGACGTTTTCCTGCCTCATAATGTGCATGTGCTTTCTTACAAATGTGCACAGAGTTACCCCACATACACATCTTGGCTGATGCTGAGCATTCCTTCCCCATCTCTAGTGCTGCATGCTGTTCACTGTCTAGCACTAGCAGGTGGCAGCAGTGCAGAAGAACAGACCATTGTCTTTTCACCAGGACAGGTAAGCTAATATTACCCGCTCAATCCCATCTTACCATAGCTGGCTCCTTCAGTACCTATGAAATTATTCAAACAGGGGTTATTTAGGTCCTAGTCAGGGCTTTATTCACCTAAACCACAGAGTCAGTCATTTTATTTATTTATTTATTTATTTATTTATTTATTTATATTTGTTGACCAGGAGTGTCCGACTGGATGTAGGTCCATTTTCAGACAGTAGTTACATTGGATTACATAATGATTAACAATTTACATAGCAATTACTTACAACATATTTACAGATGAAGAACATAGTACATCAGTAGACAACTAGAATCTTTATCTGTGAAGTACATAACAGACATTAACAAATGTTACAGTAAGAAGTTCCTGCTGTATAATAAGTACTAGGCTTATGAGCATCTGAGCTTGCTTGAGCTTGTCATTTAGTTGCATACTTTCTTTTGGTGGCATACTTGCTGACATTTATAATGTGGGCTAGAGTAATACTGTCCAGTTCACAGCTATACTAATCAGCACCATAAGACCAAAAATGTAAGATATCCTTTACCTTGCATAGTCTCAGTTGAACCTTGGTACTGACTTCAGTGAAGTCTCTATTCTGGCATCTGTATGGCCAACAGCTCAAATGCTTTAACTTCCTAAACACAAACAGAGGTTCCTACCTTTTTGCTGCCCTTATGATAATTCACATTTGGTCACACCCACCTACCCATAACTCCCACCTGCAGCTCTGCCTATCCTACACTGAATCCTTACTCTCCTTACATCGTCAGTAACCCTTTAACCCTTTCAGTCTCTTTTTCATAATAAATTTGCTTGACATTTGGCCAAGAAAATCTAAAAAAATCACGCATGCACACTATTTCAAATTTGGTTGGGTCATAATGAGAGAAGCAAAAGGAATCCTCTGCAAAGTAGTATAATATTAATAGACGTCCACAGATCCCAAGTGTGTCAGTTATAGCCATGTCACCATAAATATTGTAGAGACTACTGAGAGGTTCAATGACTGTTTTAAGGTTACAATGCAAAGATGTCACACGGGAGAATTGAGAAGTAGAGATTAAGTACAGAGATGGGTATAATGTCTGCATGACAGTAAAATTTACAAGAGAGCTACTATGCAACAAGTAATCATATGATTGCACTCAAAATACTAAAAACGCTTCAAGTTGCTTTCAGCATTACCAAAATATCAAACAACAATAAAGATGTGAAAAACTGATGAAAGAAACTCTTTGAGCAAAGCACTGTTCTGTAATAGCAATCAAAAGACTGGCACGGCATGGTTAATATTAGATTCAGACTTTCATACGTGAGCTGATAATACTGAATTGTCCCCAATGACTTATTCTCGACTGGGATGAAACTTCACCCGCCAAGCTGCAAACTGCCAGTGTTATTTATATAAGCTCTTGTTTTGAAGGTAAATGCACTAGTCAGAGACTATTTTCAGCATGGTATGTGTTAGAGACTACACAACAGAAATGCAAATTACTCAAAACTCAGCAAATAATAAAGATGGCTATTGTAAGCTTAGAGGTAGGTATTAAGACAGCTAAATTTTAAAAAGTTAGTATTCATGACCTATGCGTTTATACGTTCATGTTTTGACTGTGTTGTTAGCAACCACACTGTATTTCACTTAACATTTTTGGATGGATCCATGTCATTAAATCATTAAATCTAATCCAGTTTTAGGTTAAGCAAAGAACTATGCAGATGTACTGGCAGGCCAGATAAACTTCTTTGCTTGTATCCAATAGCACACTTTGTGTTTTAATACTTGCATTACCTCAGTTCTGATTATTTTGTACTAGGCATTGCGTTTCCAGTATGTTTAAATGTATTCACTTTTATCTGATAGAAATGTAAAACAATACATTATAGTTGATGAATTACATACTCATTATGTTCAGATTAGTTATATACATGAAAGGTTTTCCTAATGACAACTAATATTGTGCAGGATATTTATTTAAGACAGAAACCATGTAGTTAACATTTGTACATGCCAAATTGCTGGAAAAGTATTACACATTGTCTTTGCTTGCCTGAAAGCAGTTTTAAAGTATTACAGATATAAAACATTTACAACAGTAGTTATCTGTGGATGGTAAATCAAACTATGTTTAAAATAATTAAGATATCTTTTAAGCAGTATTTTAATGCAATTAAGTGATGCAAGAGCTTTGAGCAAATTGTGCTTTCAGAAAGCAGAGGTTGTTAAGGACATAACACAGATTATTATTTTTGTATACAAAACCTTTTGAGAAGTACCTGCATTTTATTAAACAACTGTATTTTATTATCCCACCATTTGTTTCAAGTAAAAAACAATATATTTTATGAATTACACACTTTAGGATGCCACATTGACAGTATTAGCTTCAGTATTTTAACACTATTTATAATAATATAGCACATACAAGTTATTTAATACAGATGACTTGTAACACTGAAGATTGTATTAAGTTGCATTGAATAGCACTGAAAAATCTGAAAAGTGGTGAACTATTATTATTCATGTTGTATCTTTGACTTGACCCTGAAACTTTAACATCTCCTTCTCTCTCTCCCTTAGTGTATCTTCTATCCCACCCTTTTCTCTGTCTCTCTCTCTCTCTCTCTCTCTATATATATATATAAAATAACAAAACGTATGACATATATACTATATGTATATATATATATATATATATATACACACACACACACACACACACACACACACACACACACACACACACACACACACACACACACTCACAATGAGAATCATTTAATTAAATTGGATACCTGTAAGTTTTGCAGTATAGAAATTTGTGTTGTCTTCTACATCGGCCCCAACATCAACATTCTGTGAGAATCCTGTACTGAGCTATCTGGTATCTGAAAACGGGCAGGAACTCCTCTGTTTCAGTCAGTGGTGGTTCAGTAGTATGGCTCA
>NC_056726.1:193428800-193526300 GCF_019279795.1 Protopterus annectens
AGAAATGACAATGGAGAATAGTTGTGCACCAATGAGTTAGTGTTTTTATGAATCACTTTGGAGC
This sequence comes from Protopterus annectens, assembly GCF_019279795.1. Lineage (NCBI taxonomy): Eukaryota > Metazoa > Chordata > Ceratodontiformes > Protopteridae > Protopterus > Protopterus annectens. The sequence goes on from NC_056726.1 coordinate 193,428,865, forward strand.
CTCTCTGTTCCCAGAGTCCCAATTATACAATATCAGCACACACTACTCTACATTTAATAGGGGTTTGTGAGTTACGTAGAGCTCTGGTATGTGTATTGTAATGCGTAGCAACCCTATGCAATTGCAAACTGTATTTATGAATGTCACTCTAAATTAGAACATTGCTTCAGTTTAAAATTGGCACATGGTTTGTTTTAGGACATTTAGCAGATTATCAAACTCTGCCCAGTCATGAACTATACATTGATGAATATTATGCATCTTCTATAACATGTTACTCAGAATGCTGTACTATTGACACCCTTGTACCTATTTAATCAGCCAGCTACAGTGTTCCCATTGCAGTGTTTAGGACAAGAACCTCCATAGGCAGTTATGGAAGTGCCTAGGATTAACCTATCAGCCTATGAACTAGGAGATGTTTGGGCTGCCTGGGTGTCTTGGTGAGGAGCTACTATATGTGCCACTATCTATGATATGGACAATAATGCAGATCATTTAAATTCAGAGTACACCTTTATAAATACAAATGAACATATGATAATTGTGACAAAGGAAGTACTGTCAGCACAGCTAGCTGGAATTCTGTAAATAATTATATGTCCTTTGTGAATATTAACATGATTTATAAAGAAGTGTAACAAAAGTAGATACTGCCAGCACAGTTATCTGGAATTTTGTAAATAATTATATGTTATTTGTGAATATCAAAATTATTCATATAAGATGTTTGTGTTACAAATGTATTAGAGCTCTATGCCATTTAAGATGGTTTGTACAGACATGTGTGCTGAAGAGATATTTTACAAAGTGTTGTTTAAAATGTATCCACTGTGTACCCTACTGAAATAGAACAGAAATGTACATACACTATTGTAACCATTGAAATGTATATATCTTAACAGGGGAAACTGGAATACAGGAGGTTAAGTTGCAAAATTTCAGAAAAATAGCTGAAATGAAATTACTTTATAACAGCAACAGACAGGATAACTATACTAGCGAGCTATCTGTGTTGTCTTGAAGGGGAAATAATTACTAGGCTTGAGATGTGGAAGTGTTTTATTGTTTTATGACTTCCAAACAACTGCACAGATCTGAGGAAAAGCCTTTGTTTATGTATTTTCATAGGCAAATGCTAAATACTGCTAGCTTTCAGCAGTGGGGGGTTACCTGGGATAGAGTCAGATGATAAGAAATTATGTCATTCTGCAAGCTATCCCAGCAGTAGTATCTGAGATATTAATTTAAGTACTCTCTGAGAGAGACTCTGCATTCTGTATTTTGTCTTTGGCCTGAAAACATCAAGATTCACTCACCACATCTGCCTTGCTGCTCTGAGTAAGTTTATAGGTTATAGTAATTCTCTTAGATATAGTCAGGAATATAGCAAAGCTTAATTGAGATGCTTTTCTTTATTTATTTGAGACTGTTCTGCAATGTTTTAAATATTTCCTGTGATTTTGAAATCTGATGTAACTGTGAATATATACCGAGTATGTTCTTGTTCTTTTATTATTTATTATTAAATACATTTAAATATGTTATTGTGGCTGATCTTTGTGAGACAGATATTTATTTGGTGACACTGTGGGCCACTCCTAATAAACTTGCTCTTAGTCAAACTACCATTTGTATTGACAGTAGCATTACACAGTAAGATTGGGCACCCTTTTGTTAAAGGCCTTAAAGTACCTGATAAATAGTTGGCTGGCTCATAGGTTCATAGGTTGGTACTAAGCTATCAGCCCTAGGGCCTGTACAAGCCTAGCCATAACAATTCCCTGGCTATTTCTTCGCACACTATTTACTTCCCTTGACCTCTGTCTAGCAGGGCAACTGATGTGATCCCCGGGGTGAATGTCCTTTCTCCCATCTAGTCATCAAGGTTCTTTTTGAAGAGGGCCAAAGAGGCACTCTGCTTGACATGTATGGGCAGTCTATTCCAGAGTCTGGGGAGTCTCTGGGTCAGGAAACTATCCCTCCAGCGTGTTTTGCTTATGGTGATGACAAGGTTTAGATCCTTGGAGCGTGTTGCTCTGAGGGATTGGGATTTCTTTAAGTGTAGCATGTCCAACAGCTCGGGGTTTGACATGGCCTTATATGTTATGCAGAGAGTAGATGATATACGACAGAGTATAGCTGGAATTTTTTAAGGTGGTCAGTATAGGGCATCTGCTTTAGGCCTGTGATTCTTTTAGTGAGGTATTTCTGTGGCCTTTCCAGTTGTTGCAGATGTCTTGAGAGTTACATACCTAACAGGGCGTTGAATTCTATAATGGGTCTAATGAGGGATGAGTACAGTGGGACAATGACCTCCTTTTTCTGGATGAAAAGCCCTTAGTGATGAGGTGTGCCACATAGAAGGAGTTCCTAACATTTGTGGTGATGTGGTTATCGAAGATGAGACCACTGTCTACCTGTGTCCCTAAGTCTCTTATCACACTTTTGGTGTTTAGTGTACTGCCACCTATATGGTAATTCACGGGTACATGTTTTTTTCCCGAAGGGGATAACTATACATATGTTGGCATTATGCTTGAGCCCATGGCTCTGGCACCAAGCATCTGTTTCTGTAAGGCCCTTTTGTAGAGTATCCACATAATTTGGGGAGTCAATAAAGGTTTCCAGTTTGCAGTGATCTGTGAACTTTGTTAGCCAGAGTCCCTTAGTGTTAGCCTGTATGTCAGAGAAGTAGATGCCAAACAAGAGCAGTCCCAGGACTGAACCCTGAGGTACTCCACTTCTCACATGTCTGGAGCTGGATTTGGAGTCGGCTACCTTTACAGTGTGGGTTCTGTCAGTAAGCCAGTTGGCAACCCATCGAGTGACGTAGGGATTAATGCCCATCTTAGTAAGTCTATCTATAATTCCAGAGTGGGAGATAGTGTCAAAGGCCTTGGCGAGGTTCAGATAGGCTGTGTGGACTGCCTTACCCTCATCCACAGCTCTGGAGACTGATTCAAAGAAGTCAATCAGGTTCAAGAGACAAGACTGGGCCTTCACAAACCCAAACAGGGTGGGGTCCAGTGTTAGAAGGTTGCCAATGTCTTTGTTTATAAGTTCCATGATAATATGTTCCATGACCTTGCAGACCAGGCTCATCAGACTGATGGGGTGGTAGTTCCTGGGATACAAAGTGGATCCCCCCTTGTGGAGTGGGATAACTGTAGCTGTGCACCACTCAGTGGGCACGAAGCCTAAGGTGAGGCTATTATTAAACATGACACTTAGGTGAAGTGCCAGTTCATTTTGTAGTTTATGTAGTACACAGCCTGGGATGTCATCTGGTTCCATCATCTGGTTCCATGGATGCTGTATGCTTAGCTTTGGAGAGTGCATTTTTTAACTGTGTGGCCATTTTTACCGGAATTTGGCAATGTTCCGGTATTGAGATGGGCTGTTTAGGGGATGAGAGGGGGTGAAGTTGGCACTGAATTGATCTGCCAGGGCACTGGCAATATCCTTGGGATCAGTATATTTAATGCCATTCTGTTGTAGCTCAGAGCAGATCTGAGGATTGCCATTTAGATTCTTGACATAGTTATAGAATGCCTTGTGGTTGTCTTTGGAATCTTTGGCAACTTTATTTTCGTAACTAGCTTTGGAAGATTTTATGAGGGATCTCAGCTTCTTACTGAGGCTGTTAAGGGAGTTTTTTGCATCCTGGGATTTTCCTCGTTTCTGCAACAGTTTCTTCCTTTTGTTGAAAAGTTTGTTTATGGCAGGGGACCACCAGATTGGCTTCCTTTTTTGGAGGAGAGCATCTTGGTTTTATTTAGGATGACACAATTCATGCATGAGTGGATGTGCTTGTACAGTGCCTTGGTGTAGGATTCAGCAGTCAAACTTTCAGTTCCCATCTGCATGGGTGTCATGACATTTGTCACTTCTGACTTGAGTAGCATGAAGTTGGCTTTGGAGAAGTTTTTTATGGAGGTTTCCTTACTGGGGGCGTGGTGGTGGCAGTGATAACTGCCTTTTAGTCCGGGCAAAAGGGGGCATAGCTAGTGAACCTGTTACAGCCCTTCCCAAGTGTGTATGTGTAAATCAAACCTCAAAGTGTGTATGTGTCAGTACTTGGGTAGGAGCATGAAGCACTGGTTGGACAGAGAGGGTGCTGGAGGTCATGGCTTGGCTACTCAGCTGAGATCTCAACTCTTTAGCTGTGCCAGTGGGGAGTCTTATTGGGGATCTAGAGCAAAAGGGAGAAACCAGCCCCGGACTGACTGTGGTTTCTGTGTGCTCTTAAGAGAAACTGCACTTGATGCAGAGGGCTGCACCTGAAAATACTGTGTGTGTACTTGTCATCGTCCGAATATATGTCCCCCACTGTTGCCAGTGGTGAGGATTGAGGCTCCTTGATTACTGGGCCAGTGGTGGAGCGTCACAATAATGTTCAAGAATACGACAGTTCTTGATAGTTTTACTTTTCAAACTGAGTATTTTTCTGCCTCAGAGCACATATTCATTAGGATTACTAAGGAAGTCTTGTAACATCTAAAAATTGAGGAAAAATGTAACTAGATTCTGAATCTGAAGGGAAGCATGTGAGCAGATGAGATTAGTGATGTCGTTGTGTAAATAATGAGACATTACACTCAAACAATGAGCAACCTCTACTTTTCTTCCTACCCCTACTGGAGTACCTCAAGGTTCTATACTCGGCCCTGTACTATTCAATATCTTCATAAATGACTTCCATAAGGCCATCCCCAACACAACTATTGTACAATATGCGGATGATTCAACATTAATCTGCTCCGCCCCAAACCTGACAGACCTCCAAGCCCTAACCTAAAGTGCCTTCTCAACCACTGAAAACTGGATGCTACAAAATCACCTCTCCCTAAATGCCAATAAAACTAAGATTCTCCTTTTCTCTCCCTCTAGATCCTCCTCTCTTGACAAAAAGTCATTCCAAATCTCCAGCCTCAATAACTCCCCTATCAAAATCGTACCCTCCTCCAAACTTCTTGGTGTCACAATCGACGATCAATTAAAATTTAATTCCCATATCCAACTGAACATCAAAAAAACACACATAAAACTAGGTCTACTTTATAGAAACAACCACTTTATCTCCCCTCACTCCAGAGCAAACCTTGCCTCTACCTTCCTCCTTCCTACCCTCCTATACGGTGCCCCCTGTTCACTAATCTTTCATCCTCTCTTACACCAAACTAGAGCTATGCTACAACAAAGTCGCTAGATTTGCCACAAACGCCAAATCCTCTTCTCATCACTGCTCCTCCCTTCACTCCCTAAACTGGCTTGAACTTCCCAACCAACTCAACCTCATCCAACTCACCACAGCCTTCAAACTACTTCTACACCCCTCTAAATGCCCTGCCCTTTCTAATATTCTGCACCCTTATACCCCCTTCAGACCACTTAGATCTTCTCAACACAACCTGATCACAGTTCAAAAACCCCAGCACCCTGCTGGACTGCTTCTCTTATCCTTTACACTTGCTAAAAAATAGAATGCCCTGCCCTTGTCACTTAGGACATGTTCTAACCTAAATAACTTCAAAACTCAGCTTCATTCCTACCTCTATCATAACAGAATCTGCAACTGCACTCTTCGGCCTACAAATCCTACACTTTCTACTCCATTTGCCCCTGACTAACCTCCTCCTATTTTTCTTCCTATTCCCTTCTAAAAGTATTATGCTTAGTGAACTACATAGTAAAACAATATTCATCATGGGTTGCCTTTCTCCCTAAACAAAATTGAAACTACCTGATATTTGTAATTCAGACTGCCTATGACTATGAATGTTCTTTGTAATTATTTTTGTAATTCAGAGTGCCTATGACTTTGCATGTTCATTAATATTCCCTATGTAACTACCTTATTATTTGTAATTCTGAGTGCCTATGACTTTGCATGTTCGTTGAAATTATTTTTGTATTTCACAGTTCCTAAAACTTTGCATGTACATTTATATTACCTTGTAATCAAAATATTTGAACTGTAATAATTCCTTGTTTTGGAGCTTTTCTCCCCGGGCCTCCACTGAAAACGGGCTACCAACGCCCAGTGGACCTCCCCGGTAATCAAACTGAAATAAATAAATAAATATATTTCATATTATCGATTTATTGGTCAGAGTTTCTTTTCTTTTTCTTTCTTTCTTTCTTTTTACAGTGAAGTAAAGGTGTTTAAAAATGTTTTATTGCCATGACGAACAACACGTAGAATCTGTGTGAAGAAAACACTTTCTGAGGAAAAAGAATTCAGTAGATATTTAAATCTGAAACTGACACCATATTTGAACAGTATTAGCACAGTACGCATTACCTGTTAAGTAACCAAACACCTAAATCACACCTTCCCAATTGAACATTCAGGGTTTTGAAACAATTTGTGAAAAACAAATGCATGCATTACTTGAATTAAATGCAGGCTTTAAATTTCATAGCTTTGATAGAACAGATTAGGAAGCTTTCTAATGCTTAAGGAATGATGTTTCTATTTATACCACTGCAGATGATAATATGGGGGGTTGTGGTGATGACATAATAAGACTTTTTATGTTACAAATACAATTTTATTGCTGGCAAGTTAACCTTTTCAACTATTTCTGTTTTCCCCCTGTGAGTTATCACGTAAACAGATTCTTGCTTAAATAGTGATAATTTTAGCTTTTTGATCTATTATATTATTGTAATGTGCAGTGCCTTTTTGTTTGGATTTATTAGAGTATATAAATATGAAATATATCCACCATTTTGACCAACAGTAGAAGGCAAAGGATGAATTATGGAAATATTTTCTGTTAGTGTTGAAAATCAAGTGAAGTAATTAATATATTCTATTAAATATTATGCATCAGATACAAAGTACTTTTAATTAAGATGCAAAATAAATATTTAGATTTCAATGAAAATGATTTTGCTTTATGGCTGGTAAAGGGAGACACACCATCTTCATATAATATCTCCCCAGCATGGCTAAAATAGATATTTAGACCATTTTTAAGTTTTGTATTTCATTTCAGCAGCATTAACATCAAGAATATTTATCATTCATCAAATGTTGTCTTTACAATTTAATGTTTTATTTTGAAATATACTTTTCCTCACTAAACGAAATGTTCAGTGGCTGTTGCTTCTGTGTGCTCGGCCTATGCTTAAAGCTACTTATAAAAAGGAGAATCACATTATACTGACTATGTGAAGAGTAGGTTTATAGTTTGAAGGTTATATTAATCAGGATACAGACACATTATCTAATGGCAACAAGAATATGATTTAGTTTTTAGGTATACTGCACTATGGAGAGACAATGCAAAATGACCAATTATTAGGATATAGCAAAAGCCTGTGCCTAACCCCACTACACAGACTATAATTATTTCAATCTCTGTTTGACTCTAAGCAAGTCACTTAACCAGACTGTTCTCCCAGGCTAACTCTGAAAAGGGTCTGTTTGAATTAGTTCTCTGTGCTGCTTATCAAGTACATATAAATGAATACCAGCAGCAGTTTATAGCCATAGTTCACTTTTGACAATATAGTCAGATGGATAGACCCCCCCCCCAAGATGAGAATACAAGATCTTTCATGCTATGCTGTATTCTATCTGGACTATTTTTTTCAGCATATGGACTATGGTGCAGAGATGGTTGACAACTGTAGAATGATAGTGAGAGCATTTAGAAAATAAAATAAGTTTAAAATTACTTTTAAACTAAGACAGATAATATGATGAAAAAGACTGATACCTGAAAAACACTGTGCACCTTTGCTTAACACGAAGAAAAAGAAGAGTATATAAAAAACAATAGCAAAGGTCTGGCTCCAAATAATCCAAACGGCATAAAGTTCTCCTACTGGCATGAAGGACCAACCATAAAATGTAAATGTTGAGCAGCTCTATTTTATTCAGCACAAGCGCTTTCACAATAGCTTCATCAGGTGCATACAAAATGAACTCTAAAAGACACACCTTATATAACCATTAAAAATCATATGACACCAATCAAAAATTAAAAGCAATGCTTCTTAAAGTAAAAACAGCACAGAATAAAAATGACAAACTTCTTGCATGATTGTTTTACCTATTTAACAATCTCTTTTGCAACATAGGTTTCAATGGTATATATTCATTAAGTCCATGCCCAAAATTGGCTCTAATTCTAACTATCCACTGTGCCTCTATTTCTTCTGTTCTAGCCCTGATATTACCACACCTAATATTTATATAATTTCTACCCAACACTCTAAAATTAAATATATGCTGTGAGTCTGTACTATTAACATGCTTAGCTAAGGCATTTATAACATTCACTTTCTTAATATTATAAAGATGTTCCCTTATCCTTTCTCTAAGACTACGATCAGTTTTACCTACATAAAACTTATGGCATACACAGCAGGTAGCTAAATAAATCACATGGCAGGTGTCACATGAGGCTTGGACCCTGATACCGAAAGACTCACCAGTATCTGGATGTTTAAAAGAACTATCAGTCGAAATATACTTACAATATTTATAATGCCCACATGGTTGTGTGCCAACTGTTGATTGTAACACATTATCTTGTTTGTTATTACATAACCTGTTTTTCAAAGATCTCTTATTTCTAAATGAAAATTGTGGTTTATTACCTACTATATCCCTAACATGTTCATCTGTAACTAAGATATCCCAATGTTTATTAATGACGTCAGTATATAAACAGGGTTGGGAGGGTGGCCTAATGGTTAAGGTGTTTGCCTTACAAACACAAGGTGCAGGGTTTGAGTCTCACAAGAGATAATTAGCTAAGCTTAAAATGGCTCACAAGGGCAGTTAGCTTAGTACTAACCTATGAATTTCCTATGAATTTCCTATGAATAAAGAAAATCTCTACTATAACTAAAGCACATTCTAAGCTTATTGTTGCCACTATTTCTTGTTCTATATGCTGGATTCGAAAAGTAGGGTTTAGCCGTAGTATCCCTTAGTTGCCTAACTGAAATGGAATTTTTATTTATTAAACCTACCTCATAACCTCTTTCTGCTAATTCAGATTCAGTTGTTAACATTTGTCTTTCAAAATCCTCTGTCTTAACATTCAACCTAGAAGCTCTAAAGAATTGATTTATAGCAACATTTGTAAAGGTAAATTCAGGATGCATACTGTCCCTATTAAGCAGGTTATTAACATGAGATTCCTTTCTAAATAACCTGGTAGAAATATTACCTTGCTTATCCTTTTCAACAAACACGTCCAGAAAATTTATACCAACCTCTGACATATTTAGAGTAAATTTCAAATAATCTCTAGATCTATTAATATATATAATAAATTCATCTAGCTTCAATCTCGACCCCTTCCATAACAGGAAGAGGTCATCTACAAACCTCCTATAAAATAAAATAGAAGAGCTATATGGTCTTTTCAATAAATGTTCAGTCTCCCATATTAACATAACAGCGTTGGCATAACTGTTAGAACAGGAACTAACCATCGCTACCCCATGTTTTTGTCTAAAAATCTTGTTATCAAAAGTGAAAATATTATTATTAAGAACCAAATTTAATAATGTCAAAATCAAACTAATATTAGCTTCAGTAAAGTTACCATCATCATTAAATAACTTGGTTACATACTCTAAACCTACATCATTAGGAATTACGGTAAAAAAAAGATATAACATCTAGTGTGACAAAAATAAATTCTTCACAGTAATTATTAACATTTAAATCATAGTACAAATCACATAAAAAATGTTCAGTATCTTTTAAAATAATTGGGGACTTACTTAACAATTTCCTAAGATGTTTTTCTAAATAAATAGAGATGGATTCTGTACACCAATTATGGCCCACAGCTATAGGTCTTAAAGGAGGTTTAGTGGGGTGTTTATGAATTTTTGGGAGTCCCTGTATAGTGGGAACAGAGGGAAAAGGTGTATTAAAATATCTGGCTAAATCATTGTTAATAAGACAGGCTTTCTCTAAGAACTCAATAGTTCTTGTAATATTATATATTATATCATCTACTTGAGAGCAAGTGATAGATTCATAAAACTTTGTATCACTCAACATATCCAACATTATCTTGTTATAATCACTCTTATTCATTACAACTACTTGACCACCTTTATCAGCTGGTTTAATTATCAACTGCTTATTGTTCTCAAGAGCTTGCACTGCTTTAAATTCTTCTTTACTTAAATTAAGACAGATAATAGATTGAATAATGCAAGATGTTACATATTAAGCATTATAAGACAGGAAATATGATGCCCTTATAGGATGCCATATCCAGAAGTTTATATTATGTTATGCTACCAGGAGTTAGCATTGCTTGAAGTTTCAAAAGTTAGTAATTAAATACCAATGTGTGTTTTAAAGAAATCACATCTATTAAGACACATCCATAGAAAAGTGAGAGATATCAGATGTAGCATAAAATTAAACGATGAACTAGATGCCTAAGGATCTGAACTGCCAATGAGCTTTGTCCTGTAGTCCAGGGTACAGACTTTGATTCATTTCACTTCCATTTGCCTGTTGTGTGACTCCAAGAAGGTCACTTAATCAGATAGTTCTGCAGGGTTCATACCTCATCAAGAAATGACTAACAAAGAAAAAAAATCTAGTGTAATGATGATATCTATACATTTTATAAATGTAATATTTGTAATTGCACTCAAAGAGCAGATTGATTTGTTTTCTGGATAACTTACAAGAGATATTTCCTTAAACAGTATGCAAACTATATTTCACAAAATTCAGTTTCTATGTCTAAGTGTGGTACATAGATACATGAAATATCTTTCACAGAGAGAGAAGAAAGTTTAAAATGAGAGTCAAGAATATAATTCAGATATTCAAAAAGCAGATAATTGTAACTAGGCATCACTTGATCTGACTTATCTTCCCATACATATTTCATATTCTTACACTTTAAGCCCTTATTAAGATCTTGTGTATGGTTTTGAATTCTTGAATATTTAATTTTACTCCCTGTAGGATGTTTTTTGGCTTTCTTTATACATATAATACATCTGGGTGACATTACAGTGATTTACATTGTATATTTCAATCTATTTGTTTATTCTTTGCTACTTAGGAGCTTGATTTTGCTTATTTGATTGTGCATGTCTCTTAGACCTTACAATTTGCACATAAATGCTGTCTTTGCCTGTCATTTCATTTGAAAGTTTCCTACATTGTTTCAACTCTCTTTATATTGCACATCATGTGATATCTAAAAAGATATTATGTGATCATGTGAAGATTCCTCTCCAAGTCTCTGCTGAAAATTGACTGTGCTAAGTAAAGATTTCCTGGCCATGAACTATAAATAAAATATATAAATTGAAATGAAATGAAATAAACATTCTTCTCTGCAAGAAAGCAAACAAATTCATATTTGTTTTCTTATGTAAGAATGCATATTTCTGCCACAGATATAATGGGTTACAGTCTACCTGTAACCCAAAGCAATTAGGTGCTCTGGTACTCTCCTCAGTTATTAGACTGTCTTTATCAGCAGACAAGAATGGTATTGATGCAACAGAAGAAGAGAATCTTCTTCCTCTTCATAGGTCTTCTTCCCATCTTCTTGCCATACAAATGACAGAAGAGTGGATGGTCGTGAATTAGAAAAAGAGGATCCAACACTCTCCTCTATGCCTCACCCATATATACTAATATCTCTAAAAACAACCTTAATAAAATGGAAAACTCCTACAATAACATAGCCAGATTTGCTACAGGTAACCCTTTCAGAACCCACTACTGTTTTAATCTAAAGCAGCTAGGATGGCTTGAATTACAAAATCAGCTTAAATTCCACCAACTGACCATTGCCCATAAAACCCTTTACCAACCTACCAATACCCCTATACTATCTACCCTCATTACCCCCTACAACAATCTAAAGACCTTACGATCATCACATAAACTTCTTGTAAATATTTGTAAATCAAACAACAGGGCTGGGGACTCTGTTTTTTCTAATACTGTTGGAAAATCCTGGAACCTTCTTCCTAACGAACTTTCCTCTCTTCCCTCTATATCACTCGTTAAAACCAAATTGAAACTTTTCCTCAGAGCACACTGGTTGTGCCCCTGTACTAAACCTGACTGATCAACTAGCTCTTCTTACGTGGTTCAAAGTACCCTCCTCTTCTCAATAATCAAGTTTCTTTTCTTAAAAAACAACTTACCTCGTCCTTCTATACTATTACTTACATCTTCAGAATCACATTAAGGAGACTCATTTTACTAATATATTGTATAATTTCAGCACCTACTTTTTTTTATGACTACTTGTATACTAATATATTGCATAATTCAGCTGCCATCTTTTTCTTTATGATGTATTGCAACTACATTTTGTATTGTACTAATTGTATCTGTATATTTTGCACTATGTTATGAACAAATGACCTCTTTTATTATTCTCTGTACTGCACCTGCAATGTTCATTGTATATATTCATTTTTGTATATGTGATTTTGTTAAATTCCTCGGAGCTTATCTCCCCTGGCCTGTACTGAAAATGGACATATATCCAGTTAGACTAGCCTAGTTAACAAATGTAAAATAAAATAAATAAAACACTGAAGTGACTTTTCTGGTTTAATTTGTGTGCCTTAGTATCCCTGAACACACTGAACAGGATTACATCTACAGGCCATTCTTTGAAGTTTAAGGAAACTTAAGTGTCAGAACGAATAAGCTTAAGTGGGAAACTAAGGGTTATTTAGTGTTTCTTTAGTACTGAAATGATTAAAACTGAACTTATATTTAATAGTTTAACATAGAAACACTCAAGAAAATGTAATTGCTGTTTGATACTTGTGTGCATGCATGTGTGTCTTGGATGTTTCAGACTGTCACTCCTAGAATGGTTCTTACTGAAGAGTTTGTCAGTGTTGTCTGAAGAGGTTTGTTACTTTTTCTGAAATAATGACAATTTGCCCATTTCTGATCATCTAATACCAAGTATAGGAAGTAGCCATCACTTAGCAAATCGGCCAAAAGTAAAACATACTTTCCAAACAGATCTGGTAAATGTAATGCATCTTAACAGAGTGAAGCTGATATTCTGCAGTTTTAGATTTCTTAAGAACTATTAAATTTAACAGGACTTTGAGTCAGATTATTGTAAAACATTTTGAAGTTAATATACATTTGCAACACAGATTGATAATCTGTATTATATAAGTCTTAGTTCACTTTCATTTTGCTACCAATAGAATGAACCCTCATGATATGTTTCCATAAGCATTGGGTAAACTCATTTTAAAAGTTATTGTATACTTTGAAACTAAAGATAAAAAGGAAATTCAAAGATTAGTGGATAATCTGAACATTGGTTTTAAACATTTTTGCATTTTAATAAAACTGAAGTTATATTGTATCAAAAGTACTTGTTTTTTCCTAGCGCTTGTCTTATTTTATTGTGCTGTTGTCTAAAAGATATATTGTGTTTCGGTGTTGCTTTAAAACTTCAAGCAATAAAAAAATCAAAATGCCCATTTTGTAAATGTGTGTATTGTTTAGGAATGTATGAGGTATGAGCAATTTCACAAAAAAAAAAATAAAATAAAATAAAACAAAATAGCCTTTGTTAGAACCTATCAGATGGGAACTAACAAAAAAGAAGTCTGCTTATAATATACTTTATTTATGATGCGCACTTGATTTTCTCCATATGCAAGCATTATGACATTAATGTATTTTGTTTCTACACATGTGTTAGTGACTACATAAACAAACTGCAGACTTTGTATAATTGTTTAAGTCTTTGCAGTTTGCATTATTTCTGACAGCCTTAAACAGTGAGATAGTTTTCCGAATGCTTACTTTTTTTCATGTCTGGGACTAATTGCAGTTAAGGAATTGTTTGCTTAACTAATGAACCTTGGGGAAAACCACATGTTTGTGTATCTCTGTAGCATGCACCAAATGAACTGGATTCCAGAAGCCAGGCTGATGACTGATCAACAAATTCAATCCAGAGCTGCATATGTGGCTTTTGAAAGCAAAGACCAGAATAAATGCAGAATTAGAGTGCAGTTCTATATGGTAGGGCAGATTGCCACTAGCTAATCTACAGCCTGGCAGTCATTGGTTAGAAGGAGGGCAGTGAATATCAACCATTTTTATGTTGCTTAATACCTGTGAGTTAAATCTGCATGAAGCACAGGTAATAAACAGCAAGTTCACTTAATTCTGACCAAATTCTGAATAACTAAACAGTCAGAAATATTTTTTACAGTGATTGTTTCATGAAAAAAAACAACTGAAATTATATTGTATCAAAAGTAATGACTGTGTATACATTGACATACTTATGAGTGGTACTAGCACAAATATTCAAGAAACAGTAGAATAACACCTGGAATATATTTGAAATACTTTTCTTCTGATATAAAGGAAGTAGGATTCTGTACTAGAGTTTCTGCCCTCTGAAATACTCTACATTTGGCAGGATGGCTGAAGGTTATTGTGCAACTGACATCCATCTCATGAGATAAGAGAGGTGTTTGATCACTGCTGATCTTTGATTGTCAAAGCCATTTGACACTTGGACCACTAAATGATTCCAGGACAGAGTGTAAATATGGATGCTGTTTCTTTCTCTCTTGCTCTCTGTGCAGCAGCTTTTAGATTTCAAAAATGCATTATGCCACCTATCTGAACATTTTAGTCTTCTTCTTCTTTCGGCTTTTCCCAGTTAGGGGTCGCCACAGTGGATCATCTGTCCACTCATAATTGGCAGTGGAGTTTTACGGTGTTGAGTTGCCTGCCCGCCACCCAACCTTCCACTGAAGGCACACACATGCACACACTCAAACCTAGGGCCAATTTGCAGTGTCCAATAAACCTATAGCATGTCTTTGGGATATGGGAGGAAACCGGAGCACCCGGAGGAAACCCACGCGACCACAGGGGGGACATACAGATTCCACACAGAAGGCACCCCAGCCGAGGATCGAGCTGGAAAACCTCTTGCTGTGAGGCAACAATACTAACCACTATCTGAACATTTTAGTGATAGACATAAAGTCAGTTTTACAGAGGGATTAAGTCCTCATTTGTTAACTCCAACAACTGTCATGTCAAATAATCCTGAAGTAAAGTAAAATCCATATGGATGAAGGGTCTGAGTCAGGTATAATATTTTCTGTACTTAGTAGCGCAATATGATATCGGTTATCAACCAGGATCAGCATGTACAGGAATTCTGCCACTAACAAAAACTGCACTTATTTTAGCCATTCTGTGAAAGGTAGATTGCTTCTGATTAAACAGTCCAAAGATGTGATGGAATTTTTATTTTTACAGAAGGGAGAAGATGGTGTCCCAGAGGAAAGCAATTTATTGATACAGAAGAGAAAATGGCATTGGAGGACAGCAATGTTACATTAGCCACAGTAAGTGTTAATTGACTGAGATTTTGGCCAGTACTGACTAATGCATTATAATGCTTATAAAACACTACATAAGTGGTGCACTCTGAGGGTGCTGGATGCTGATAGGGCAACCATTTGAAATGTTGGGACTGGTTAGACTTGAGTCCCAAAATATGGTGGAGACTGAATGGCTGAAAGAATGAGTCCAAGATGCCATTTTCAGAATATTCCCTTTTCTCCAAGGTATGGTGATCTTGGTGTTTGTATCCATAAGTTCAGATGTGTGGGAGTGCCTTGCCCTCCACACAGAGGGGGTGCAGGGGGGGTTACTTCCCTTACAAAAAGAAGTTTGAAGTAGAAGAGTGATTTTTGATATTCACTCTTCTCCTGTGTTTTCGGTCCTTTTTCTTAGCTTCTCAGCATTCGTCATTTTGAGCGTTGACATTTCAATAGGGACCCCTCTGGGAGCTCATATCAGCAAGCTTTTTGATTCAAATAGCCTCCAGTCTCTCTTCTATCACACTGGTGATGTCTATATTAAATGTTTAGTAGGCAGTGCTGAAGACATTCCAAGCAGAACTGCATAAATGGACAGATAAGAAATTGTTTGATATGCCTCCGAGATCTAATCCTTATGAACAGAGAATAATTCATATTCAGACCATAAGACTTAAAAGCCTATTATGTTACCTGAGATATTGGCAGAATATGGCACAGAGCAATCAGTGCACACAGACTATGGATAAATCAGTGCTAACTCAGGCCACAGCAGTTATCAGCAGTGCCCCTCGCATCAGCTCTTATACCTTCTGTTTAAATTGCTGATACCAATAACTTTCTCATTTAATAGATCCAGATGAAAATATGCACTGTATTTTGGGAAGGTGGTAAAAACTTTTAATTTCTTGCAAGACTTGCCTTAATGTACCCCGGTTCATGTTGAGTACAACTGTAATCTTATTTTTAAGTATAGGGGTATGGGATCTGCAAAGGAATCTTAATATAGAATGTTGGTACTTGTTTTTGCTGTATATAAAACTGCTAATCAAATTCAGTTAAAAATGTTGCTATATTCTATGGTGCAAAACAGCAAAGGCATGTGCTATCACACTTTTATCAGTAAAGATCAGCTAGAAAAAATTAGATCTGTTTTGTGATAACAGTGGTTTTTGCTTTATAATTATACAGCTATTACAATGAAAAGACATAAACAGTGCAGGTGATGAGCTAATACTATAGATACAACAAAATATCAATATGACAACCAGAATTCACATTACCGTGGTATACTTCAGCTAGCCACCTGTAAGCACATGTAGACTGAGATAAGTTACTATCACCACTGTGATGGTTAGCGATGATAAAATTACACTGTGCATCTAAAAGTAATGTTGAGAGGCTGATATTACTAAACATTAAACTGCCACAAAGATACTTGAAAGTTCATTAAGAGCTAGTACACTGTGCCCTACAAAACCCAGATGAAAAAATGACAATTCAAACATGCAGTTTAAAAATATATGAAAAACAAGCCTGCCATGTCTACATAACTCACAGGTTGATCATCCTTGGGGTTATGGAAACTTCTTCATCCCTAAAATATACTGATCTCAGCAGAAAATCTCTCCATGAATAAATGAGACTGAATGACCTGAGTATGACAGTGTGAGACCTGAAGAAATTGCCAGTGAGAAAAGAAAAGGTTCCCTTCTTCAAAATCACATACTGCCCTAAATTTGTAATGGACCCAGGCTATGAACTGACATGCTACACTGTCTATGGCCATAATGACAATGATGGTTGTGATGATAATGAAGATGATGATAAGACAGGTGGAATCTGTCATCACTAGCAGCCACTTCCTTTTCCAAACTTAATTACCACTATGACTGTCTATTTTATATGACAACACTTGTTTTTGATGAATGATAAATCAATCAACCAAGTTACTCATGCAGTGATACTGTATCCTCATAGTCTATGCACTGTATCTTTATTTAAGTAATCCCAAGTGCAGTTGCATTGTTTAATCTTGTTCTGTAGAAATCTTAATAAGCCACTTGTCCTGCCAGTCCCTTTCTATTATGTTAGCTGCAAACATGCAGAAGCACAACTGTAAATGATGCCTGCATATGCAGTATAAAATAACAAAACATTGACATGCATTCTTTTCATCAAATAAAAATGGGGAGTTGGGAAGAGTATGAAAACAAAAAAAATGTAGAAAGAACACAAATGTGAACTCAAAAGTTAAAACTGTTACTTCTGACGAGAACAGAAGTGTGTGAATGTGTGTTTGTGGTATGTTTATGTGTTTGCTTGTGTGAGGGAGGTGAGGAGGGCATGCATGTCTCTGTTAGGAATCATGATTGCTGCCTTTCTGCAAAACATTTATACACTGTACCTTTCTCCTGCTTTCTCCTTGGTGACTATTACATTCCAATGTGTTAAGATTGTTCCTCTTTGGCCCAACAGTGGCTACATGAAGAACAACTCAGCATATCTCAGCCAGTTATATACTTTTGCATTCTGTTATTATAGCTTATACCAACGAGGAAGTAATGGCTTACCACTACTAATGACAGGAGCATATATAGCTTTCTTACTTCAACTGGAAATGTGCTAATCATACTGATATTACATTATGGCTGAACGCCTTTTTTGTAATCATAAAAAGTCCAAGTGTAATTTCAGTTTCTGTCTCACCACCTTCTTCTACCTCTCTGGTTAACAAAATCATTGCCACAGTGTCCCTTTTGTTGTAATTGAATAAGCCATCATCTTGGATGACTGTAAACTGCGTTGGTATTTTGTTTGCTTATCCTTTAAACTTGTCATAGTGAACTTTAACTCAGCATACATTTTATTTACCCAAGTCTATTAGGTGTGATGTAACCAAAAGACAAACTGCCCTGACCTAAATGCTCTACAGCAGAGTCCTTAATCCCCTAGAGATTGTTGCCTAATTATAATGATGTTAAGCAGCTTTGACATCAATTCTTCTTCCACGGTTGTCACTCCTTGTGTTTAAACAAAAGAGATGAACCCTACTAAAACTGGATAACTCTCTGATAGACTTGAAGCATGTTATTACATAAAATGATAGTGATTTTGTGATGTCTTTTCCTACTAGTTTGAGAAACACATTTTGAGCATCATAGGAAAGTCAGAAGTAATACAAACCTTTGGAAAACTCCTCACATCAGAAATTTATGTTAAAACTAAAAGATTTTACTTGTACTTTACTACACAAACTATACCAACTTCAAAACAGTATACTTCCATAAGTTGCCTGTTAAACTTTACTTTATTACACACACACACACACACACACACACACACACGCACACACACGCACACACACGCACACACACGCACACACACGCGCGCACATGCGCACACACACACACACACACACACACACACACGCACAAAAAAAAACTACAAAACTACATATCTTTGGACAACCCAAAACTTTCTGAAAGCAAATTTGTCTGCTTGCTTGTATATCTATCAGTTGTCTTAATTATTTCCTTTTTTTGTTTTTGTCTTATCTAGTTTCCTGTTGTTACTGACAGAGGTAGTCCCACTAGGCATGGTCTTTTTCAGGCAAATGCATGATGTGGTTTATACACTGACAATTGTTAGTTTGGTCAGGACACCAAGAAAATGTTCTTGCCTTTTTTTGAATGGAATTTATATTTCTTGTTTTCATGATATATAGAAAAAAATTCATACACTAACAGATGAAGGGATAAAATGATGTTTCAGTACCAAAATGTGCTATTGCTATGGACATTGTGAGGCTCTGACATAAATAAGCTAAGGTTACCCACAACACTGGATCTTGCTATAGCTAGTGAACAAGACCACTCGAGACCCCAAACTAGAAGTTATGGAATCAATTTTTTGATGCAACCAGCAATAAAGGGGCCACTAATGAATCTAGCATCAATATGGATATTCTGAATGATGCAAATTGGGCTAAGGGTCACATGGCACTAAGGGATGATGGGAAACAGTGTGGTGTTATCAGCAATGTCAGGTACTGCATAAGTAGAAGGAGGTGTGAGAAGTCTTTAGCATTTGACAGAGGGATGCACAAATGTGGCAAGACAAAGCTTGAATACAAAACTGTAGAGATAATGAAGAAACATATTTAGATTGTGCTGTGTAAGACAGAGTGAGAGAGGATGAGAGAGAGAGAGTGAGAGAGAGAGAGAGAGAGAGAGAGAGAGAGAGAGAGAGTGAGAGAGAGAGAGAACTGTGGAAATGATAACATATTGGTATTCTGGTTTAGCTAATTTGTATTTAAAAGTTTGAGGCATTAGAACAATAACACATTTTAATATTAAAACCTTTTGTTTCAAAATGTGGGTATTTTGAGAAAAGCATTTTAAAGTTTGAAAATAAAGTAGACTTATATCCATGGAATATCTTTGACATACAGAGTATGACACTAAATAGGTGTTTGTATGACTAAAGACCTATATAGTTCTGGGAGATTGAATTAAAGAAGAACCATTGCAGTACTATAAAGACATATACTATACTAAAAAATACATTGGATCTTCTTGGGATTTGGAAAGGAGCTAGGAGAGCATGGCTGATTTAAATGTAGAAAATGGCCATATTGTTCATTTTCCTAATGTTCTGATTATTTGCAGTTTCAAAAGCAGTGCACAGAACATTATTATAGTCAAGCAGAATACAGCTATTACTGTAGGACTATTAGACATTTAGTTCAAAGCAATCCCAAAAAATAGAGATGTTGAATATGTGGAGAAGTGGGCAATACAAAAGGTTACTCCTAAGCACTGTTGTTAATGCATATTCTGCTATTTACAACAGATGATGTATATTCATGTGGTGGCATATCTTTCAACTTCTTTGCTCAAGAATCCTGGACAAAAACAAAAACAATGGGGGGATAAAGGCCTAAAATAAGGCACATTTTTAATATTAATATAATGCACATAAAAAGTTAATAGAACTACAGGTTTTACATCAAGATACATTTTTGAATGATGTTGACATTTTCAGAAGTATGAAACTCGAGTGACAGGCATTAATGACTGAGTACAATCCATGGTGATTTATCAAAAAAAATATGTGGGGACAGGGCAACAATATGAGCCAAAATTGGGACATTCTTCCAAGTCATGGTCAGCTGAGATGCATATGTGCTTGTTAACTCTTAAATGTAGTTGCTGGAGGGATAGATTCCTGTCCCAGAGACTTCCCATACTCTGAAACAGGCTACCCATCTGTGTCAAGCAAAGTTCTTCATTAGCACTCTTCAAGAAAAATCTTGATGAATGATTGGGAAATAGGAAATACACCCTGGGGATCACTTCTGTGTCTCTGCTCGACAGCAGCACAGGAATATAACTTTCTTGGGTGGCGTAAGCCAGGGAACCTTGTTGGCTAGGCTTACGTAGGCCCTTGGGCCGATAGCCTAGTACCTACCTATGAACCTATGAACCTATGTATATTTATATGCTGACTAATGGTAGCTACTAGTGCTCATGTATATTCATTTGCTGTCTGCCTCTACATACTGATGTCAGTGTATACTCATTGCTATAATAATATAATTTAGTTGATTAATCACTGTAGTTTAAAAAGTGAGTTGTTAAATATAAGTGCAGAATAGGCAAAGACACACCAGAAATAACAACATTGAACATTTCTGTCTAACTGCATCCACTTATGGGTGAGAGAACAAAAGAGATACCTTTGCAAAAGGGTCTCATCATAAGTGCCATAACAGCTGCAGTTAAAATTACACAGCACCCTTATAATATTGAATAAAATTACTCATATGTCTAAAATATAATAAAGAAATACAAATATTATATAAAATATTAGCAGAAGTGTAAATAGGACACTGCAGTGAATAAAGTGTGGTTGGGTCAGGCATCAAAAAAGTCAACTCTTTGTGAATATGTGTACTCAAAGTCATGGAGGAAATACAGACTAACCCTGTGGTGTATCAGGGACCATTCCTTGACTGATGTAGCTTAACGATCTTCATGTATACCATATAAAGTATGCAACACCATGCAGAGGTAATAGCTTGTATTCCAAAATGTGTTCCATAACTGAAAGCTGCATGCATATTTAAATATTTGTTTATTACAGTAAAATGTTTAGTAAGCTGGATTAATGGTCCACTTTTCATCCAAAATCTGGAGTCCACAGGGGGAAGTTACAATGAAAGACAAAAATATCAAAAATGTATCTGATATCTGAGCTTGTAATTGAGAGTATTTTATAGCGTACTGCCTTATTATGATCTGTGCCTCTGTACGAAAAAGTACACTGATATCTGAGCTTGTAAATGCGTTTGTTTGATAGCGTACTGCTCTATTTTGAACTTGTGTCTGCATATAAAAGTACACTGTTATCTGAGTTTATAATGCATTACTGCTCTGATATTGACCTAGATACTCTGTTTAATCATACATTTACATTGAGATGTTTTAAAGCAATTTGTAGCAGTAGGCTGTTGTCCTGTAACTTGTTTTATGATTACATTCAGCAAATAAGGTATGTTTATTGACCCTGGCTTAGAACATTTTTAGTATTGTATCAAACTACTGCATGTGGAATGACAGCTTGATTAAAATATACAGTTATATTAGTTGAAATTAAAACTAAGTATTGTACCCTGTCGAAAAAGGCATTTTATAGATTTAAATCAAGGTCTAGGTTTGTTTATTACTGGTCGCAGACCTATACTGTGAAAATGCAGCAAATATTCTGTTTGTAGATATACGGAGCTGCTTTTTACCATAAACTCTCCAATTGAAGTGAATGTGAAATGTGTACTTGCTTGGTGGCTATATATAAATGCCAGAAAGGTTCTCACTCCTAATGTATGTTTTATTTTTAAGGAAACTCCCTCAAAATATCTCAATAAAAAGAATCTCCTGCCAGAAAGAAGCTGTCCTGAAACACATGACCCACAACTAATCTATCTGAAGTCTGTCCTACAATTGCCAAAGGTTAATACCTTAACCTGCACTGAAATACTATGTACTGCAAACTGCTGCCCTGGGTCTATAGTTTGTCCCCACAGTAATTCGGCTACCTCTATGATTTTAATTAAACTGCATTGCCCCTAACATTATTTCTTAGCTTAAAAATAATCCCTGAATATTGTAGTTTTACCCTGCTCTCCCACACATAGTCCTAAAGATTATACTATGTGCCCATAGCCTACAGTTTAAAAAAAATATAGCTAAAATTCAGTTCAAACTTTAGCCAGTTAAGTTAGCACTACATACTTACCAAAGCCTAAGGAAACTATTAATGTGTTCTGGCCTTACCTGCATTTACTGGTAGTTTTCCACATACCCTGTGCTGAATTCTATTGCCTAACGAACATTTTACCCATTTCTGCTGCACTTGATGTAAATACCACCACTTGTACTTTTTCTTTGCCTCTAGTTAACTTCATCTTTTTGTCTTATTATATCACTGTAACATGTATGAGCTATCTATTATTGTCTATACTGTAATTTTTATATTGTAATTTGCTTGTTTTATATTGTACTATTTTATATTATAATTTGCTTAGTTATGGAGCTTTTCTTCCCGGGCCTCCACAGAAAATGGGTTCTTCTGGCCCAGTGGACTTCCCCGGTTATCAAACTGAAATAAATAAATAAATAATGTATAAAACAAATATTGAAATATAGGCACATATAAACTATATAAAAATTAGTCACTGAGATGGCAACCAAAAAAAAATAACACAGCTTTCAAAATAGTGGAACATTTAAGAAATGTAATAGGAAAGTTGCATCAAGTTTACCTTACTGTCTAAACATTAACTTAGTTAATCAGTTGGTTACTCTCCACCAATGTACTACTAAATGGAAAGGGACAAAGGAATGGGGCTGTAGATTTTCAAATGACCCCGATAATAAGTAAGGCTGTGTAATTAAATGTCCATTCTTTGATTATCACTCTTCAATGGATACATAAGCAGTAAAGATACTATTGGCATCACTTGCAGTGTTTATTTCAGTTATGCCTTTGCTGGCAAAGGGAAAAAAGTCTTATAACTTTGTCTTCTTCAAAAAGAATGAGTCCCTAGTTCTCCTTTCATACAATAAAGCCACAGGTTGTTAAAAATGTATTTGTTAATATGGGTGTACAGAATTTTGAAATGGCTGTGTTTGTTCAAAGGAACTAATCAGACATGAGAAGTTTTGTTCAATGACAAAGTACACAGTTCAGATAGAGTTCTGATGAATATAAAATAATGTATTGTTTAATTCCAGCTTGCTGTCAGCCTAAGTTTATTGCACTGGAAATGCATCCTAGTAATTTAAAAGGTTTCAGCATTCTTCTACTAATTGTGTGTTTTGAAATGCAAGTAGATTAAAATAATGTAACCTTTAATTTATTTTACAGGGTATTTGTAAATAAAATCTAAGTAGAACATTTTTGAGTACTATTTCTCTGAACACTTTCTGTTGAAAAAGTTGTTTTTCAATGACCAACCTTAGGATTCAGAAACATCAGTTAAATGGTGGTGTGGGTGGTTAATTAGCAAGACTGAAGTACTGCAACATGACCCAAAGCTGGCTAACAATGGAATGGGGGCATTAGTTTAATGAAAATTAACTAATTAAGGAAAATGTAGTCAAAATCGATCAGAACATGGAGAAAAGTGCAATAATGGGCATGTGACCTGATGACCTCTGTCATGTACATGTTCCACCACTAATGGAACTGCTGGGAGCCATAATCAAGGCTTGTCAGCAATCCCCATAGCAATTTAATCATAATACGGAGGAATGGTGTGTATAGGACATTCAGAAAGGTTAAAAGCAAGCAGAGGAACAGACAGAAAGACTAGAAAGGCAGAATGGAAGAGTGGGATGGGGAAGGGTAGCAAACACAATTATTTGTGGGACAGGTGACCATTTTTTAAGATGAATTGAGGAGAGAATGGAAGCAAGGGGAAGATGTAGTTAAGGAAGTGGACATAAAGATGATAGTGGGAGCAGACAGACAAGCAAACATGGAACACAAGCATGGACCAATAGAGGTGCTAACACAAAAAAATTAGAATACAAAGGCAGGATACAGACAGTCAGAAGGGAGGACAAATGGTGGAGAAGATTGGACTGCAAACTTTGGAAGGATATGAAATACTAGGAAGGGGAACACCCATGAATGTAGATTGGGTGGATTGACAGCTGCCTTTTACTCTGTCCAGGGTTGTACTCAGTTAAAGGTCAGTCAGTTCTGTGACTGCTGTCTCTACTGAGACCAGCCACTGGTGGCCTGACGGGCATGGCCAGGTAGTAATGTGACTCTGCCAGTCATGCAAGGATGTTCTACAGGTGACCAATGCAAGCATCGTGCCACTGGCCCATCAGTGTCATTGCCACCTCCTCCAACTTCTGCCAGGTAACATATAATGACCTATCAGATCCATCCCCAGAAGCTGAATCTGCAACTTCCACCGGTGACAGACCACCAGATGCCATCACAGAACTCTTCAGGTCATCTTTCACTGGACGATCTTTGACTCCTGGAGAGGTAAGCTTGGAAGAATCTAAAGTTCTAGCAAGGGAAGGTAGGGCAGATTGACAAAGAGGTGACCACTGCCACAGTCTGGATGACACTACATTAAACAGTGACATAAATGGAGATAAATGAAATAAGAAACATCAAATAAATATAAAGTGGAGATAGGAAGAAAGAGAGATGAGCACAACAGGGAAAACATTAGCAAATCTGTATATACTATCAGGGGTAAAAGCACCTGGAGAAATAAAATGTTGTTATGTACACAATGGCAATGTGGCAAACTGGTCTGACCTGTCAGACCACAGGATAGAATTGCAAGCAGTATGTAATAAGGGGCAGGAGGACATGGATCTTAGATGGTTCCCCTGTATGTATTTTGGGAGCACAATCCCTGTAGCAATAATGTGTGACTGCAGTGGTCATGGAAGGTGGTATGGGATGCCCACACTGCAATGCTGTATGGCCAAGGGATAAAGAAGGACATGGAGGACATGTCCTACTATACAGATGCTTCAGAGCAACATATGGACCATGCCAGTGGGATACAGCAATGACATGACATAAAGATGGGCAACATTCTGCAAGTGGCAGCTAAATAGTACATCCGGCAGTGCATGACAGAATATACTAAAAGTAATTATACCCAGGAAATGCCATGTCAAACTGGCAATGTAATGGGGTTTGGATGGGGTTATGCTTGCAATATGTTGGACTGTCAGACAGGTGTACCCTGTACAATCTAGAGCAGACATAGCCCGTGCTGAAAAGGGTGCTGGAAAAAGCATCAATTATAATGTCATGAATGGTAAAGAGCAGCTGCTCACTAGGCCTTGACGTTACCACAGTTAAACATACTGAAAGACGAGTGAATGGCTCCGCCAATACACCACTTATTCCAGATTCTGAACAAGTGGTGAGACGGAAGGCTGTCACAACCAATAAGGAAACTACAGTGGGGGGTGTGGAATCATCCATTAACCATGAACGATCGTTCCCGGCTTTACCCCTCCCTTTTCATGTACGCTAAAAGAGGGCCCTGGAAGTGGAAACAGAGGGCAGAAAATTCAAAAGGAAACACTCGATAGGGGAAGGACAGGTACAGATACTGAAAAAAAATGTGGCAAACGACCTAGTCTGCAATATTTCCACGTGGCAACTAGATGAAGATGAGGTGAGAGTGTTAAACAAGGGCTTAAGCTTCATACCCTCTCTGCAAGTGCACATACCAGGTGCGTTGATTGAACTGAGATTGTTTGCATGTAACTTTTCGATAAAAATGATATATGATATAAGTACTGAAAATGTGGATGCTGATCTTTTTAAAAAAAAATACTTTTACACCCAGTCTACCACAGATGTTGAAATGTTTATCAAAGCATGTGAGAGTGACTTATATACTGCTTTTAGATCCGACTGCAGAGATAAGAGATTTTACAACATTACGTTTAATGAGAGACAAGCATTGACTAGGCTTCGTAATGATGGGGATATAATTATTAAGCCTGCTGACAAAGGGCACCAGATAGTAGTGATGGACAAATTGTTTTATTAAGAGTCCTTGAATAATATGTTGGATTGTGAGAATACATATAAATTACTTGCAGTAACAGAGGTAAAATCAATAATTGAGAGCTATAAACGGTAAATTGAGAATTGCTATTTAGGGCATGCTATACCTGAATGCCTGTATAAATATTTTATTATTGACATACCTGTTATTCCCAGTTTTAATGAACTTCCTAATGTCCATAAGAATAAATTGAGGCCACCATTCAGACCCATCGTTTCAGGATCTGGATGGATTACTGAGCTAGCATTTATTTATCTGGAAAAGCAATTGAGACCTATGATTTCTAAATATTGTTCAATAGTGAGAGACTCTGAGCATTTTTTAAAAGATTTGTATGCCTTTTTAAGCAGCTACAAGACAACTGGGAAAGAACTTCTGGTTACCTTGGATGTAGTATCCCTTTTTACCAGCATTCCCAATTAGATAGGAATAGGCTATGTAAGGGAGTTCTTGATGAAAGATGCCACAATAGCTGTGGAAAAGATTGATTTAATATGCTTCCTACTTGAATTAATTTTAGAATTTAATGTTTTCACATTTGAAACAAGGTATTTTTTGCAACCATCAGGGGTGGCCATGGGGACCTCAACAGCCAATAGTTATGCAAACATAGTAATGGCACAGTGGGAACAATGCTCCATGATGAATAATAATGATTTCAGTAGAACTATAATATTTTTCCGGCGTTTTGTGGATGATTTGTTTCTTCTATGGAGTGATACTGAAGAAAGGTTATATGAGTTTATTGAACATCTGAATAATAGAACAGAATTTTTGAACTTTACTGTTAATAGTTCTAGGACTAGCATTGACTTTTTGGATATTAAAGTAATAAGGGAAACAACAATTGGAAAGATATACACTAGCCTGCATAGGAAAGAATGTTACCATAACAGTTATGTTCACCATACAAGCATGCATCCACCCCACATCTTTAAGAATGTTGTTAAGAATCAGGCTGTGTGCATGTCTAGGTTACATGCCAGGAACCAGGATTTTGAGACCAGTTTGGCAACTTTGAGGGATGAGTTTGCAGTGAAAGGTTACCCTAAAAAAGTGATAGAGGAAGCTTGTCAAGCAGCCAAAAGTCAGAGAGACAATACAGGGAAACCACACTTCTCTAGTCAGGCTAGTGATAATCTGACCTCTGAGAAAAGGACAGGTGGTACGCACGTTTTGAGCTATAACATGGCACATTCGACAGATACACATCTGATTAAGAATATACTGTATAGGAACTGGCATATTCTAAGTACAGATGATCAGATCAGTAAAACAATAGGTGATAGGCCGAAGTTTACATATTAAAACAGTAAATTACTCAGAGGAATACTCTGCTATAAAGAAAGGATAGAACATCCCCTTCTGGTGACCTATGGAACAGTAAGATGCAACAAGAGTGCATTCTGTCAGTACATTGACACTAATAGATTATTTATACACCCCATAACATGGAAATCATATAAGTTTAGTGCCATGGGGGACTGTCAAACTAAGGATGAGATATACTTAGCCCACTGTGTATGCTGTGATGCATTCTAGGCTGGGAAAACCAACAGACGCCTCAGAGAATGGATATGTGATCACTTGTGCTGTTTTAGGAGAGGGCAGGAACATAGCGCAATAGCCATAATATGATGCAGCAGGGGAGAACCATTATTTTAATTTCTCCATTATAGACAATTTAGTAGAAAACATGAGAGGTGGGGATCTAAGTAATAGAACTGAACAGAAAGAGATTAGATGGATTTTGACACTGGCTGCACATAAATTACCAGGGCTGAATGATTATATATCCCTGAAATCTGTTCTGAAGAACAGGAAACTTAGGAAGAAAGTAATATGAAGCAGTCTGCTGTGCTCTGGAACTAGAGTTATGTTTCAAACAGGACATGCAAGCATGCCTTACAGTGCTTTTAAGCTTTTTACACACATTTGTATATACTTTTTTATATACATTGTTATGTATACACACTTTTTATATGTATTTTTGCATGTATTTTCTACATATATGTTTTTATCTTGTTATTATGTTGTTTTTATCTATAATTGTCATGGCTTAGAAAAGTGTGTGTATCTTTTGAATCTGGAAAGCATTGGAGTTTTGTATTCTACACTGGGATTGGTGGGTCTTGTGTGATGTGTATTATAAAAGGGGATTGTTTTAAGCATGTTTGTTTTGGTCTGAGGAAGCAACTAGGAGAGGTTGCGAAAGTGCTTATCTATGCATTAAAGGTTTCTGTGGAACTTCATTTGGACTCTTACTTGGATTTTGGCTTTTCCTTGGTTTTAGTGTTTGGAACATTTTTACTTATTATTTAGGTCACTGTAGTTGTGCCTGCACTGCTCACCTAAATGAGTGACATCTGTTACAGTGGTTATCACACTGGCAAGGCATTGCCAGGCTTTCACCTCACACTGATGACCCTCATAGGATGACCCCAGCAGCTTAACTAGGTGGTCATTATACATTAAATACAGAAATATTTTTTATTATTTGGAGTATCAGATGGAAGCCCTGCCACACCCAGTGCCTTCAGATACCATGGACACTTTCATTGTCACAGCCCAGAGGAATATAGCACCACATTTATATCACATGACATGCACCAATGCATATTAAAGCAATAGAACAGCTTATAATGCTACCTAATAATGGCACATAAATGTATGATGTGTCACAATAGTGTTTAGGTGCAAATGTTATGATGATATGCTTGTATTTGCTCATATAACCCACATCTCCTTCCATTATTTCTCTGTAGTGCCTCTTCAGGCTGCAATAAATGTTTAATAAATCCACTTATGTGCAGAGATCAGTATCTTGCCTATGCATGCACAATGCTCTTTACAGCCACGTATGTGAGAGCAGAGTGAGACATGAGCCTTGTATCACAATGGCGGACCAATGTGCATTGCAAATAAGTGCGATTCAGAGACAGTTACTCTTAATTGCTTCAGCAATAGAATTGCCATGCTAACAACCTCAAAACTGCATGATAAAAATAGGAGTGGCCATGCAATGCTCATAGTGATGTTTGCTACAGTGAAGCAAAGGAAGTGGAGAGTAAAAAGTCTACTTGTTTAGGATGCATGGATCTACAACATTAGTGGAAAATGTTCATGGGATAATGACAGGACATGTGGTGGGAATATGCAAGTCAAACAACCGATGTTCTATTGTAGGAATACAGGCTTTGCCTGGTGGTGGAGTGTGGGGATTGAGAGGTTAGTATTGTCTTGTAAAATATGCCTATTTGAAGGCTGCATGGATAATTACTTTCTAAAATGTATGTCTGTTGTTGAGAGGAAGAGGATTGCTTTTCAAAATGTTACCCCTGTTGTTGCTTGAGGGGATTGTTTTTCAAAATATGACTCGGCTCTTGGTCATGGGATAATTGCTTATCTAAATGCGTCACTCTGTTGCTTTTGGGGAAAATGTTTTAAAAATGTTTTTATATTTTCTTGGGGGACTGCTTTTTAAAATTTGTTACTTTGTTGTTGGTTGGTGAGGAAGTATTGCTTTTCAAAATGTATCTCTTTGTAGTATATTAGGGAGAACTCCAGATGCAGTTATATGGAATGATGTGTAATAAATCTAAAGAGTGACGTGTTGTGCTGGGGAATGCTTTTCACTGACATGTATGTGTACCACTCTACAATGGGGCCATCACAATAGGTTAAATATGACATATTCAGGGATGGCTTGCTGTGGACCTCAGCCTGATTTTGTGCTGCAAACCTATAAAGACCAGGGAGCATAGACCAGTGGACAATGGCCATGTTGTTACCATATTTGTGGTTTGTTTGAACCTGATTATCATAGGACGAGTGGGGGCATCATAAGGCATAGAGATACATTGCTAAAAGATGTGGCAGTTTACTGGAAGGTCTGATATAATCTATTAGGTCTGCACCAAGACAACATTCAACTTTGCATGGGAGTGGATGATCATGGGTTGGGGGTCTCCCTACACAGTCTTGTCTTAAAGCCACAGAGGAGTTGCTGGTATCTCTGGGATGCAAGACTCTCTCATGCCCAGTGGAGGATTTGAACTTCACCTACCCCCACTGGTGTCAGGGAATGATACCCTTACATATGTATATGTCATGCAGGGTAACATGCCAAAGCCTGAGCATGTCACATAGTGAATATGCTTATATCACAACCAACAGGCACTTCAGGTCTTTAGTATCTATGTGAACCTGTACAACGTACATGAATCTATATGGTTTGCATACCATTCTGTTTTACAGCTGCAGGGTCACTGGAATCTAGGATTGTCACAAAGTAATGTTGATACAGTAGAGTGTTTTTGCCTGCTTCCACCAGTGATTGGTGTACATATCCCCCACCAAGGATGTTAATGTGCCTAACGTCTGAGTATGACAAATATGGCAGCAGCAGCATGGTGGAGTCAGTGGCCAAAGTGCCATTGTCAGGCACAGGTATTGTAGCAGGCATATTATCCTCCCCTTTCATAAACACAGTTTTGTGCCTGTATAATCCTCTCCTCAGCCACAGTATATTGTTGTAGGACAGGGGTTGGCTGACATAGCATTCCAGGGCATACCCTTCTCTCCTGTACACCAGACAACAGTGGATGCTGGCAACTCCCATGAGAATGGGGAAAGAAGTACAAGCAATTGTACCATTGCCCAACAGCAGCATCTTGGTTCCCACAGACAAATGGGAAATAAGGTAAAAGGAACTGAAAGACCACCAAAAAAGAAGAAATAGATGCATTTTGGAGAAGTATCTATGAAGATCCTGTGGAACATAACAAATATATTGAATGGATAGAAGAAGTTAAAGAAAGAATAAGAGGTTTAAAGGTAAAGGATATGAAATAAAATGAAGTAACAGCCAGACAGATTGAAATAAAGTTAAGAAAAGCCTCTAAATGGAAAACCCCAAGTTCAGATGCAGTACCTAACTTTTGGCTGAAAGTATTAAAATCTTTGCAGGAAGATTTAGCCATGAGTAAGAACTATTTATATGCAGACCCCTAACAGACACCAACCTGGTTAACAACAAGCAAAACAATGCTCCTCCTTAAGAGTGAACTTGCAAGCTACCCTAAAAATTATAGACTAATAACTTGCCTTTCGACGATGTATAAACTATACACGGGAATTGATGCTGACAGAGTTTATAGTCATTTAGAAGAAAGCGCCATTATGGCAGTAGAGCAAATGGGCAATAAAAGAAAGTCATATGGAACAAAGGACCATTTGTTGTTAAATAAACCCAGGATTGAATAAACTCCATGTAGGAATAGTGTTATTCATACACAGAGTGAATGGTGTCCATGTCTGCATCCCCCTCTCAGCAACGAGCCGTACATATTAATGAAGGAGTGCTACTGAGATCGATCTGCAGACACAGATACGGAATGAGTGCAGGGGGCATGTTGCAGTAGTGCTCGCAGATCTGTAACTTGTCCCCTGCACTCTCAAAGTGCCGTGCAGCACTTTACAATGCTTTCAGTGTCCATGGACACTGAAAGCAGGATTGTGAATGGGAAGCAATGAGGGGGGTGTATGACAGGAACTGTAACACACCCCCTGCTTTGTCAAAGTGCCATACGGCACTTTACAGTACATTGTGTCCTCAAACACACAGCCATACCTGTCAACCTCTTAGTGCCAAAATCTGTTAAAAGGCAAACAAAATGGGGGAACAAAGGTCCAAAAAGAGTTACATATTTTAAGTACAGCTCTTAGAAACTTAGAACGTTGATAGAGTAACAGGGTTTGCTTTAACATACATTTTCTGAAGGATTAGAAGTCTGAAACTCAAATGTATGCCATTATTTAGTGACTTCACTCCTGAGATCATCCCATTGATTTTCAGAAAACCATGAATTTTATAAGGAACAAAACAAAAATATGAGCCAAACATCTGAACAGTCTGCAAAAATCTGGACATTTGAGAGGTATGCACACACCTCAACCTCTTCCACCAATAAATCTGGATAAAGTCATGAAATAAATGTGGGAAAAAGTTCTCAAAATAGGTCAAATTTAAAAAAAATATTGCTCATACAGACTTAGAAAGTTGACAGAATGGCAGGTAGTGCATTACCAAATATGAATCAGCGTTACTATTAATATATGTAATTAAAGTGGCTGTATTATTTTTTCCATTATAAGTGAAGTTTAAACATAGCTGAGCAGGTTTGCATGTTATGGTGCTTTGCTCAACATTGCTTAGCTATCTTATAGGAGCTAAACACAAATGTATAGCTACTTCAAAGACAAGATAGTGTAGTGGTTAGAGCTCCAGCTTTGCCTGCAGCAGCTCACAATTCGAGTACCAAGACAGACCCTTGATTTTTGCATGGGAAAGCATTGTTAAAATTATTTATTTTTTTAATGAAGTAGTAATTGACATTTGTTAACCAGGGTAGTATAGATGGTACAAAACTGAAGTGTCAGTGAATATAACATGTGAAATCACCCATGTAAACGCAAGTGTCACACCCCAAGGTAATGTAATGAAAGCACATAGGGGGACATCATGTAAAGTAAATTATATACACTTAATAATATGTCAGTAATGATTAATTAATTTGCAATTCTGAAATATTTTTTAAAATGAAAACTGAACAATGTTTAGCAGTGCTTAGCACTGCTGAGCCAGTATGAGCATGGCTTAGATGTCTCATTCTAAGCATTATTCATGCCCAGCTGAGCGGATTTGCACGCCGCTAAGCACTGCTCAGCATTTGCCCCTTTAAGCACTGCTCAACTCAGCTTAGCGGGCTTGCGAACCACTGAGCTGTGCTCAGTATTTTCAAAAATTGTCCAATGATAGCAAAGGGCAGGAATATGGCCTTATTTAAACTTCAGAGATGGGATACAGCCAGAAACTGTTGTAGTTTGATCGCTGCAGGAGCTATGTCTGGAGTTGGAGAGGGAGTGCGCTTTCGGGTGCAGCACTGGGGCATCTTGGAATCCAGGGTCATGGCTGGGCTCCTTGTTAAAGACCATGACCACAGACTGCTGCAGGGCCAGTACCAGGGCTCACAGTACAAAGCAGAGGCCTGGGACCATCTGGCATGTAATCTCACCAGTGCTACTGCAATCCCCAAACTGGTGAGCAGATACAGCATCATTATTTCATCCTAAAGCATAGGAATAGGGCACTCTTGGCCCAGTGGATCCAAGAAGCTTGAGATGGTGATGTCCCAGTAGTGAGTAAGTATCTCACCTATATCAGTACCAAAATCTAGCCTGAGTATGTGATTGACATGTATGCTTAATGTTTTCTTCTTTCCCCTATAGCAGCAGAGGAGAGGGCTACCAACCTAGAGGCCCATGCTGACAGATTGGTGAGGTTGTGATGAGAGTCTGATAAGTACAGATTTATCTTGCAGTATATAGTGTAATAAATAAGAAGTACATTGTTTACTGCCAGTAGGTATAGTGTGTTCTGAGTGTACTGAATAAATAAAAAGTTTGTCAGACCAATATTGATCTACAGGATATGCAGTAGTACTGAATGTAGAATATCAAGTGTAAGAAAGCACTGTGTCTTGCTACTCAAATAAAGATTTATACCACAAACTGTTGTGTTTAATCTGGTTTGTTGTTGAAGAAATAGAATGTGTAAAACAAGATATAAATGAAATATGAAATATGTCCTGCACTAACTTCTGAACTTTCATTAGTAATATGTAATGGATTACAGTGTGTGCCCTGCAACATTGCCTTGTGTTAACCTTTGCATTTCAGATCGATGTAGTCCTGAATGTTGATATGCTGATGCAGTCAGGTATGAGAGTGTAATAGGTGGTGACTGCAAATATATGATGTCCAAATGTATATGGGTCAGGTATGAAACCCAGCACCCTGCTACACTCTGTACAGATCACACATATTCACATCTACTAGGGAGTTAAATGTGTACACCTGCTTTCAAAGGATTAATACACAGTGCAATAACTATGTGTCAGGCATGTATGTTCAGCTGTCACTACAGTCTTTGGAGACACACCACTTAGATTACAACATCAGACTATCTAACCAAGTGAGTATTAGATGGAAATCAGTGATGCAAGACACAGTGGTTCCCCAGTAGCTCAGTGTGTTGAGCAATAGATATGTTATTCATTTTTGCACACACAGACTATGGTTTGAATCTAGGGAGTGGTACTAAGATGTGTGGATATTTACAGACAAAAATCCTGAATATGTGTACAAATAGTCAGATAGTGTTAACAGAGATTTTCTCCACAGGTTTTACAGGTAAAGAAAAGATTGTAGTAGCTGCATGAAGGGTATACTAATAAACTTTGTGTCCAAATGTTCCAGTGTCAAACCCCATGCCTGAAAAGACAGCAGGATAGGTACATACACCATGCACTCTTCCCAATACATGTCTCTCAAGTGTTATGCTGTCACGGCTAGTGATCACTGTTGCCAATAACCTTGGACACTGATATGAATCTAGTTGAAGAATGCCAGTAGCACATTCACACAACATCAGTACAGGCTACACCTTGTTAGTCATATATGTAACTCTGACATGTACAAGTCCCCTCCAGTCATGTACCCAGAGTGTTCACACTTTACCCTATACTATTCCAGCTTGACAGTTTAACAGTTATGTATGTGCTACAGAAGCTATGAGCCACAGGTAGATGTAAAGGGAGGGCAGACCTGTAGAGTACTGAGCAGTACTGTTGTGAAAAATAGAAGCCTATACAGTTGTTAATGGGCTTTTTTACTCTACTCCCACCCCTTATGTGCATCAGTAATTATTATCCATATACTACGAGTATGTTGTTCTCAATATCTAATGTTGGGACTTGTGTTCTATTATTGTTCATATATTTAATTGTTTACATATTAACATACCTTGTTCAATTACCATTGTTGGTAGCCTGTTGCCACACATGTAACTGGCATACTGTTAAAATTCTGACTGTTATTCCATATATGCATATGTTGTGTTTGCTATGCAGTTGTGTGAATCTCACTGTTCTGGGTTAATTGGAACACACATGCATGCTGTTATAACTAAATTTGAAATATTTGTTCATTACTAACGAATACATTTTGGAAAACCTCAACACCATAGCATGTTTGAGAAGGGTGATCCTGGCGGATCCATCTGTCCCACCTCATCTGGCCATGGCACCAGGCCCCAGCACATCTGGGACCCAACCCAGAACTGCCCCCTCCACTGGTCCTGCACCATCCCCCAGGTGCGGGCATGGGGTGGGGACCTGTCATCCGCAGACAGTTCCATGGCATGGTGTGCAGAGTCATCCAGCAAAACTTGGATGTATGCCTGCACCAGATTGAGGACAGACTGGAGCACCTTGAGAGCCAGCCTGCTCCTGTTGTCCAGCCCCCCGCACAGCTACCTTCAGGGCCATGATGGTACAGTGATGACTGACCATGGGTGGGAACCTCAGTCCCACTATATCCATTTGCGGGCTGATGGGCCTCTGATTCCCAACCACTATCCCCATCCAAGGTGTTTACCCCTCTCATGTGTCATATACTGCCCCTATCTGCTGTCTTGTGTGTCTTATCTGTCTGAGAATGCAACCTATCCTACCCAACCTACCTCCCCAAACATACCTACAGCCCTTCCCCAACATCCCATTCTCACTTAAAAAAAATAAATAAAAAAATCAAAAGGCATCTGTCTCACAAAAAAAAAATAATTTCTCCATACATAGTTCCACATTTTGCCCCCATGTACAATGACATAAATCACTCTACCCTCAAATTAGTCTACAAATGTATGTTGCCAACACCCCTCCCTGTGGGGTGTGAGGCTGTAAATTCCAAATTTCCCACATCATTTACAACTGTTCCTGCAGAAGAAATATAGAGCTATGGTCCTTTCCTATACCCATCCTGCACATCACTATCTGCTTTTCATAATGTTTTACCCCCTGCTTGCCCCCATTTCACAACTTTCCTGTCACCCTTTTTTCTTTTCTTTTTCTGTAATTAGCATGGGTTTAAGTGGGAATAAGCAGCACTAAGCAAAGCCAAGCAGGACTAAGCACCTTTTGGCATCGCTTAGCATTGTACAAACCTGTGCAAACCCACTTAAAATTGCCTAAAACTGCTTTAATCACTCTAACTTATTCAACCAATATTCTGCTTAGCAACAAAAGAATAACCCTGCCAAGTCTTAAACCCAGGATCCCTATGCACTGCAGTCAAAGCAACTACCACTACACCTTATGAGCTGTGAGAATGAGTAGTGTATCAGTAAATATATCATGCATTATGGTTATCTAACATTAGGGAAAAAACTATGTAAAACTGGTAATGCTTTTGTGTGTATGTGTGTGTGTGTCTATATATATATATATATATATATATATGTGTGTGTGTGTGTGTGTGTGTGAGTGTATGTATATATATATATATATATATATATATATATATATAGAGAGAGAGAGAGAGAGAGAGTGCAGTCATACCTCACAACCTCTTAGTGCAAGAAATCTGGACAAAGTCTGACAAAGTGGTGGGGGGGGGGCAAAGGCCCAAAAATAGGGACATATTTTAATTATGGGTTTTATAAGCTTAGAAAGTTGCTAGAGTAACACGGTTTGTTTTAACATATATTTTCTGAAAATTTTCAAGTCTGAGACCCAAATGCTTCTCATTATCTACTAACTTCAGTCCTCACATCATCCCATTGAATTGTCAGAAGTCCGCAACAGTTATGGGGAACAGACTAATGATATGAGCCAAACATCTGGACATTCTATGAAAATCTGGATAGTTGAGGGGTATGAGTGCAGTCATGCAACATTAAGGAAAAACACTGAGTTGCCAAGCATTTTACCCAGCACCTTCTGAACTACAGTCAGAGGAACACAACACTACACCAAATCAGCTCTGGGGAATTGCTGATGCATTTGCTAATATATCATGCATCACAGGGTTGTGGGTCTATATTACATTAACAAAGTTTCAGAACTTTGAATACCATATGGTCAACACCATATGATCGAAGTTCTGAAACTTCAAAAATCTAAAAAAAAAAAAAAAAAACCACAAACAAACAGAAGTAAGTGCTTTAAGCAGGGTGCAAGCCCCCCCACACCCCCCGCTACTTAACTATACCAACTCTGAGATCAAGCTACAGTGTAGGAAAGGGAAATATTCCTTTTCCATGCCATTCTCTGTTAAAGTGTGATCTCAGAGTTGGTATATTTAAGTAGCGGGGGGTGTGGGGGCACAGCCCTCCATGTGGGGGTGCAGGGGGGCTTGCCTCCCTGCTAAAACACTTTTAATTTACTTTACTTTGTTTTTTGTTTTTTTTTTTTTTTTAGATTTTTGAAGTTTCATAACTTCGATCATATGGTGTCAAACATACGGTAGTCAAAGTTCTGAAACTTTGTTAATCAAAATTACCCAGGGATGTAACTGCAGGGAAAAACCGACATTGTTGGGAAATTGGCCACCCAGAACCATTTGCACTACAGTCAAAACAACATACCAGTAAGTCAACGACTGTTGATTGCCAGTTACACATTACTCCTATATATACTGCCCCAAATCACAGTTTATTTGGAATCCTGAGGTTTTAAGAGACATGTCTCAGTCTGCCCCTACAAACATATACAGCTGATAGAACACCAGAAACTGTAGCAGCATGCACAGTCAGATAGAAAAGGATTTGTGACATTCACATCTTCCCCCTCCCTACTCAGCCTGACAAACATTTACACACTACACTACTACATAATCTTGAAAGTCTGTTAATGGCCAGACATACATAACTCTCAACTGTATAGATTTCCACAGAATGTCTAAGGTTTGGGCCCATATTTATGGTCTCTTCCTCATAACATTTCTGGGATTCTGCTAAATCACAGTGATGATATCAGGAGCGAAGTCACAAAATAATGATATACAATACCTCTCAACCTCTTAGTGTAAGAAATCTGGACAAAGCCTAACATACTTGGGGGACAGAGGACCAAAAATAGGGACATATTTTAAATATTAGTGTTATAAACTGAAAAAGTTGCTGGAGTGACAGGGTTTGTTTTAACATAAATTGTCTGAAGGATATGAAGTCTGAAACACAAATGGATGTAGAAAGGCACCATCTTTTGACTTAGCCTTTCTGCCTTGTTTCATAGGAATCCCCAGTAATGTGCTTGCATTTCCTTCAGAAACAGTTACATCCTGTGTCTTGCCCAACCTCCAATCAACTCAAGGCTGTCTCGTTGCCCTGCACTGTGAGACCCTGCATCGGTGGAACACCAAAGTGCTTTCAACTACATTAGTTCCCTTCAACAAAAGTTACATCCTGTGTCTTGGCAAACCTCCAATCAACCCAAGGGTGTCTCATTGCTTTGCACTGTGAGACCCTGCATCAGTGGAACACTAAAGTGCTTTCAGCTACACTAGTTCCCTTCAGCAAAAGTTGCATCCTGTGCCTTGGCTAACCTCCAATCAACCCAAGGCTGTCT
The DNA here is from genome assembly GCF_019279795.1 of Protopterus annectens. NCBI lineage: Eukaryota > Metazoa > Chordata > Ceratodontiformes > Protopteridae > Protopterus > Protopterus annectens. The sequence goes on from NC_056726.1 coordinate 193,467,832, forward strand.
CATTGCCCTACACTGTGAGACCATGTGTCAGTGGAACATTAAAGTGCATCAGCTACACTAGTTCCCTTCAGCAAAAGTTACATCCTGTGTCTTGGCCAAATTTCAATCAACCCAAGGCTGTCTCATTGCCCTGCACTGTTAGACCCTGCATTGGTGGAACACTAAAGTGCTTTCAACTATACTAGTTCCCTTCAGCAAAAGTTACATCCTGTGTCTTGACCAACCTCCAATCAACTCAAGGCTGTCTTGTTGCCCTGCACTGTGAGACCCTGCGTCGGTAAAACACTAAAGTGCTTTCAGCTGCACTGTGTATGTTATCGTTGTATTTAATCTGTCCTCCAGACTGAAGACTTTTTCCCCTTTCATTGCACGTGTGCACACTTCTGGTCCCCCCCCCCCCCATTTCTCTCTTCCTATAGTACTACTAGGTCAATTACTTAAAACTACTTCTTCTTGGAAAAGTTTTCCTATGTACCTGCAGCCCATACTACTTTTGTTTTTCCCTGCAGAAGTGGTGGTCCTTTTCCCCACTCTGTACTAGATTAGTAGCATAACATTTGTAGTTATTAGGAAAATACTGCACCACACTGACCTGGAATTAACTTAGCTTGGTTTTTCTTTTTTTTTTTTAGCAGCTGGCCTAGTCCAGTTTTTCTGATTCACAACCTTGCATTACTTTGTGTCTATCTCCCTCGCCCACCTTGAACCTGCACACCTCCCCTCCCACTCTTGCTTAATTACATAGGTATCAAAAAACCTGATTTAGAAAGGCACCATCTTTTGACTTAGCTTTTCTGTCTTGCTTCATAGTAATCCCCATTAGTGTGCTTGCATGTAAGTACACTTACTATATTCTGCTAAACTGCTACTGCCCTGTTTACAGCTCCTATCCCCTGTCGACCCTTTGTATCCTTCTAATTTCACACACACAGTGCCTTATGCCATTGCCTCCTTACCTCTAAGCTAATTCTCATCTTCACTGATAATTTTCTGCTTGCTTTCTTCCTTCTCTATGGCTCTACCCGCTCCATTCGCCCTGCGGGCTCACTCCGCCCCCACTACTCCTAATTTTATTTCAACCACTCCCCACCCATTCAACACAACCATCCAGTCAAAACCTTCCCCTCTTTGCCCCTCCTCCTTTCAGCCACAGTAATTAAGTACATCACTAATTAAAGACATCACTCTTTCACTACCCCTCTCACCCCACAGCTCTTCTCTCCAACTACAGATCCTCCCATATTAAACTACCTTTTTCTAACCATGCTTTCCTTACTGTTCCTAACACTCCAAACCCTCACCTCCATCCTTCTACTCCTAACAACCTTGTACCATGCCAGCTCCTATACCTCTAGTCAGTTTCCATACTACCACACAAACCATCTCCTCCCTCACACAAATTATCATTTCTTTTCTGTCTCCTCCTCTCCATTTCAGCTCAACCCTCTGCACCTTTGTAATCCTAAAATTATTTCCACTACTGCAAAGACACTTGCTCTTAAATACTAGACCATTCAGAATACCCTAAATCCAAACCAAAACACACTAAAATAACTTCCTTCAATAACCTCATCTTAGCTGGAGACATTCACCCCAACCCTGGACCTAACCCACCCACAAATAATTACCACCCCCCCTTTCTCTAACCTTTCATCCCACTGCAGTACTATTAAATATTTCACACTCAATGTCCAGAGTCCCAACAACAAAGCACATCAGTTTCAAACATGGCTAAGTCAATAACCAACCTGACATTGTAGCCATCTCTGAAACTTGGCTCAAACCCCACATCTCTGACTCTGAAATCCTACCCTCTGGATTTCACATTCTTAGATGTGACTGCCCAAAGAAAAAAGGTGGAGGTATTGCATTAATCTATTCCAATCTACTTACCTTAATTCCCCTACCAAACCCCATTCCTAAATTCGCCACTGCAGAACTAACAATCGGTCTATTAAAATTAATAATCACAAAAGCCTCTGTATCATCACCCTTTACATCCCACTCGGACATAACATCTCAGTCCTTGAAGACATACTCCAATGGGCCTCGTCTGAAATTAACCTTGAAACTTACATACTAGGTGATGTAAACATCGATTGGAATAAAATCAACAGTCCCACGCGTTCCCTGTCCATTAACCTCTTTAATGTTACTCAAGTAATCCAATCCATCACCAGACCCAATAAAACAAATCCCCCAGGATCCACTCTTGACTGGATCTTAGTCACCCATCCAAATAAAATTACCAACTCTGGCACCATCCCTGACTCTATTAGTGACCACTTCCCAGCATTCATTTACCGTGCAACCACCTCCTAGCCACACCAACATCAATATATTCAGACCCGCAACCTTAGTAAATTTGACCCCAAGACCCTCTCTAACTATCTGAAACAAATTAATTGGAACATTCTAAAAACCCTTCCATTCGAAAAAGCTATAGACCACTTTAATTCTAATTTCCTAGATTTTGTAAATTCCCTAGCTCCACCAAGGAAAAAAAGAATAAAAACTATAACTGCCCCTTGGCTAACCAAAGAAACTAAGAAAATTATGCATCAAAGAGACAAATCCTGGAAGCTTTACCAAAAGAATAAACTTCCCAAAACCCTTCTCTAATATACACAGCTCCGTAACTTTGCAAAAAAACAAATCTTCAAAGACAAAAAATCCTACTACACTAAGCTCCAGTCCAACCATCCCCAAAACCCTAGGGTTTTTTGGAACTCCTTAAACTCATTCCTCAACCCAGGCTCCAAAAATAACCCATGTCCAGACCCAAGTAAATCTGACCTCGAATTAGCCTCACTATTAAACTCTTTCTTTATAGAGACAATATCCGACCTAACAAAAACTTTTCCCAACAGCGACCCATCTCTCCTACATTCCACTCATCTAAGTCCCCCCAAAATTCCCCCTCTATGTTTGAGCTTAATCTTTTCTCCACAAACTACATAAAAAGACTTCTAGCCAAACTTAAACCCTGCTCCAATACACCTGACAACATCCCCTCTTCTTTTCTCAAGTCTGCTGCCAATGGTATAGCTCTCCCAATTAGTATCCTAATTAATAGATCTATAAAGGAGTCCTATGTCCCTAAACTCTGGCATTCTGCCTTTATTCTTCCTCTCCACAAGGGAGGCAAAAACACTAACATTTCAACCTTCCACCCTATAGCTCTTCTCTCTCCAGTTTCGAAAAATTCTAGAAAAATGCATCCACCTCCAACTTATGCCTTTTCTGACTAAAAACCAACTTCTTACCCCTACCCAACATGGCTTCCGACCAGGACATAGCACCATAACAGCTCTACTCTCATTCTTAGAAACTGTCAATCAAGCCTGAGATTCTGGGAACTTAGTATCCACAGTGCTCCTAGATCTCCCTAAAGCATTCAATACTGTTTCCCATAAGCACCTTCTAAGTCATCTATCAAACCTAAATCTCTCCCAAAACACTCTTTCCTGGTTCTCAAACTATCTGTCAGATAGATATCAAGCTGTGAAAAGGAAAAAAGGCACCTCACCTTTCTTACCCACTCCTACCAGACTACCACAGGTGTCCATCCTTGGACCAATGCTGTTTAATATCTTTATCAATAACTTTCACTCTGCTATTCCTAATGCCAGAGTTGTCCAATATGCAGATGACTCTACACTTGTCTGCTCTGCCTCTAACCTCTCTGAACTCCTATCTAAAACTCAGACTGCCTTCTCAACTACTGAGATCTGGATGTGCCAAAATCACCTTTTTCTCAATGCTAACAAATCTAAAATACTACTATTCACTCCCTCAAAATCTTTCTCTGTTGATAAAAATTCCTTCCAAGTCCTTAGCCAAAACAACTCTCTGATCAAAGTTGTTCCCTTTGCCAAACTACTCGGTGTAACTATAGATGAACACCTCAAGTTCGACATCCATATTCAGCAAAATATAAAGAAAACCCACCAAAAACTATGTATGCTATACAGGAACAACCACTTCCTCTCTACTTCTACCAGGCATACTCTGGCCTCCTCTTACCTCCTTCCCTCCCTTATGTATGGTGCCCCACTACTAACTAACCTATCCTCTTCCATCACTTCCAAACTTGAAAGCTGTTATAACAAAATTTCTAAATTTGCCACCAAAGCCAAACATTCCACACATCACTGTGTTACTCTCCAATCCCTCAACTGGTTAGAATTCACAAATTACCTAGACTTCCTCCAGCTCACTACAACACATAGACTAATATTTAATCCATCCAGATGCCCAGCTCTAACCAACATCCTTCCCCCATACACCCCAAAGAGAATGCTCAGATCTGAACACCAAAACTTGATTACTTTCCACAAACCTAAACATTCTGCTGGACAACTTCTGCTCTCCTTCACCTTGGGTAAGAAATGGAACTCTCTCCCTTCCGCACTAAGGACAATGTCAAATACAAACCACTTCAAAACACATTTTTACATCTACCTCTCCTCCAAATGGAAATGTAACTGCATTCTCCCTACCTAGAACTATTTAACAAACTCTCCTGGGAGGGTATCCTCCTGAGTTCCTAAGCAATTAATAGCTGGCTATAACCTTCTATAGCTAATTCCCACACAATCTCTCACACTCTGTAAATATTGTAAATAGCTTTTGACTTTGACTTTAACTGTGTGAATTTGGTAAAATGTATATGCACAATATTTTTCCACTATGGGCAATATTGCTCACACTTTGTATTATATGGTATGTATTTGTAGTTGTACCTTATTTTTATTGGACTGCTATCTTCAATGTAATCTGTTTCATGGAGCTTTTCTCCCCGGACCTCCACTGAAAATGAGCTCTCTGGGCCCAGTGGACTTTGGTAATCAAACTGAATAAATAAATAAATGAATACATGTCAGTATTTAGTGACCTCAATCCCCAGATCATTCTAGTGATTTCTCAAAAAGCAATTGTATGACGAACAGACTGAATATAAGAGGCAAACCTCTGGACATTCTGCAAAAATCTAGACAGTTGAGAGGTATGTCATATACATAGTGTCAGACTTCAAATCATGCAAAAAATGCATGTCCAGACAAACCCTGTTAATCTAGCAAGTTTCTAACTGTATAACAGCAATACTTACAATTTGTCCCTAATTCTGGAACTTTGTCCCCCATTTTGTTGGGCTTTCTCCACATTTCTTATGCTAAGAGGTTGACAGGTATGCAGACACAGCATGCAAAACTGTGGACATAGCACATCAATCCAAACAGTGGACAGTATTTCCAATGACCTTCTGTGATGCTGTAGCTCCCACATCTCCATAATGTTCTCCTCACAGGCAAGGAAAAGGGGCAAGGCCCACATAAAGGACTTAATTATAGCACTGTGTTGCCATGCCATTGGCTAATGGAAAGACAACTTAGCTGTTCTGGATTCAGTTAGCAAGAGGGAGACACCAATTAGTGCACAAGCCATTACCTGCTCATGAGCATTACCTATAAAAAGCAAGTTGCTGCCTATGAAAAACAGGTCTGAACCTTTCTATGCGAATACAGGAAACAAGACTTCTGGATTACTCTTGAGAAAACACTGCAGCAGTATGCCAAACAATTAAGCATGTAATGGAATGCAGAAGGAGGATGTAATAATGGGAAATAGAAAGTTAAACATTAGGTCTCAACAAGACTTGCTGGACTGACAGGTTACTGTCCAGCACGTATGGCCATCCCTGATGGCTCTGTCTGCAGTGACATTGATCACAGCTCTTACCCCTGAGCCACCCCAACAAAGGTCAGTTCACATATGACTACTACTAAAGTGTCTATTTTACAGTACTAACTGTGACACTGCTAGGCCAGCTACCTGGGATGTTGTAAATATTCATATGTCACTTGTGAATACTAATATGATACATATGCTTGCCTTACAAATGTAAGAGACCTATATAGGGTATGTGCATAGTAAACAACTTGCGTGGAAGTGTGTGTTGAACTGTATGTTATATACTGAGCTTATACCATTCAACTATCCAGAGTTTTGCAGACTGACCACATGGTTGCTTCATATTTGTAGTCATTTTATCATACAGTTGTGTTTTGTCTGGCAAATCATTAAAGACTGAAGTCATAACATAATAGCATACACAGTAATACTGTAATAGCATATTGCATAGACAGTAATTGCAGTCGGGGGTAGTCTCATTCATTGATATTCTGTTACTGCCTATTTAAGTGGTACATTTTGGAATATTTTCTGCTTAAAACCTGAGATTTGGCTGGCTAATATCTAGCTTTATTCAACTGGACATATAAGAAAATCTAAGTACCTTTTATCTGCACTTTTTTCAAATAATACATCATTTTAATTGATTTATTTATGTTGCATTGAATATTAACTGAACTGGTAGTTTTGACTCTATTTTTTTAGTTAGATCCCCACCCACCCTCCTTGGTTTTGTTTTGGTGTTAATTTTGGTGGCTTTGAAACTGCCAGCCCTCTTGTAAATTTGTGTTTGGATACTCCTTCTGGGCCGATATCATTTTCTCACTCAACTGAGTGCAGTGAGATCATATTCTGATTTCAGGCACTCCTACTGTGCACAAAGAGAGCATCTGGGAAAGAAAAATAAATTTAAGCTTGTTTCCTGCCTTTCCTGTAAGTGGTCTAGACTGTTTGTAGGCTTCTGAGCCCCCAAGACTTTCTGTGGTGGAGGGAAGCCTTCTAGCTTAATTTTGTTTCTTAGAACTAGCCAGTTTTCTAGTTACAGCACTCAAATCTGTTTCTTTGAACTCAGCACTTGTTCAGAACTCTTTGTAAGCACTAAATAAGCTGCAAATTACTACAGCACTCAACTTTCCTCACTTGTCTAGAGGAAAGCAGTTTTTAGTACTTAATAAATAAGCACCTATCCAGGCATGTCTAAGGGTCAGCTCCCGGTGATTTCTCCTGTCTACCTGATGAATCTGGGCATCTTGGGGCAATGCAGCAATTGCCTCATGTACACAGACAACCCTCTCCTCCTACCACCCAACACTACAACCTGTGTGAGATGCACTTATATAGCCAAACTGGAAGCAAAGCTATCTTCACTCAAGACTGGACTAAACAGTGAAGAGGAGAAGGTAAACACTTGCACCACACCACACTCATCACATAATCCCTCAAAACCTACACCACCAAAACAGACACATAGAAACACAAAACACACACCTACATCCGCGGAGGCTCTCAATAAAAACCTGCCAAAGCATCAGGGACCTCCAAAGCAGAAATGCAAGCAAACTCCACCCCCAACACAACTCAAATGACACATAGCTCACAAACTCAGTGTGCCACTCAACCACAGCCCATAAGGCATAACAACGTACCCAACACTTTAGTCATAGGTGACTCTATAGTCAGGCACACTGATGTTCCACTCACCAGGCTAAACAAGGAGAAAGTTACTGTCAGCTGCCTGTAATGCATGCACTCAGTTCACTCCATAACAACTACAAATATGACACTGTTATTGTCTATGTTGGTCTGAATGACCTGAGACGTACCTCCCTGGACTACATGAAAAGAGACATGAAGGAGATCTCCGATCTTGTAGCCCAGGAAGGTATGACCCTAGCCCTGAGTAGCATCCTGACATCACCCAGAATGATACAACAGTACAAGGACAAAATGATTGACTTCAACAATTAGCTAAGCTTCTGGTGTCATTTTAAGGGGATCCAGTATTTGTCTGCTTGGAGCAACATGATTGACAGACCACGATGCTTTGCCAGAGATGGGCTGCACCTGTTGTCCTTGGGATTCTGGATACTGGCTAAGGCTCTTGCCACCCCTATAGTGCCTTTTTTAGGCAAGGTTCAAATGACAAATTCACCACCATAACAGGTGCAAGCAAGCAAAATCTGTGGGTAATGCTACTCAATGCTAGAAGTCTAAACCTCAAAATGCACTCACTCGAGGCACTCCTTAAAATGAAGAACATCGACATCTATGCAGTGACAGAGACCTAGTTCAAAGCTCCAGAGAGCACCTCTGCTTTACCAGGCTATAATTCATACCACACCTTTCGGCCACCTAACCCAGAACGAAGCACTAAAGGTGGAGGCGTGTCCATATTCATTCTAGTTGCACAGCATAATGCATCCGAGATTATCCAAGTGCAACTAACTCTGGGCAAGACCGCAGTCCAAATTGTAGCTTGCTACAGACCCCCACCATGCCCAGCATTCCCACTCCTCATTTCTTGATACACTGGAAAGTATTAGGGTACAACCTGACACCCTAATAATGGATGATTTCAACTATCCCACCATTAACTGGGAAAACGACTCATGTACCAACTCTTTTGCTCAATGTTTTCTGGAATTCATAAATTCCAACGCCTTGGATCAACTTATTCACACCCCCACCGGGGGCAGCAATATTCTAGACCTGGTCATTACCAACATGGGCAACCAGTGTTCCACACCAGGGGTCAATTCCTCATTGGTCAGATCCGACCATAAGCTAATCATCCTAGACATCCACATCCCACCCCACTCCCAATTAGGGAAACCACCATAAAAAACTTCTCCAAAGCCAACTTCACACTTCTTAAGACAGAAGTGGCAAACTTCATGACACCCATGCAGACAGACAATAGAGATACGACTGCTGAATCCTACACAAATGCACCTTATAAGCACTTACATAAGTGCATGGATCATGCTATCCTTAATAGAACCAAGATGCTATCCTCAAAAAAAAGGAAGCCAATCTGGTGTTCCTCTGCCATAAAGAAACTCTACAACAGAAGAAAGAAACTGTTGCAAAAAGAGTAAAATCCCATGACTGGAGGAACTCCCTGGTCAACCTCAGCAAGAAGCTGAGATCCCTCATAAAATCCTCCAAAGCTAGTTACGAAAACAAAATTGCCACTGACTCTAAAGACAACTACAAAGCATTCTATAGCTATGTCAAGAATCTCAATGGCAACACTCTGAACTGCTCTGAGTTACAATACAATGGCACTAAATATACAGAACCAACTGATATTGCCAGCATCCTGGCAGATAGGTACAGTGCTAACTTTACCCTCCTCTCACCCCCTAGAGGGCCCATCTCTATACTGGGATGAATGCAAACTTCCTGTAATCATGGCTGCACAGGTAAAAAACACACTCTCCAAAGCCAAGAACACAGCATCCATGGGACCTGACAATATCCCATGCTGCGTTCTACATGAACTACAGAATGAACTGGCATCCTACCTAAGTACCATGTTCAATCATAGCCTCACCTCAGGCTTTGTGCCCACTAAATGGCACACCACAATAGTTATCCCACTACACAAAGGGGGAGCCACAATGGACCCCGGGAACTACCGCCCATTAGCCTGATGATCCTGGAACGTATCATCATGGAACTCATAAACAAAGACATTGGTAATCCCCAAACTCTGGACCCTACCCAGTTCGGGTTTGTAAAAGGCAGATCATGTCTCCTAAACCTGATTGACTTCTTTGAAGCAGTCACCAAAGCCATAGATGAGGGTAAGGTGGTTCACACAGCTTATCTAGATCTCGCCAAGGCTTTCAACACCATCCCCCTCTCTGGAATTATAGATAAGCTCACTAAACTAGGTATAAATCCCTATGTCACAAGATGGGTTGCCAACTGGCTCATGGACAGAACCCACACTGTTAAAGTAGCAGACTCCAAATCTGACTTCACACTAGTGACAAGTGGAGTATCACAGGGTTCACTCCTGGGTCCTCTCCTGTTTGGTATCTACTTCTCTAAAGTATAGGCTAACACAGAAGGTCTTTGGCTAACAAAGTTTGCAGACAACTGCAAATTAGGAGCCATAATCGAAACTCCTAATGATGTGGACATAATACAAAAGGGCCTCACTGAGACAGATGCCTGGTGTCAAAGCCATGGTCAGAAGCTCAATGCCAAAAAGTGTATTGTCATCCCCTTTGGTAAAAACTCTGTACCCATGAACTACCACATAAGTGGTAGTCTACTTAATGCTGAAAGTGTGATAAGAGACCTTGGGACACAGGTGGACAGTAGTCTCTCCTTTGATAATCACATTGCCACAGTGGTCAGGAAATCCTTTTACGTGGCTCACTTCATCACAAAAGGTTTCTCATCCAAAAAAAAAGAGGTCATTGTTCCCCTCTACTCATCACTCATTAGACCCATTATAGAGTACAACTCCCCTTTTGGTATGTACCTCACAAGAAATCTACAACAACTGGAAAGGCCACAGAAATACCTCACAAAGAGGATTACTGGCCTCAAACAAATGCCCTACGCAGACCGTCTCAAAAAACTCCAGCTTTACTCTGTCGCATATCACCTACTCAGTGGCAATCCCTGTCTAGAATACAAAGCTATGTCAAAACCAGAGCTGTTGGACATGCTCCACTTAAAGAAATCCCAATCCCTCCATCCGAGCTACACGCTCTAGGGACCTAAACCTTGTCACCACAATAAACAGAACATGCTGGAGGGATAGATTCCTGTCCCAGAGACTTCCCATACTCTGGAACAGACTACCTATCTATGTCAAACAGAGCTCCTCATTAGCACTCTTCAAGAAAAATCTTGATGATTGGATGGGAAATAGGAAATTCACCCCAGGGATCACTTCTGTGGCTCTGCTCGACAGGGGCATAGGAAAATAATTTTCTTGGGTGGCGAAAGCCAGGGTACCTTTTTGGCTAGGCTTATGTAGGCCCTAGGACTAATAGCCTAGTACCTACCTATGAACCATTGAACCTATACATTTGAATGTCAGATGTCATATCCTTCACAGTATTACTGTGAATGCAAAACCTACTTTTCTATCAACTGTCTAAGTGTGTTACAGCAATATTTATAAAGTGTCACTATTTTTGGGCCGTTTCCCTCCATTTATGTGTGCCGTTGTCCAGATGTCTTGCTCTAACAGGTTGAGAGGTATGACTGAGCTGCACAAGTGTAAACACAGTGTGCCATACTGACAAAGAACAGAAATGTATACCAAGTATTACCTGTGCACATGGCTGTATTAATAGTAGTAGCTGGAAGCCTCAAACATACAGACATGAGTTGCAAAACATCAGGTAAATAAGCTGTACTTGTTTTACAAATGAATAATCTTAGTTTCAGTGCATCAAACAGACAAAAATGTCTACAGCTACAGGTTGTTGTATTGCATTGAAACATAATTACTAGTCTGATTATAATTACCAGGTTGAAATTGGAAAAATGGGCAATGACTTTGTGTCAAGCCTATACCAAACATCTATAAGAGCACTTACATAACTGTATCGACTCAGCAATACCTGACCGGACAAAATCATCTCCCCAAGGTAGAGTAAACCTTTGTAATGGACAGCAGCAATACACAAATTCCATAATAGGTGGAAATATTGGCTGTATAGGGCCAAGAAGGAGCAGGTGCCAAATTGGAAGCAATCTCACCTTTGTCTGAACAAGCAAATAAGTCACAGGGAATTACTCTAAGGCTAAATTTGAGTGTAAATTAGACACATCCACCAAGGGTAATCACAAGGCCTTCTTCACATATGTCTGCAATCTCAGAGACAACATCCAAATCTGCTCTGTGCTGGTGGTCAATATCACCACAGACACATGCACCATAGATATAGCCAACCTGCTGCAGACAGGTTAATTAAAAACCTCACTCCCCTGTCCTCCCATGAGTAAAGGAGGACATGCACAGCACCTGCCCCCTCCCCTCATCATCAGAGAACAGGTCTGTAATTCCCTCTCAAAGGCAAGAAACTGAGGTCTCCATGGGACATGATAACATCCCTGGCTGCATCCTACATGAACTTAGGCATGTGTTCTCAGCTCCATTACACACTATAGTCAATTAAAGCCTGAGCACCAGTGTTGTCTCATCTGCACAGAGGACAGCCACTGTCATCCCTATACACAAAGGCAGAGCAACCCCCTGACCCAACCAATCATATGCACATCAGCCTAACTAGCCTGATCTGCAAGGGCATGGAAGGCAATATCTAGGACCTTATAAACAGGGACATCAGCAACCTCAAAATGCTTGAGCCCACACAGTTTGGTATTGTCAAAGGGAGACCAGGCCTGTTAAATCTGGTTGACTTCTTTAAAGTGGTAAACAAACACATGGATGAGGGGAAGATGGTGCACACTGCCTACCTTCGCCTAGCCAAAGCTTCTGACAATAATCCCCAGTTGGCCATAATACATAAGTCTACACAGCTAGGCATCAACCTGTATGTTACCAGGTGGGTAGCTAACTGGATCAATGATAGTACCCACTCAGTCAAAGTAGTGGAAGCTACCTCTGGTCATAGACCCTTAAAGAGTGCTATACCCCAAAGATCTGTCTGGGGAACGCTACTGTTAGGGATATAGTTTTCTGCGGTGCAAGACAAAACCAGTGGTTTGTGGCTGACCAGGTTTACAGATGACTGCAAGCTGGCCACTGTCATACATCCCCCTAGTGATGTGAGCATCTTCCAAGAGGCCCTTAACCAAACTAATGACTGGTGTCAGAAGCATTACTTCAAACTAAATGCTGGGAGTGCATCATTATTCCTGTTGTGGTAGATGTCATCCACACTAGTTATGACAGTAATAACAATGTACTGAGCATGCAATCAGGTGTGAGGTGACTTGTGCACCAAGGTTGATAGCAACCTGACAGTATCCCACCACGGTTGCACCATTGTACTGAAGGCTGTCTACATAGCCCACTTCACAAATAAGAGTATATCATCCAGGAACCAGGAGGCCATAGCATCTCTGTACTCCTTCCTTATCAGACCCATTACCGAGTACAGTGGCTCATTTGGCATGTACCTTGCCAACCATATGCAGCAGTTGCAGAGACCACAGAGGTTCCTGACCAGGAAAATACAGAGTCTGCAACACCTCTCCTATACAGATAGGCTGAAAGCCCTGTCTCTCTACTCAGTCTCATACAGACTGATCATAGGTGATGTGTGTCTGGCATACAAGGTCATTCCCAAACCAACCCTGATGGAGTTTCTGCATATCAGTAAGGAAAACCCCACTCATGCAACCTGCATGCAAGGCCCTCACCTGGTCTGTGATATGAATAGTACTTGTTGGTGGGATAGATTTTTGTCCCAAACAATACACTGTCTGTAAAACACATTGCCTCCCCATCTCTAGCAGAGTACCTCTCTAGCCGTCTGTAAGAAGAAACTGGACGACTGCATGGGAAACACAAAGGACACCCCTGGGATCCCACCTGTGTCCCAGCTGGATAGGAGAAACAGGTGCTAACTTTAAGAGACATGGGCAGAAATCTGAGCTAGGCTTATGAGGACATCTGGGTGAATAGCCTAGTATCATCCTATGAACCTATGCACCTAGTACTTTACATGTTTCCTGTATGCATTGCAGACTGTCCTGCAAGGTTGTCATAAATGAATCCCTGTGAGTTTGAACTGTGTAGTTACTGCATTGATAGAGTATTCCTTTGTTCCTTTATAAATTATCACTTATCACTACACCTTGTCATTGTGCCTGGTCTGTATAGCACTAAGTCAGCTCTTAGAGTACTTGCATATGCACATGGTGACACTGTATAGCCCTCTCCAATAGCCTTGGTCTTGGTCACACTTACCATTTTGCTAATAGGCTTATCACACAGTAGGATTTGTCATCCTTTGTTGAGGCCCTTAGAGTAGCTGTTAAAGAGATGGATTGTGACAGTCAGAACTATCTTAAAGTCTGGGCTGAAGTGCCTATAGGTAGTAAAGTTGTGACAGACTTTAACAGGAGTGTGTGTGTGTGTGTGTGTGTGTGTGTGTGTGTGTGTGTGTGTGTGTGTGTGTGTGTGTGTGTGTGTGTGTTAACAGAGTGGAGCATGACTTGCACTCATGCAGCAGTCCCAGAAATCTGGAGTGTCTGATTGCTTGACATGCCAGAGTGAGGTAACTCTTGAGGGGTATATATGACACCTAGTAGAGGGTTAGCCTCATAGCCTCTAGGTGTATGGTAGATGTCTGATGGGCTGGTATGTCCTGGCAGGAAACTTCTGTAATCTCCTCAGCTGCTGCATGCGCCATGTGATGTGAATGATGAATGGAGGATTATGCACATTAATGGTCCTCACTGGGGGGAACATAAAACATCAGGATCAGGAGTGCAATGCATGCTGTAATGCCAGTATTGTAAAACTACCCACACACAGACTGTGTTGATAGATGGCAGGGGTGTGATGTGGGTGTTACCAGTGGATAATGCTAGCAAATGTGGATGTGCAGGATCTGTACATCATGGTGCCCAATGTTTCCCTGTGCATGTCTTTCAGGTGCAATGTCTCGACAGCAGCAACCAGCCTTTACTGACACTGAGACTGCAGATACTGGATCTCCTAAGACTGCATCACACAGTCATGTTCATGATGAGCAGGCAGCAGCTGCAAGAACGGACCACCCTTTGGACAGAACTACTTGCAGCAGTTCACAATCTGGGTCAGCATAGGCAAATCTATGAGCAGGTCAGGCATAGGGCCACTGACCTTATCCACCATGCTTAGCAAAGGGCTGCAGCTGTGGCCAGGGACCATGCAGCCACAGGTGGGAGTCCTGCTATGCAGGCCCCACTGACACCAACAAATGAGTTCCTTGCTAACCTGGGGCAGCCACCACATCACAGGAAACTGTACACACCTATGTCATGGAGGTGGTTGGCATCCAGACAACAGGCAAAGAGCGTCCAGGTAAGGTCCCAGTGGACATCACTTCAATACTATATCATTCATACTGGCATCCTTGGAGTATCTAGATGCATATGTCAGGTCAAACTGCCTTTATGGCTGGGGTTTTGTAATGCACACAAATGCACATTTACAGTGAATGACAGCAAACTGTATAGTATCAGAGCTTGTATTGCACATGTTCAGAAATACATCAATTATCCTGTACCAATGCCACATGTGAGTGTGATGACAATACCCCCCACAAATACATAGGTCCCTCTGGTCTGGCTTGGGAACATCTGCCTGAACCTGGTGAGTATGGAAATGTCTTGCTGTAACTCACCAATACCATAGACATGTTAAGGGCATGCATTTTTCCATGCACACAACTGTGACTCTTAGCCATATTGCAATATGTGCATGTTCACTTGTGGTGGGGTTAACTGCAGTGCATCACAGTGGTCATCACAGGAACCAATTTTCATGAGCTGTAACATATTGGCAAGTATGTTTCTGTAGGTGTTGCCACTGTGCTATACAGGGGTAAATCAATAGTGTGTACACAGGTGCAGTGTGTGTTAGGGGAAGGTCCATCACATGCTTCCACTCCTCACGTATCTGAGAGGTGTATATTAGTAGCAACATTAAGTGTTCATAGCTGCACTGCATGTTGTTGAAGGCCTGTCCAGAGTGTGCCTTTTGTGGTCTGATTGTGTGTTGTGCATGTCATCATTCAGAAATTGTGCAGTCTGTATAATGCCTTTGTGCCACCTCACCTGTATGTGTGTATGTGCGTGTGTGTGTGCGTGCATGTGTGCATGTGTGTGTGTGTGTGTGTGTGTGTGTGTGTGTGTGTGTGTGTGTGTGTGTGTGTGTGTGTGTGTGTATCAGCAAACATTATAGTGCAGGCATTAATTTACATATTTTGTCTTCCCCTCACAGGTAAACATGGTGGTTGGTGTCTCTCCCCCTCACAACCTGATGTCAGTGTCTTTGCAGACTCTGATGATGATGGTGGTTATAGTGAGGCACAGTTGGGGTTGTCAGGGACTGAATTTGTGCCATTGGTTGGTATCTCATTTTCACCCACAATGTCCCCGCACACAGTCAGTATACCCACACATACTCAGTCCCCAGCAGCCACAGATAATGGACAGTTGGAGGGTGGTGACATGGAACAGGATAGTGTGGTGACAATGGCAGGTGAGGTCCCACACAGGCAGATGGACATGGATGCTCGAAGGAGGACTGCTGCCCATCAAACCCCTGTTGCAAGTGTCACAGCAGGTGCCACCAGATGCATGTTTTGATCCATCAAGGAGGTACAGGCACATTCTGAATGCAACACCAGACAGATGCTCAAGATCATGAATGCAACACATCCTGCAATGTGTGATGACATCCACGGCCTTGGTGATGCCATGCATTATTATGCTGATGTCATAGATAGATGGTGGGGTGAGACATTGCCATTGCTCACCCATGCAATGTCTGTGCTTGAGCATGTGGTAGGAGTAGGGCATCGGCCACGTGGACATAGGTCAGCAACAAGATAAGCTGAGAGTCCATGTGGCCATGCACATTCACACTTCTCTAGTGGCTGTACCACCAGCACTACAGAAGAGAGGGTACTATCCACACCACAATGGAGCAGACCATGGGCAAGTGGTCCTGGATGGTCCTGTCAGGGACACGGATCCAGCAGACAGCAGTCACCATTGGGGAGTAGTATTGCATCTGGCATTGGGCCTGGTGGTGCCAGTGAGACTCCTGGCAGAACCAGTTCCCATGTCCATGGCCGGAGGCAGTGAACTGTACATCCTGCCATGTAAAGCCCACGACTGTCCAACATACCATGTGCAGGGCAACCACATGGCTTGACTGTGTGCATACAAACACTCACACATCTCTATCACAGGCAGGTCACCACACACACACACACACACACACACACACACACACACACACACACACACACACACACACACACACACACCTCATCTGCATGGCCTAGTTGAACATCACCTTTCAGACACACACACACACACACACACACACACACACACACACACACACACACACACACACACACACACACACATGATGTCAACCATATGGCCCAGTCTAGGCCTCTGGCAAACCCACACCATACCCTGTGTATGTGATGATACCTGTGTCACCTCCCTGTTATCCATACCATCAATGCAGGGACATACTAATATGGGTCTGATGCACAGGGTGAATATACTACAGTGTAGTGATGTAATGCTGTGTAAGGTGCTGTCTGCTGGCAATTGTTATGGGTACACATCAAAGTGTATGTACCTTTTTAGCCATGATGCATTACTGCTGTTAGCACTGCTGACTGACTGTAGTCTCACATACTATATTCTGTTTGTATTCTAGGTGTCTGTGAGTCTGCAAGCTGTGGGCCTGCTGACATTACCAACGATGAGTATGGCAGAGTTGAAACACAGTGACCTTTTAATAGCTAAGGTACAACTGTATATGTACATGTTTATCAGGTGTGTATGAATGCAACAATGTGTAAGGGACACTGGGGGCAGACAGTGTGACTTTGCATACATACCCCTTGACACAACCAGCTAGCTTTCATACATGTCCCCTGGGTTTTCTGTAGTACCACAGGTTCATACATACAGAGGGCATTACTTGAGTACTGGCACTACGTCTCTCACAAGCCTAGCCATTACTTTAACCCAAACAGATTCACCTAGATTGTGGGTACCAGGTAGTCACAGAGCCTTCACATGTCTACATATTGTACACACATAGGCAACACACAATGTGTGTGTGACATTATGAAATGTGGAGTGTGTGACAACGTATAGTAATGTGACAGTTGGCAGGACATAGCATGCCCACAGCAAGTGCAACACACATGACTTCCTCTGGTTTGCTACTATGACACCTTCTTTGTGTGACATTACCTTAGCTTACAGTATTTCTTATAACATTAAGATACTACTGATGTGCAATAACTGATCTATGCCATCAGTACAGAACTGTATGACATTTGTTGTCCTACAGTCTTGGGACCACTTTTCACTGTTTCAGTTGTTTTCACAGGTTATACCTTGCCAAACATGGACTGCAACCTGCAGGATGGTACAGACATACCTCTCAACTGTACAGATTTCAACAGAATGTCCAAATTCTTGCCTCATATTTTTGGTCCATTTTCTCATAAACCTGTGTTATTTCTGACAAATCATTGCCAAATCATTGCGGGTTGATGTAAAAAAAAAATTACAGACATTATGAGTTGCAGACGTCATACCTTTCAAACTACCTGTGCTAATGCAGAACCTGTTATTCTATCACTTTTATACGTTTGTGGGTATTTGAAAAGTGTCCCTATTATGTGGCCTTTGTCACCCCATTATTTATGGCTTTGTAAACATTTCTTGCTTTGAGAACTTGAGAGGCATGGGTACAGATGGTGGTCATAGCTCTGACCTCTGCATATGTCTGCAGATTGTCCTGATGTCTGACACATAATTTCTTTCCATCTGTCATAAACTTGTGGTTTTCTGGCCAAAGTTTTGGAAAATCATGACTGACATTGCAGATTAATGACGGATCTTGTCATGTAACCACACATACCCTTTGGAAGGTGCATTTGCATTCAAATGCATGACCTGTTCTGCTATCTATTTCACATGCGTTTCACACCAATATGCGAAGGGTGTGCTCAATGTTTGCTGTTTGCCCCAGCTTCCCATATGGCTTTAACCATTTGTCTTTCTGTGAGTGGTTGAGAGGTATGCTGGTACATATATACATACACACACACACACACACACACACACACACACACACACACACACACACACACACACACACACACACACACACACACACACACACACACACACATACACACACACATACACACGCACGCACAGATTCATGACCTACCCTGCTGATAGCTGAACCTCTACCTGCAGTTTTACAAACAATACTGCTAGATACATAACAGAAACACCACAGAGGTACAAACCAAAGTAACAGGTCTTCAGCAAATCAAAAGACTTGGATAGAAAGCAGTCATAAATCCAATGAAAAAACACAATCCAAGTCCACTGTTTGACAAAAGTTTAATGACTCAGAATATAGACAGCATAAATAGCAAAACAAAACTGATATAAAGCAGACAGAAATCCTTGTAGACTTAGTACTAAAGATGCAATTTTTGAGCTGGAAATGAATGTGATGGCAGACATTTTATGGAAAGGGGCTGTAATAAAGTTGTAGTACAGCAAATGAAGGGAATAGTGACTGGTTTTAGGAATGATACAGCCAAACCATATTTGAGTGGTAGGGCTGATAATGCTGTGGTGGAGAAAGCCAAGCCAAATAGGACTATGAATAAATTAAATTATATGAAGAAATATAACCAGCATACAAGTTTTGTTAAGCAGATAATCCAAAAGAACTGGACTATACTCACATCCATTCAAGAAGTGGGTGATGTAGCAGGTGAGATACCACAATCTGATTTTAAAAGAGAAAGGAGTTTAAAGCAATATTTGTGCTATAAGGATGTAAGGGGAGATAGTGTGCTACAAAAACTATTAGGAAATCTGGTACTAAATTGTGTTATAACTGCACACATTGTGCAGATATTAATATGGATTTATGTTTTGTTTTGTACATCCAATTAGTCAAAAGACATTTGAATTTAGAGCTGCTGGAACATGTAACACAGAAAATGTGATTTCTTTTGCTAACTGTATGTGCTGCCAAAGTTTTTATATTGGTAAGACAAATAAAAAATTAAAGGAGATAAGTGCACATTGTTCTGATATTCATAGGGATGTTCTTACAAATGCCTTGGCTAAACATGTAGCAACTGTTGGTGTTGAGCACAAATTTCAGTTCAGAATCTTGCAAGTAGTGCTTAAGAACAAAAGTGGGGGTGACTTAATAAACAAGATAGAACTGGCTGAATATAAATGGATTAATTTTTTTAGAGCTGATCATATGCCAGGTCTGAATGTAAATAATAGTATTAAAACAATTTTAAAAGATAGACATGACAAAATATAAGCCTTAATAAGGCTTAGTTTTAAAGGAAAAGTTTTATAAGATGTGGGGCACTTTAAAGATGTAATTGCTGCTAACATTGAGTTTGCATTTTAATTGGCTGTGCTGTTGTATATATGTCTGTGCTAGGTTAGGACAGTTTTGTGTAACACTGAAGAAGAGTTTTTTACTCAAAAGCTTTGTTTTGCTATTTATACTGTCTATGTTCTGAGTCATTAAACTTTTGTTGAACAGTGGACTTGGATTGTGTTTTTTCATTGGATTAAGCACCAAAGAGGTAATGTAGTGTTGCAGTGTCTGCCACTACTATTCAAGTGGGTGAAAACTGCAGGGGCTGTTAGGATTGCCAATGGTGGGTTAAAAGGCCCTTAACATGGTAGAACCACCTGAAACATGCACACACTGCTGCATGGGGACATGCATTAAAACACACATGCACACCGAGATAACACTTCTCATATTTGATGACCCACCTATCTATTTATGTACAATACACAGTGATATGATTATTGTATGCACCGCAGTGCCTTTGTGTTAGAAACTGTGTAACTGTGCTTATAAGGTGGATGCCATCTGTAGGGCTGCAACTAGGTTGGCAATGGGGGAGTTAACAGGGTGGAAGAGGCATACAAAATGGTATAACCATCGCATACACATAGCAAGGACAGCCACAGAGGATATGCATACAGAAACACATACACAATTGTCAATAAATTACTAACCTTACATATCCACTTGTATGTACTATAATGCTATGTACACATTACATGCACCACAGAGATTATATGCTGGGGGCATAACTTACTACCTCTTACAATAACTTGGGAATGCCTTCATGGATGGTGGGATAAAACAACCAAAATAGCAACTGGCCTCATATATTGCTCTTACAAACCTGGACAAGTGATAGAGTAACAGACTTTCTATCAGCATGATGTTTCGGACAGGTACAAAGTCTGATGCTGACATGTCTGTCATTATGGTAACTGTGACATATATGGCAATGAATACTCATAAATGCTCATTTTAGGAGACACAGACCACCTATAGGTTGCAAACATCTGGAAATTCCATATACATCTGTACATATGACTGGTATGGCCTGTATAGTTTAGTATAGTGCATGTAAGGCAGATGCCATTAACTGCCTCTTTAAAGTAATGCCATGGGGAGGGAGTTAACAGGCTTTAAAATGGTATAACTAACATACACAACAGCCACAGGGGATATGCTTCACACACAATACTATAGTTGCCAGTATTGAGATTAGAACCCGTACCTATATAATTGTTTGTACTATAGTATTACACAGTCATTGCATGTGCCACAGAGGTTATAGGGCTGAAGAGTGTATACAGGTACTTCTAAGGTGAATGATATCAGTGGGAAGTGTACTGGGTGGAACACACAGACACACACACACACACACACACACACACACACACACACACACACACACACACACACACACACACACACACACACACACACACACACACACACACACACACACACACACACACACACACACACACACACACACACACGCACTTGCCAGTATTGAGTTTAGAACCCCTACCTATCTAGTTATTTGTGCAGTGTTACACAGTTTTTGAACACACCATGGAGCTTACGGAGTTGAGGAGTGTCTCTAGGTACTTCTAAGGTGAATGCCATCAGCAGCCCTTGTAAAGTATGGCAATGGGAAGTGTTCTGGGTGACAAAGGGCTCAAAATACTTTAACCTATAAACATACACACTTATACACATTTGCCAGAATTGAGATTAGAACCCCTGCCTATCTAGTTATTTGTTTGATACTGCTACATAGTTATTGCACTCGCCACAGAGCTTATAGGGCTGAGGGTTGTCCAAAGGTACTTCTAGGGTGGATAACATCAGCAGGACTGCTAAAGTAGAGCAATGGGAAGTGTACTGGGCCAGAATGGCCTAAAAAGTTTTAACATGCAAACACACATACGCACACACACACACACACACACACACACACACACACACACACACACACACACACACACACACTTACATTTGTCAGGATTGAGATTAGAACTCCTACCTACTGAGTTATTTGTACTATAATGTTATGCAGTTATCGCATGTGCCACAGAGTGCATAGGGCTGATAAATGTCCAAAGGTATGTCTAATGTGAATGACATCAGCAGATCTTGTAAATTAGGGCAATGGGAAGTGTACTGAGCGCAAAAGGCCTTATTATACTTTAACCTACAAACACAACCACACACAAAGGCAGATAATGTGATATTACAACCCCTACCTCAGTACTATTAAACAATGGAGCTCACTTTCATGCTGGCACATGCAACTGTTTACAACTAGTATGCAACTGTCTGCAGCAGGACATCACTCTACGCCTTTCAGGGTATCCTTGTCTATGATTTACTCTGTGTGTGTGTGTGTGTGTGTGTGTGTGTGTGTGTGTGTGTCCCTGTGTCTCTCTTTCTATATCACTGTCTGTCTCTCTCTTCCCTGTGTCTATGTGTGTGTATGCTTGAAATATTGTTATATGTTGCTCATATATATGTCTGTGTATCACATGGAACAGATGCAGAGATATCACATATAAGCCACCTACAGCTAGCTGAGGGTAATCCTGTCTGATGGGTGTGGGTAGAGTCAGTTAAGGTGTACATAGCTGTCTGTATGCAATGATATCTATGTACAATGTAGTTATATAGTCAGATGTGGGTTTAAACATGGGCTGTAATTCCCTAAGTGTAGGAGCTGGTCCAGTATGAACTTCTAAAGTAAGAGTGGGACTCCATTCCAGAGATAGTTATACTCCAGTCCAGGGTTTTGTGTGCTACAGCCATACCTCTCAACCTGTTAGTGCAAGGAATTTGGAGATAGCCTGCCAAAATAGGGGGACAATGTGCCAAGCATAGGCAGATACTATAAGTATAGTTCTTATTAATGTGGAAAGTTGCTACTGTAACATGGTTTGTTTTAGCAGACATTTTCTAACATATATGACGTCTATCACTGAAATTTATTGTGTCATTACATACTGACAGAAATCCTCAGATCATCACAGTGATTTACCTGAGAAATACAAGATGTATGATGCACAGACTGAAATTATAAGCCAAACTATAGACATTCTTGCCCAATCCGACCAGTTCAGAGGTGTGGCTACAGCCAATTGGCTGATGAAGCTGTGTAAACAGTCCAGCACCTCATTGGTATACTGGCTGGAGATCACCTGCTTGTATGCTACTGGCTGGGGATCACCTGCTTGTGTGTTATTCTTCTTAACTGAAAAGTCATATTCTTGTGTGACTCATACCTCTCAACTGTACAGTTTTTTTTGCAGAATGTCCAGATGTTTGTCTCATAATTTTGGTCCGTTTTTCATAAAATTGTGGTTTTCTGGCAAGTTAGTGGCAAATAATTAAAGATCAAAGTTAGAAAATAATCACAGAACATTTGAATCTCAGACTTCATAACCTTCAGAAAATTCATGCTAATGCAAAAGCTGTTATTTCATCAAATTTCTAAGTTTGTGAGAGCAATATTTAAATATCATCCCTGTTTTTGGGCCTTTGCTCCACTCTTATTTATGACCTTGTCCAGATTTCTTGCTCTAAGAGGTTGGGACATATGGGTTTGGGTACAGAGTGCATTTTACTGAGCAGAGATGTCCATTATATGTGTGGTATATTCCACATAGCACTGTGATTTCCAGGTATGTCAGTGGCAGAGCAGTATAAAGTAATGTGGTGAACCAGTGACAGACATTTATTTACAGGTTGATAGGTTGATATGAGATTATTAGGCTATTGGCCCTGAAGCCCTTATAACCCTCACAGATGAGTGTGTAGCCCATGTTAAGACATGCCAGCACCCAGAGCCCCTGTCCAGCAAGGACATAGGAGGAATCACAGGACTGTATTTTCTGTTTCCCATGCATTTATACAGGGACCACTTCACAAGGGGTATTGAGGTACTCGGCTTGATGTGGACAGGAAGTGTATTCCACAGATGGGGGTGTCTGTGGGACATGTATCTGTCACACCAACAAGCCCTATTGATATCACAGATCAGATTGATGCTGGCCTACAGGTTAATCGAGTTAGTCTTGACTTCCAGATGTGCAACAGTCTCGTCAATGCAGGGTCTGGATTGCATTGTATGCCAGACAGAGGTTACCTCTGAGGAATCTGTATGGAACTGAGTAGAAGAAAAGTTCTGTTAGCCTATCTGTGTAGAGTAGGTGTTTGGGGTCCTGGATTTTCCTAGTGAGGAACGTCTGTGGTCTATCCAGCTGCTGCATATGCTTTGTAAGGTACATGCTGAAGGGGACTTTGTACAAAATAATTGGCCTTATAATGTTAGAATACATGGATCTTATGACCTCTTTGCTCCTGGATGAGATACCCTTAGTTTTGTGTTGGCCCATCTATGAAGCTTTCTGTAAAATGGAAGCAACATGGTGCTAAGACTTTAGGTTGTTATAAACCTGGGTGGCCAAATGCCTCACTACTGACTGTGTATGTAGGAGATTGTTGTTAATGTGATAATATGTGGGGATGTCAGCTTCCCCAAAGGGAATGATAATGCATCTGCAGGCATTCAGCTTGAGGCCATGTTTCTTGCAGCAGTCATTTGTTTTGGTGAGACCCTGTTGTAGGACATCCATATCACTTTGAGTATTGATGACTGTTCCCAGCTTCCAGTCATCTGCCAACTTGGTCAGCCATAGGCCAGTGTTTTTGGCCTTCACCTCAGGGAAGTATATCCCATATACCAGAGGCCCCCAGACCGATCCCTGGAGTATGCCAAGTCTGCTTGGCTTGGCTACCCCTGTTAGGATTATGTGGGTTCTATCAATGAACCAGTTTGATACCCATCTGGTAACATATGGATTGCTGCCTAGTTGACAGAGTTCATGTACTATGGCCAAGTGAGGAATAGTGTGTAAGGCTTTGGCCGAGTCAAGGTGGCCAGAGTGCACCATCTTTCCATCATCCAAGCCTTTGTTGGCTGTCTCAGGGAAGTCATCCAGAGTTCACTGACATACCTCCCCTTGATAAAGACTGACTGTGTGGGGTCAAGTATTTGGAGTTTTCCAATGTCCCTGTTAACGAGGTCCATGATAATCCATGATGATCCCTAATGATAATACCTCAGACGGTTTGTGTTGCTATGTTATTATGAGGCTACATTATGGCCCTAGGTGTCAACCTGTCATAGACTGACATCTGGACAGCCCATGTATGACAGTCAGACACAGGCCCACAGATGGAGACAGGGTGTTAATAATCCTCTGCCAAACATAGACAGCTGGGAGACTGATTTGGTATTTGCTTGCTTTTTCTTATGGGTATGACATCTGCTTCTCCACTGTCTGCCATTGATGTTTTGACATGAACCTTTCTTGTTTGGCACATAGTTTGGCAGGACAAGCAGAAGAGATATAAGAGGCAGATTTGTGGTCCTTCTGTGACAGCCTGTCACTCCAGGGGTATGGTTGGTGGCCAGTGACTTGTTGCCAGTGCTGACACAGTAAGATGGCAGCCATTTAACACCTGGCTGTACACTGACTTTCAGGTACCTGCTGTCCTACTAGGCACTGTGTAAGTTACTCCAAGCTGTGTACTGTCCATTTGTGTGCCCACGTGTCCCTGACTTGTCCAGCTTTCCTGCAGTGACAGATATTGACTTCTGGACAACTCCTACCATAGGTGTAGCTGCATGCAAAATAGTTGGCACAGAAGGTCTTGGAACATGGACCCTGCAAACCACAGTACTGTACCTAGGCCACTAAGCCATAACAGCCAAGAGTATGTGCTGCCCACTTCCTGACAGTATTAACTACACATATACATAGCTCATTGACCACTGCATATTGTGGACATGCAACAAGTTATCAAGTTGATTGGGGCAGCCCTGGGATTGTGTGCTCTGCTGTTATTACCCTAGAACCATACATGTAACTGCATTTCTATGGGGACATGGGTGTGTTGGGGGGCATACCTGTGAAATGTACACATTTGCAGAGACTTTGCAGCTGATGGCTTTACGTTTTGGTTCCATTTAGCATAGTGCTGTGCCTGTCTTGGAGAATACTGGTATATCACTAAAGACCAAAGGTTAGAATGTAATGACAAACATTTGAGTTTCAGACTTCCTACCCTTCAGAGACTTCATGCAACTGCAAGACCTGCTGTGATATCACTGTGTAAGTCTGTAAGAGGAATATTTCATCATTGTCCCTATTTGTGGGCCTTTGACAGACATTTCTTTATGGTTTCCTATGGCTGACTTGCAGGGTGAGGCTGAGGGGTGAGTATGGGACTTCAACACTGACATCCATGCATGTGACCTATGACCACCCCCAGTTTATTAGTCCCCCACATACACTGCAGTGAGCTTTGTCACTTAGGGGACTACTGTATACTCTGGAGAAACCAGTACTGGGCGGACATTTCCTGTTGTCCCACATAGCTGTCAGTTGTCTGTTGCTATCCTGGTAGCCCACCCCATTCCCTTGCATACATGCAGTGATACTTTAGGTATACTACCAAACTGTACTACTCCATTCATCTATTGTTCAGAAGAATAACTTACCTTGTGCCTGCTGCAGTTGTGAGGATTTTGCCTGAGAGCTGACTCTGTTGGATGCATGCAGTATGCAGCCTATACATGGTAAGGCACAGGTAGTGTGATGTATGTGGCATCCATTTTACTGTGTGTGCAAGTCAGAGAGAGGTGTCAGTCCCTGGGTCCCTAGGGTGTCAGTCTATGTGATTTGCGTTGCCTCTTTGGCAAGGCCAGGGCATACTTGGCACTCCTACATCTGCCTACAGGGGCAGGATCAGGGGGTTCCTCCTCCGAGTCCTCCTGTGCCTGTTAGACCTTGGCAATTGTGGGGGGCTGTGTGCCCCTTCCCTGTGTTGTTTCTGTTGCAGCTGTTTCTGCAGGATCATATTGTGTAGCATGGCAGATCCAATGAACATGTGTGCACATGTGGCTGGAGAGTATTGGAAGACTCCACCAGATATGTCAAGTCAGCGGAACCATGACTTGAGCATCCCAAACACATGCTCTATAATGCTCCTGGTTAGTGAATGTGCCTCATTATGGCATTCTTCAGTGGGTGTGTGTGCATTTCTGATGAGTGTCATCATCCACTGCTCTAGTGCATAGCCAGCATCCCCTACGAGATGGCCATGTGGGATGTCCCCCCTAGCAAATGCCTGGTACAGCTGTGATGCATGCCAGATTTGTGAGTCATGATAACTGCCAGGGCTGCCAGCACACACATTGATGATAATGCTCTGAGCATTGCACATGACCTGGCAGTTGATAGAGTGGTACCCCTTGCAGTTGACATACACTCTACTGTCTTCACCAGGCGGTGCTTTGATGTGGACATGAGTGCAGTCTATGGCACTCCGTACATCTGGTAGTCTGCTACATGATAGAAAAGATGCATATTGCTGGTCTTCTCCTCAGGGGTGCTGGGGAAATGAATGTGCTCATCAGCATGTGGTAGCATGGCATCTAGGAACTGGTGGGAGTACCCTGGATGCAGATGCCTGTGAGACCTCCATGATGTCCCCAGTAGGTCTTTGGAAAGTACCTGTAGCTAGTATTCTTAAGGCTACACATACCTTTGTTTCAACTGGGATGGGTTTCCCTATGTTGGCTCTGGGTCTGAGGTGAGGCTGGCAGAGCTTGGTGAATTGCTGAAGTATGTCCCTGTCAACCCTGTAGTGCTCTAGTATCTCCAGCTCATGTAGACCCTGAAAGGTTACCCTGGGTCTGAACACTCTTTTCTTCCTCTTTTTAGGCCAGTTGTCAGCATTATCCTCATCACCACCATCAGTTTGTAGCACATAGAGATATAGCAAAGCAGCAGCAACCCCTATCTTTTTGTCAGTTAAAATTCCCAAATGTGTATACCAATGGTGCAGAGTTTGTGGGAAAAAACAGACTGAAAGGTGTTTGCATACTTTATAAGGGTGAGCTGCAGATGCTGCCTGTGTGATTGGCTATGATACATTCCACCTGACAGCTATATTATTGAGGGGTTTGAATGGGCCACTGTGAGTGGCAGAGTCCTTATTAGTGATTTGTAGTTCATTTCCTTTATTCTGCTATTTCCATTTGTTTCTCTATTTCCGCTGAGTTTAAGCCGCGTGCTGCACCATGCAAACTGTTTCAGCTAGTGTAAATGTTTCTGATCAGAAAGGGCCCTCCCCTGGACACAAACACACTCATCCTTTCTTGAGCCAGCTAAGTGCATCTAGGCAGCCTCAGACATACCTCCTTGCTTAGCTGTGCTTAGCTGAGTGCAGATAGAAGCCGCGGTGCTCCAATGTGCTTACACCAAGCATGACACACCCCCTTTTCATGTCAGCTGCTTCTTCTGCTTACACCACTGCCTTATATCTCCTACACAGTTAGGTACCCACTGACACAGTCTCCCATTTTGCTATTCAATAAATTTAGCTCATTTACATGCCCCTACTGGCTTATACCATAGTTACACCACTACACCGGAGCCTATGTCCTTAGCAACCACTGTTACCTGTCATTGTTATGAGTGAGCCTATCTCCTTAGCAACTACTGTTACCTGTCATTGTTATGAGTCTGCATGATGTCCACTATAATGTCAAAATTACTGTTTCACATTTAATTGCCTTTTTACTAATTTTTTAAAATTTTCTGCACGATCAAGTTTACATGCTGCCGTGCTCTGCTTAAATGGCTGAAATCTGCAATTTTGCAATACTTTGGCATGCCAATGTCCATAGATTTGGCCATTGGCA
This sequence comes from Protopterus annectens, assembly GCF_019279795.1. Taxonomy (NCBI): domain Eukaryota; kingdom Metazoa; phylum Chordata; order Ceratodontiformes; family Protopteridae; genus Protopterus; species Protopterus annectens. The sequence continues at coordinate 193,496,406 of NC_056726.1, forward strand.
TGCCTAATGCACATAATACATGCTTTACTTTAAGCTGTCATGCCCCCATTTTTATTTTTGAAGAAACGTCCACAGTTACTAACTGCATACATTTCTGCTGCAGACATAGCTCCAACACGGATGCCTGTCTGCTTCCTGGATCACAAGTTCACCTCATTTGCATGGTTTTCACCAGCAAATGAGGTGATTTGCATTATTCTGTCACATACATACTGGAATAATGCTGGGTGACTCGTGCACACCCCCAGCTTTGTTTACTGGATCGCACAGGCTCTGAACTCCATGTTCGAGCCATGGCACTATGATTACATGGAGATTAGCTCCATGTAAGCTTTACTGAATTACCCCAAAAGTCTTAGTGGAGAACTGTAAAAAGGGGAAGAATCTAAGTATGGCATGGATGGACTACAAAAAAAGCATTTGATAGTATCCCACATTCTTGGATAAAAGAGTGCTTAAAAATGTATAAGATACACCCTACACTAATCAACTACACTATAGTGACCATGAAACATTGGCAGACCACTCTGCAATTAAGCCAAGATAAAGGACAAATTATTAGCCCAGGGATAAAATTCAAAGGGGGATATTCCAGGATGACTTTTTGTCACCGCTACTATTCTGTCTTGCCAATAACCCATTAAGCTGTTTACTTAGCAGCTTAGGCCATGGCTATAATCTGGCTCCTAGAAAACAACAAAGGGTAAAGACTTCTCATCATCTCTTTGTTGATGATTTAAAAATGTATAGCTCATCAGATGAGGAACTGAAAGCACAACTGCAAGTTGTTAAAACTTTTTCAGATGATATAATAATGTCATTTGATCTTGATAAATGTGCAAAAGCAACCTTTAAAGCAGGAAAACTGCAACACCAGGAAAACATCAGTTTGGGACAAGAATGTGATATAAAAGAACTTGAGCAAGAAGTAGTGAATAAATATCTGGGAACTGATGAAGGCAACAAAAAAACACAAACAAATGTGAATAAAACTTAGTAAGGAATATGTCAGAAGACAAATTAATCCTGAAAACAGCACTGACATCTAGGAATAAAATCCAAGCTATAAACCAATTTGCTCTTCCTCTCCTAACTTACAGTTTTGGAGTGGTTGATTGGGCCCAAAATGTGTTGGATAGATTAGATAGAAAAAGAAGAAGAATGCTTCATGCTCCCCAAATTATTTATAAAAATTAGTGCATACCAAGATTATATATTCCCCGTTCCAAAGAAGGGATGGGCCTCCTTGAAATTGATTATATGTATACATCTGCAATCATAGAACTCCAGACATATCTGCTGACCTCACAAGACCCAAACATAGTGCAAGTTTTGAAACATGAGGAGAATAAATCTAAGATGGCTTCTCTGCTTAATCCAGCAAAGCATATCAGTGTCAAGCAGGAATGGAAATCAAACCAGAAGTAGATAAAAATCAGGCAGCACCTGAATGTGCCAAAAAAAAAGAAGAAAGAATATAAGGTGAAGGATCAGATGAAAAGGTAAGAAATGTGGAAAATGCATAAATATAGTTGCAAATATAGAAGACTTCTGGAAGAACCTCATGTTGATCAGGAGCAAATGCAAGAATGGTTAAGAGAGGCAAATTCAAACCAAGAGATGAAAGGTTAATATTGGCAGCCCAGGATAGTGTGCTGCGTACATGTTGGTTTACAAAGTCCATTGAAAATGTGGGAGAAACAGACAAATGTAGGTTTTGTAAAACTGAATTGGAAACAGTTGCACACCTTGTTGCTGGTTTCGACATACTAATGGCAGAAGGACTGTATACCGAAAGGCATAATAATGTGGCAAGACTGTTGCACTGGGGATTGTGCAAGCATTATGGCATTGAAGTGGCTGAAAAACACTGGAAACATGAGACACAAAACATCATAGAAAATTAAGAAGTCTGCATCACATGGGATCATCCATTACCAAAAATATCAAAGGATAAATGCTAGAAAACCAGATATAGTGGTCCAGAAAAAGAAGACAAAAGTAGCATTGATCATTAAAATCGCCCCATGCAGTGACTGCAGTGCCCTGCATACATAGAGACACAAAGTCATAAAATATCAGGATTTGCAGGCAGAAATTAGAGCAATGTAGATGAAAGATAACACAGACAGTTCCAATAGTAGCAGTAGCAACAGAACTTATAAAGAAGAATCTACAATCATATTTAGATATACTACCAATACATGTAACTTCGTACGAATTGCAGAAGGATTCATTACTGGGCACATTGCAGGTGTTGCAAAGAGAACTACTGGCTGACATCAAAGAGTGAAGCAATACTAATTTCATGAACTTTAATCGTACTTTGACTTAGGAATGGGGTCCAATCTCGTCATGGTATTAGAGACCCAAAAGACATGGAGAAATTATAAAAACACGTGCTGAGTGTCTCCACAGCTGTTACTCAAGGAATATCCAAGACAGTCATGCAGGCACAGGTTGATGCCACTAAGGCAATTGCAGAGCTGGTCATTGTGCTACATGTCATCCATGATGACCTTAGACATAGCTTTAGGCATTTATGTAGCATTTCAGACAGGTACTGTGATGAATCTATATCCTCCAGGTGGCCATGTGCTGCTGCACTCTGTTGGCATTGCTGTTATTGTGTTCAAGCCCTCAACTGATAGTCAGGAGACAGTGTAGTCCTGTACCACAATGTCTTTCACACCTCCTACATGAGCTTGGTGTGCTGTAGCTCATCAAGAATGCACACTTAGATGGAGTGTATATGCTGGGCCTACCCATGGCATGGTCTGCAGTTCACACTCATGGAGCACACCATCATCTGTGCCAGCTTTGGATTGTGATAGTGACAATTCTTGGAAGGTGTGGACAGGAATATGCATATCCAGTGTACATGCCTCCTGAGGGTGCTTTGGACCTGTCACAGAAAATAAGCACAGTGCAGCAACTGTTGTATGAGTAGTGGCCACCGAAACAGTATCTTGCACACCTTCACTCATCTTTTGTCCAACTCCTCCACAACAGGAGACAACATCCCCTCCCTACACAGTCTTGCAAACTCATCATACTCAACAGATCATGACACTCATGCACACCCACATCACTGTCACCCCCACTCACATAGTGCCTATTGATAACATCTGTCACTGTGGCCCTCCCCACCCATGCATATGATGGCAAATGTACCTTGCTGTCATTGCTGTGCTGCCAGGGTAGCTTGTATATGATGCACAACATGGTCAGGCCATGTATTGTATAGCATAGTCTGACTGTAGTATTGCATGCATCATTGTTACTCTTTGTTTACTCTGTTATCTCTAATCTGGCCTATAGTTTTGAACCAGATGCCGATTCTTAGCCAGTGCCATGGCATACAGTGCACTCATTGCCATGGTCTGTAGTGTTCTTGTTAAGTGTCATGCTCCTTGGCTTCAGGGCATATCCACTGTCACCAGTAAGGTATCCCTGAGGGAAATCACACATATTAATCACTGATATGTAGGACATGTGCCAGATGTTGGAATTGTGAGAACTGTATGGGTGGTGCATTGACTCATATTACTGCCTGATAAATGCAGATAATTTTGCATTTGATGAAATGTAATGCTTTATAGCTGCTGTTCTGTTTTTCACATATTCCAGGTGAACTTTGATAGCAATGTGGGTGCAGCTGATGGCACCAAGTGCCTCAGAGAAAAAGCTATTTCATAATTCACCAGGATGGTGTTGTTTCTCTTCCCTGTGGTAAGTGGAAACAAAATGAGCTCCTCCATCTTCTGCAGCATTGTGTAGTATCTTTGAGGAAGATGCCAGAGGTATAGCCGGCATGTCCCCAGTTAGTCAGTGGAAGCATGTCACCCGTTGATCAGTGTAAGGTCACTGTAGTGTCAGGGCTGCACATACCTTGGTGTCCATGGGAATAAGTATTCCACTTATCCCATGACCCTGTATGTGAGGGGAACACAATGGCCCAAACCAAAACCATCTCTTGCATGGTATCTCTACAACATGGTAGTGGTCCACTATTTCTGTGTGATGGAGGGGATAAACTGATAGGCATAGTCGGATCCTTCTATAATGAGGAAAAATGACAAAATATATCTTTGTGGCTACTAGTAGGTAGGATGCCCATAAAAATAAACATTTCTGCTAATTCTGCTGTATGCCTAACATATTACCACATTCTCTGTCTTTGTTCCCCATGATTTTTTGGCATACAGCTACACTAGTGCTCATGGCTCATGGCACAAGCTTTATGTTTCTGAATCACTCTGTCATGTTGGTTACCCTTATTTGCATTTGCCAGCACCCTTGCTATCATATTGTTGCACATTTCTATCATATTATGTACTCATTTGAATGCTACACTAGCTGCGATATTTCACAGCCTTGTATGACAGGGCTATATGTGTCGCCCATCCTGAGTGCCACCACTCACTCTGCAATTTTTGCCTTAAACACTCTAATATTTCTTTCTGAATCCCTAGGAAAATCTGTTTCTACTGATACTGCCTCAGACGTGGAATACTTATTTTCTCTGACTTGTGGAAGTCCTTTAGGTGGCAGGTGAAGCTAATGTAACATGACTTCTGTATGCTTGGACATTGTTTTAGAATTTTATTTTGTGGCAAAACATTGTGAACGCAAATTGAGAATTAATAGATACTTCTCAAGTTTGCCACTAAAGTTGTGAAGGTTAGATAATAAATCAGCAAGAGTGCTATGATGATTTAAAATGGAGTAGAAAAGTCTGGTCTCTGAAAGAAGTCTTCAGAAGGTAATGTTGGTGAAGTATGGAGAGATACAGAAATGTAAGGGCAGCAGTGCTTTTAGTGTCTGAAGCACTTGCCATGAGGAAAGAGATGAGATACAGATTTATTAATAACTGGTATGGGAAGAAATTAGGCAAGATAGCGGCTACAAAGGATGAATCCACAAACAGTGGTGAGACATGATCAGTATATAAGTGTGGGATGCAGAGGTTAAGAGGAAGGTAAAGGAATAGTTTACTGATGTACCGCTGGTGGGGCCCCAGGACAAGACAGCCTTCAATGCATTCAGCATTGTGGGAGTTATGCCAGCCCCTAGTAAATATCTCTGTAATAGCAGATCAGGAGTGTCATCAGATTTAATGCAGAAAGACAGACTTTAAGCATAGTTTGCTTTAGAAATGCAGGCGTCTATGTTTTATTACCACATAAGTGGACAAAAAAAGAAACCATCATGTATTAATGATCTTACAGATGACCTCCCATCCCTTCATGTTACACTGTATGCAGATGACATCCTTCTATTACAAGCCAGAGTAAATGCCCCTCTGATCTCCAGAACAAAATGCAAAAGTGTTTTTCTACTATGCAAGTGGGCTGATTGTGATCACATTCTAATTAACCACAAAAAATAACCTTATGTTATTTCCAGTCCATCAAAAACGCCTTCATCTTCTTATTATTATTAACATCACTGATGATCACAACAACATTACTCCCCTCATATCTGAATACAAATATGTAAGACTTGTGTCTTCACTAATGTTTTCAAACCATATAGACAAAGTAACTAACCCAGTACTATAACAACTTAAACTCTGTTATAGAATCTCTCATTCACTCTTCCCTTCAGCCCACTGTTCTATAACCAAAAATGTTCTTTCTCCTTAAATTGGAACATAGTCTTTCTCTGACTAATTTGAAGATTTGCCCTCTTTGCTAACACCAGATCTCACCATTGTAACTTCTTGCATCTAAAATGGGTTACAGTCACCAAAAGGTCAACTTATTTCCTAGGTATTCTGATTCACAAAATATTACCAGTGCCAGTTACAGACCTTTGAGATGGAAACTACCAGGTCAAGATCAGGTGCTGTCACATTAAGCAGACCTCCATATACATGCATACAAATATTTCAAGAACAGGCACTAATGATCTTCTAGCTTGCCAAAACAGATATTCCCATAATAAATACTCAGGCTGTTCTTAAAATATTTAGACTAGTGCTTGTGTTAATGTAATTTGGTAGTGTATTTCATGCATCAGCGGCTCTGTCAGAAAACCAATTAGTACACTTCTCATTCCTAGAGAATCTTCTGCATAGGTTGTCTGAGGATTTTTTTTTTTGATAACCTAAACATTCCCAGAGGTAATTGTCTCTAAATGCCCTATATACCTGAATAAGGACTCATCTTAAATATATGCTTGAGACAATATACAAGTTCAGATATTTTAGTTTTTCATAATAACTTAAATTTTCACATCCATGGATGCCCTTGGTATATTTTTACTGTACTTTTTCCAGCTTACGCATGCTTGTTTACTTATAAGGTTTCCATATTGTTATGCCATATTTAAGTTTGGGTCTAATGTAACTAACAAACAATAACTTCATAATTTCTGATTTCTTAGACTTTATAAAACATTTTATACAACCTATAGATTTATAACTATCATTAAGCAATTGCTTGATATGATTAGAAAAACTCAAAGATGGATCTACCCACATACCCAGGTCCATAAATGAATCTACATTTTCAATCACTGTATGTTGTATTAAATATTCACTTTTCAAGTTATGTCTTCCCAATCTTATTGGCTTAGTTTTTTATGTTTTTCTCAGCATATAATTCTCCTGTCCCCAAATAGTCAATTTAGTCAAGTTCTTTTGCAGATATGCCCTATCTGTAATGCATGTTTATCCAGTTTGAAGTAATCTATGTACAGACTGTAGAACACCACAGATGAAAAAGATAGGTTTGAAAGATACAATCTAAACAAGTATGGGCCTAGGAAAGAACCCTGTGGGACACCCTAATTGTAATGTCGACGTTCACCTATCCAATTGCTGTATAATACTTACCATGTCCTATTTGTAAGCCATTCAACTATCCATCTTATCAAGAGTACATCAACACCTAATTGTTCTGATTTATTGATTAGTGTTTTGTGTAGGATCCTGTCAGAGGCAGAAGGTAAATAAATATAAGTTGCTACATAGCACAAATTTTCATTCATAGCTGTTTATTATATTGTTATAGTTCATCATGTTACAGGTGGTAGTGGATCTATATCCAACACATGCATGCTGATAGGTTCCCTATTAGATGAATGACCACGTAAAATGTCAAGTACAGCATGCTCAACAGCTTTTAAGCAAACGTTCATCTAAGTGAAACGTCAGAATGTTGAAACAAGGAGTTTTGAAAAGTTATAATTGGCCAGCCGTCAGGAAGCCATGGCTGACGTTAGAAAGTTCACCTTGTCTAGCCATTCATACAATCCTCCACAGTGGTGCGGTCTCATCGTTCACCCTGTGTAATGTTATGACAGTCCTCCACTGTGGTGTGATCACAGACTTGGTATATTTAAGTAGGGGGGTATGGGGGCACAGCCTCTGACATTGGAGGGTGTAGGGGGGTGAAGCCCCTGACTTTATTTTGTTTGTTTTTTTTTGGGGGGGGGTTTAATGGTGTACAGTACATTTTAGCTGTCAGCCATTGGCTTCTTGATGGGTGGCCAACTATAACTTTAAAAAACTCCTTGTTTTGACATTATGCAGTTTCGCTTAGATGATTTTGCTTAAAAGGTATTGAGCATGTTGTACTCGACATTTTAAGCATTCGTTCATCTAATATAGACGTTGCTGATATATGGTTTCAAGTCGCATCCTTTCAGCCTTTCTGTTTCTGACAATAACAAATCCAATATTACCTTCTCCATTATTTTTCCACAACATGAAAGTAGACTTAAAGGTCTATATGATTCTGAGTTTGTCCTACTCCCCTTTCCCTTAAAGGCAGGTTTAATAAGTGCATGTCTCCAATCATGAGGAATCTCCCCATATTTATATGACCTAGTGAATAATAGATATAATAGTATTGTAAGTTCTTGCTGAAATGTTTTCAGGTCATTATTACTAATTCCATCTCCTCCCTGTGCTTTGTTTGGATCCAGTTTGCATAGCTCTTTTTCAGTATAATCTAATCTGATTTCAGTATCTGAGGTTACCTGGATATCACTAGTACAATTTATTACCTCCTTTGTGGAGTCAGACTGCTTGGCATACATTTTTGTAAATATATCTATAATCTGTTGTGTCTAAGAATAAAGTTTAGAATCTACACAGTTTAGCAATTTGTATGTCTTCCCTCCATCCACATCTTATACCGCTATAAAATAGGTTTTCTATTATTCTCAGTGCCTTTATATAAATTTTCTTCAAAGTTTTATTGATCTTGTCTCACACTGTGGGTCAGATTAATGAACAACGTAGTTCCATTGTGCTATCATGTGTGCATTGATCCCCAATGTGTGCACAATAGAACTCCATTTTGTATTCATTAAATGGCCCTACACATCATGCAGAGCCACCAAACAAAGATAAACTGCATAGCATCCTAATGAAAGCATAATAAGATGAATTACTTGCTAATGAACTAATCCAAGATGGTGGAGCCATTCAAGAAACTGTAAAGTAACCATGTAGAGATGGTGAAATCCTTTGCCATGAACATCAAAACCTATTGGAATGCAGCCACCATCACACTTAAGGAAGAAAAGCAATGTTTGGGGATATTGCTGCTGTCTTGTATGTGTATGTGCTACAAGCTCAGATTTATGTTGCTGATGCTGCTGATAGACCTTGGCCAAGGAGAAGGAGGGCATTTAGACCCTGTTCCACAAATCATGGACTGCATGATACTGAAACAGTAGAGCGATACCAGAACTTTGCAACCTCTGTCACCGCCTCATCATACCCAGAGGAAATTGAGTTGAACCTATACCAGTGGAAGCTAAGGTATATGTAGCATTAAGAATAACAGCTACTGGTACATTCCAGAGACTCACAGGGATATACTAGGGATGTCACAGGTCTCAGTTTCCAGAATATTTCACCAATATCTCAATGCTATGCTACAACATGATAGGGAGTACATTTTCTTCACACACTAGAGGACAAAGCAAAAACAATGCAGGAATTCCATGCTGTAGCACACTTACTTGAAGTCTTATGTTCATGGACCCTGGGAACTATAGACCCATTAGCCTGACCAGCCTTATTTGCAAGGCCATGGAATGAATCATCATAGAACTTATTAACAAAGATATTGAAAATTTCCAACTGCTCAACCCCACCCAGTTTGGCTTTGTCAAGGGGAGATCATGCCTGTTAAACTTGGTGGACTACTTTGAGACAGTCACCAAAGCCCTAGATGATGGAAAATCTGTACATACAGCCTACTTAGACTTAGCCAAGGCCTTTGACACAATACCCCACTCAGGCATCATTGATAAACTCACCCAGCTGGGTATCAACCCATATATTATCAGGTGGGTTGCAAACTGGCTCACTGATAGAACTCATACAGTCAAAACAGGGGACTCCACCTCCATCAGCAGACCTTTAATCAGTTGTGTTCTACAGGGATCGGTTCTGGGACCCCTACTGTTTGGGATCTACTTCTCTGACGTACAGGCTAAAACTAAAGGACTGTGGCTGACAAAATCTGCTGATAACTGCAAAGTGGGAGCAATCATTAAAACCCCTAGCAATGTCAACATCCAGCAAGAAGGTCTTACGCCGACTAATGACTAATGCCAAAATCATGGTCATCAACTTAATGCAAAAAAATGTATCATCCCCTTCAGCAAGGGTGATGTTCCTACAAACTGCCACATCAATAAAAATACCCTAAGCACACAGTCAGTGGTGAGGGATCTGGGCACACAGGTTGACAGCAACCTTAACTTCGATCACCATGTCTCCACAGTGGTAAGAAGGGAATTTTATATTGCTCATCTCATAAGTAAGAACATTGCCTCCAAGAAAAAGAGGTTATAACACCCTTGTACTCTTCTCTCATCAGGCCAATAATAGAATACAATGCTCCCTTTGGTATAGTCCTCTCCAAACACCTGCAGCAACTAGGGAGACCACAAAGTCTGCAGACAGATTGAAATCATTGTCATTTTATTATGTCATACAGACTGCTCAGAGGTGACCTGTGCCTTGCATACATATCAATCTCTGACCTAGCTTTAATGGAAATGTTGCACAGTCACAAGTCAAATGGCACACACGTCACTCACTCAAAGGACCGTAACCTGGTATGTCATATCAACAGAACTTGCTGGAGATACAGATTTGTCTCACAGAGGTTGCTCCACTTTTGGAAAAAGCTTCCTATTCATGTTAAACAAAGCCCCTAGTTCACTCTATTTAAGCGTAATTTGGATGATTGGATGGGTAACTGGAAATTCACCTCAGGGCCTCCACCTCTGTCCCTCTTGGACAGAGGCTATAGGTGCTGATTTTAGTGTCTGCTCGAACCAGACACCCTTGTGGACATGGGTTGAACTTGGCTAGGCTTGTAAGGGCCCTGGGTCCATTAGTGTCCTAAACTCCTATGATCCTGTGATCCATAGACTGCACTCACATAGAAATAAACACCTTACCTGGTGAACAGGGAAGGGCATACACTGCATCAATTGATAGGTTGTTTGTAATGCCCAAGGGATCATCACCACGCCACATGTTTTTTCACATTTTTTTTTTCATTGGTTAAGTTGTCTCATGAGTGATACTTAAATATTGAATTTCTGGCCACTGTCTTTTCCAAAATTATTTTAAGCCCGCATAAACTAAAGCACTGCTGGTGATTCCCTGCTGGGAGAGGAAAGTAAATCTATATTTATTTTGTCTGTGACTTGTTGATAGAGTAGCTGTCTGTTTTACCTGTTTCATTTTGTTTTCTGTTGTAAGAAATCTGCTTGGTCTGGTGTTTTTGTTGTATTTGAGAAGTAGGCACTTAAAATTACCTAGGCTGCACATTTCACATGTTTTTTCATTGGTTAAATTGTCTCTTGAGTGATACTTAAATACATATTAAATTCCTGGGCCTTTCTCTTTTCTAAAAAGATTTCAAGCCTGCATAAACTAAAGTACTGCTGGTGATTCCCTGCTATTTTTCCCACCTGCCCTCTCATTTGTTGATATACTTTTTAAATCTGGTGATTTTTAGCTGCCCATCCTTAGTGGAAATTGAACTTAATAAGCTCATCCCTTTCTACATTACTGTTAATATCTTGAAGTTATTTATTTACCTTTCCTTGTGCTTAAATTGAAAAAGTGCATTTTACCTCATCCTTGTGTGTTCTACTTTGAGTTGCCAACTGTCCAGAAGTTTTCTGAACAGTCCAGAATTAAGGGACACTGTCATTGACATTGAAGAACACAAGATTATGTTTGACTGATTACAGTAATATTGTACAACAATCCCCTTGAAGTGAAGGTTAATGCACACTTCTATTCTGCACTAACTTTGCTTTCATGTACATGTCCAGAACTGTTGACATGAAAAGTTGGAACCTTAGCTACTGATTTACTTGCTCAGAGAGTTCATTATCTAGGTAGCTGTTAGATAAATTAGTGCATTGTTACAGTCTAGCAAGTACTTGCTTTTACATCTACCATAGATCCTTATCCCTGCGAACATCACTCACTAACTACCGACATTTTGGGTAGCTCGTGATAAATATGTCTTGGCTTGTAAGGCTCTAGGGCCATTAGCCTAGTAACCTTTTACAAACCTATGAACCTATATGGCACACTTCTCACCTGTGCACAAAGTTTGTTACAGTTGATGTTCCACAAGATCATCTCATGGGTGATGCAAGTTATGCATAGGAACTGTGGCCATTGACATCCATCAGAAATGCATCCACACCCAAAGAAGGGTACATCAATGCCTATGATCAAACTAGATACATCATAGCTTGTGTGTTTGGCATGCTGAAGTCACAGTTCTATGACCCAGGCATCTGTGCAAAATTTCTCACAGTGTGTGCCATATTGCATAATGTCTTCTTAAGGAAACAGTTGCAACAGGGACAGCAACAGCCAGGACCACACTTTCCTCAACCACAGGCACAGGCAGCACCTCCTGCACATACAGACGAGAATGATGATGGAGAACCTCCGGCTACAGAGGTAGCTGGCAGATGTAGTGAATATGCCCTTGCTGTGGTTAAAAGGCAATGCATATGACACACACTCATCACCTATGACTCAAAGGTCAGCTCTCACACCCAGCAACTAAGAGGCAAATGATAGCTGATACACTCACCAGCGATGGACTACACATAACTTAAGCACATGCAAATATTAAAAAATGATGCTACCCGATGTCCACAGATGTTATTTACCTATGTAATGTCTGTGTATGGATAGCATCAGATAGAGACAGCCCCAAAGCACAAGACTCATAACTGCAATAATGTCAGGGTAAGTGTGGAACCTGTACTAAATGATCAAATGTGTGAGAAGATAAATTACCTAAATACTGTCTCATAGCTATTCACTGTGCATCAGACATGTTTGCAACCCCAAGTCAGACGCAAATGAACAAAGCCCATGGCACAGTCAGTAACATTCATCCAGGGCAGAGGAGGTGCATAGACCAAGGGTGACACCAAAAACACATAGATGCTGGCCCTCCCCCAGCAGACATGCCTTCACAGACACTGCCCGATCCATTGTGTCACTCATCTTATCAATTAAGTCTCCCACATGATTAAGGCAGTCACTCAACAACAAATTATATCACAATACTGTGAAGTAAACATACTAACATGGACAGCACAGCAAGAAATGACATATGTGCAGTATGGGGCAGCATTGAAATTTAAAACTACATAGATCGCAAAATTCTTTTTTTTCCCATTGCATATTAAAAGACATTCAAAAAATGAACATGTAAGCAGTTTGTGTAGAAGACAAACATATTTTATGAAATAGTGCAGTGATTTGTACAACAGTCTCCTCCAAGTAAGTATCAGCAATGCTCTGTCTGTATACAATCAGTCTCCCCTCCTTTCACTTTCACAGCTACACCATTAGCTTTCTATAGTGTAGATTCAGTCCTCTGAGTTTAATTTCTCCAAGTCTTTGGGGTTTCTAATACCATTACAGGAATGGACCCCATTTCTAAGTCAAAGTATGATATGATTAAAGTTCATTAAATGAGTAATGTTTCACTCTTGTGCACCTCACAAAATCTTCAATGTGCCCAGAACTCCTTCTGCAAATCATATGGAGTTACATGTATCGGTAACATATCTAAATATGAGACCCATTGCTTCTACTACTACTGGAACTGTCTGGGTATCCTTCTTCCACACTGCCCTCATTTCTGCCTGCAAATTCTGGTATTTTATGACTTTGTGTCTCTCTGTACGTAAGGCATCACAAGCACTCAGTGTAGTCATTTCAATAATCAATGCTACGTTTGCCTTCTATTCATAGACTACTATATCTCGTTTTCTTGCATCTATTTTTGAGGTGTTTGTAATGGATGATCCCATGGATATAAACTTCATCAATTTCTATAATGCTTTGCAGCTCATTTTTCTAATGCTTCTCAGCTATTTCAGTATTATAATGTTTGCACAATCCCCAATGCAACAGTCATGCCACATTATTATGCCTTTCAGTATACAGGCCTTCTGCTATTAGTGTATCACACCTAGCAACAATATGTTTGACTGTTTCCAATTTTGTTTTACAAAACCTGCATTTGTCAGTTTCTCTGACATGCTCAATGGACTTTGTAAAGCAATGTGTATGCAGTCCACTATCCTGGGATGCCAATATGAACCTTTCGTCTTTTGGTTTTAATTCACTTCTCCTTAACCATTCCTCCATTAGATCCTGATTGACATGAGGTTGTTCTAGGAGTTTTCTATACATGCAACTATATTTATGCATTTTCCGCATTTCTTGCCTTCGTATCTGATCCTTCACCTTATATTTTTTTTTTGTTTTTTGGCACATTCAGTTACTGCCTGGTTTTTATCTACTTCTGGTTTAATTTCCATTCCTGCTTGACACTGATATGCTTCTGTTAAACTAAGCAGGAAAGTCATCTTAGACTTGTTCTCCTCATGTTTTAAAACTTTCATGATGTATGGCTCTTGTGAGGTCAGCAGAAATGTATGCAGTCCTACAGTAGTAGATCTAAACATGTGATCAGTTTTGAGGATGCTCATACCTCCTTCAGAATGGGGAATATTTAATGTTGGTATATACTGATTTTTATGAAACATTTGATAAGATTGAAGCATTTTTCTTGTTTTCCTGTCCAAATGATCCCAAAACTGTAAGTTAGAACAGGAAGATGTCAGGGCTGTTCTCAGTATTAATTTTAGTCTTCTAAAATATTCCTTACTAAGTTTTATTAGCAGTTGTTCATGTTTTATAGTTGATCCTTTATCAATTCCCAAATATTTATACATTTCCTCCTGCTCAAGTTCTTTTATACCACATTCCTGTCCTAGACTGATATTTTCTTTGTGCTGTACCTTTCCTGCTTTAAAGGTTGCTTTTGCATATTTATCAAGACCAAATAACATTCTTATATCATCTAAGAAAGTTTTGACCACTTGCAGTTGCGCTTTAAGTTTCTCATCTGATAAACTATACAGTTTTAAATCATCCACGAAAAGAAGACGAGAAGTCTTTACACTGTCATTTTCTGGGAGCCGAATGATATCCATGACCTAATCTGTGAAGTAGACAGCTAATAGGTTAAGAGCAAGACAAAAGAGCAGGGATGATAAAGAATCACCCTAGAATATCTCCCTTTTAAGTTTTATCCCTGGGATAACAATTTGTTCTTTATCAGACTCTACTACACTTTGCTGTGAGGGAAAGGTTGGTTTGCTTTTTATTTGTTGTATTTTGTATTAGTTTATTGCCTTTTTATATTTTGAGCGCTGTGATTTTTCTTTACCTTGTGTTTTGCTTGTGTTCTGCTTTTAACTGCATATTAAAACTTCAAAAGACACCACAGCTCTGTCTCTTGTGAGTCAGGCAGAAATTCCACCCCCCATCCTGTCACTGTTGTGTTCTTAAATACCACTGTCTTTCTAGTTGCCTGCCTTTTATGTTAATTTGACCATATATCTCATTTCCTCTCTACTTTCACTGGCTTGTGTGAGTAATCACAAAATTATCATTTTGTGAAATCACTCCCCTTCAACTATTTAAATTTATTGGCCATTCTACTGTATTCCATAATACCGAAATACAAAAGTGATCACCCCCTTTCAATCTATCTTGCTGTTTTAAAAATAGTGACTCTCCATTAATACTTAACTTTTTAGACAGGGAAAATTTAAGTTACCTACTTTTCTAGTGCACACTGCAGTGTTTAGGATAAATCATTTTTTTTTCATCTCACCTTTAAGCATCCCTGTGACTAGCACTTGCTCTAATACCTGCTGGAAAGCACTAGGAAGCCTTAAACTGTTACACGTACTCAACTCTCCTTATTAATAAGGAAAAATTAATCATAGGCACTAAACAGCCTATAATTACAAAGTACCTTGCTAAGGTAAGAGAAAACAGCTCCTGTACTTTTCAAAGAAAAAGCACCAAACCAGGCATGTCCAAGGGTCAGCTTCAGTTGATTTCTCCTGTCCACTTGGTGAATTTGGGCATACTGGGGCAATGCAGCAATTGCCTCATGTACACAGACAACCCTCTCCTCCTACCACCCAACACTACAACCTCTGAGAGATGCACTTACATAGCCAAACTGGAAGCAAAGCTCTCTCCACCCAAGATTGTGCTAGACAGTCAAGAGGAGAAGGTTATCACCCACACTACACCTCAAGCAGCACATAGCCCTTCTAAACTCACACCACCAACACCCACACATAGCAACACTAAATCCACATATGCGGAGGCCCTTAACTGTAACCTGTCCAAGCAACAAGGACCTCTGAAGCTGAAATGCAAACACCAATCATAACCAAAGTGTCACATAGCTCACAACACCAGTGTGCCACCCAGCAACAGCCCCTAAGGCAAGGCAATGTACCTAACACTTTAGTCATAGGTGATTCTATAGTCAGGCACACTGATGACCCACTCATCAGGCTGAACAAGGAGAAAATTACAGTGAGCTGCCCGTCAGGTGCTAGGATCCGCCACATAACTCATGCACTCAAGTCACTCCACAACAAGTACAAATATGACTCTGTCATTGTCCATATTGGAGTGAATGACTTGTGACGTACCTCCCTGGACTACATGAAAAGAGACATGGAAGAGCTCTTGGATCATGTGGACCGGGCAGGTATGGCCCTAGCCCTGAGTAGCATCCTGCCTTCACCCAGAATGATACCACAATATAAGGACAAAATGATTGACTTCAACAATTGGCTAAGCTTTTGGTGTCATTCAAAGGGGATCCAGTATCTGTCTGCCTGGGATGACATGATCGACAAAACATGATTCTTTGCCAGAGATGGTCTGCACCTTTTGCCCTTGGGATTCAGGTTACTGGCTAAGGCTCTTGCCACCCCTATAGTGCCTTTTTTAGGCAAAGTTCAAAGGACAAAACCACCATCATAACAGGTGCAAGCATGCAAAATCTGAAGGTAATGCTACTCAATGCTAGACATCTAAACCTCAAAATGCACTCTCTCGAGGCACTCCTAAAAATGGAGAACATCGATATCTATGCAGTAACTGAGACCTGGTTCAAGGCTCCAGAGAGCACCCCTGCAATACCAGGCTACAACTCTTGCTACATTGTTCAGCCACCAAACCAGGATCGAAAAGGTGGAGGAATGTCCATATTTACAAAGGATATTCAAACCACCAGGTTAGTTGCCCAACACAATGAGTCTGAAATTCTCCAGGTGCAACTAACACTAGGTAAGACTGCAATTTTTTTTTAATTTTTTTATTTAACATTTGTTGACCAGGAAAGACCGACTAGGTTCCACAGATCCTGTTTTCAGTGGAGGCCCGGGGAGAAATGCTCCAGAAGCATGTCTTTAGAATGTGGGAGGAAACCGGAGTACCCAGGGGAAACCCACGCGAATGCAGGGAGAACATGCAAACTCCACACAGAAGGCACCCCAGCCGAGAATCGAACCGGAGAACCTCTTGCTGTGAGGTGACAGCATTAACTGCTGCACCACTGCGCCGCCTACAATCCAAATTGTAGCTTGATACAGATCCCCCACCATGCCCCAAGATTCTCACTACACCTTTCTAAACATACTGGAAAATATTAATATACAACCAAACAACCTTATACTGTGTGATTTCAACTACCCTGCCATTAATTGGGAAAACTACTCGTGTACCAACACCTTTGCCCAATGGTTCTTGGAATTCATAAATTCCAATTCCCTGGATTAACTAATCCATAGTCCCACCAGGGGCTCCAATATCCTAGACCTTGTCATTACCAACATGGGAAATTGATGCTCCACACCTATGGTCACCCCCTCGTTGGTCAGATCAGACCATAAGCTAATCACCCTTAACATCCACATCCCACACCCACCCCCTAGTAAGGAAACCTCCATAAAAAACTTCTCCAAAGCCATCTTTTTGTTATTCAAGTCAGAAGTTACAAACTTCATGACACCCATGTAGATGGGAACTGAAAGTTTGACTGCTGAGTCCTACACTAAGGCACTGTATGAGCACATCCACTCATGCATGAATCATGCCATCCCAAATAGAACCAAGATGCTCACCTCCAAAAAAAAGAAAGCCAATCTGCTGGTCCCCTGCCATAAACAAACTTTACAACAAAAGGAAGAAACTGTTGAAGAAAAGAGGAAAATTGCAGGATGCAAAAAACTCTCTTACCAGCCTCAGTAAGAAGCTGAGATCCCTCATAAAATCTTCCAAAGCTAGTTACGAAAATAAAATTGCCAAAGATTCCAAATACAACCACAAGGCATTCTATAACTATATCAAGAATCTAAATGGCAATGCTCAGATCTGCTCTGAGCTACAACAGAATGGCATTAAATATACTGATCCCAAGGATATTGCCAATATCTGGCAGATCGATTTAGTGCCAACTTCACCCCCATCTCACCCCCTAAATGGCCCATTTCAATACCGAAAGATTGCCAAATTCTGGTAATAACTGCCACACAGGTAAAAAACACACTCTGCAAAGCTAAGAATACAGCATCCATGGGACCAGATGACATCCCAGGCTGTGTACTACATGAACTACAAAATGAACTGGCACCTCACAAAAGTGCCATGTTTAATCATACCCTCACCTCAGGCTTCGTGGACACTGAGTGGTGCACAGCTACAGTTATTCCACTCCATAAGGGGAGATCCACCTTGGATCCCGGGAACTACCACCCCATCAGTCTGATGAGCCTGATCTGCAAGGCCATGGAACATATAATCATGGAACTTATAAACAAAGGCATTCACAACCTTCAAACACTGGACCCCACCCAGTTTGGGTTTGTGAAGGGCTGATCATGTCTCCTGAACCTGATTGGCTTCTTCGAATCAGTCTCCACAGCCGTGGATGAGAGTAAGGCAGTCCACACAGCCTATCTGGATCTCACCAAGGCCTTTGACACCATCCCCCACTCTGGAATCATAGATAAACTTACTAAGTTGGGCATTAATCTCCACGTCACTTGATGGATTGCCAACTGGCTTACTGACAGAACCCACACTGTAAAAGTAGCTGACTCCAAATCCATCTCCAGACAAGTGACAAGTGGAGTATCTCAAGGTTCAGTCCTGGGACCCATCTTGTTTGGCATCTACTTCTCTGAAGTACAGGCCAACACTAAGAGACTCTGGCTAACAAAGTTCACAGATGACTGCAAACTAGAAGCCATTATTGAATCCTTAAATGATGTGGATACTCTACAAAATGGCCTTATAGAAACAGAAGCTTGGTGCCAGAGCCATGGGCTCAAACTCAATGCCAAAAAATGTATAGTTATCCATTTTGGGAAAAAAGATGTACCCGTGAATTACCACATAGGTGGCAGTACACTAAACACCGAAAGTGTGATAAGAGACTTAGGGACACAGGTGGACAGTGGTCTCACCTTCAATAACCACATCGCCACAACAGTCAGGAAATCCTTCTATGTGGCACACCTCATCACTAAGGGCTTTTCATCCAGAAAAAGTAGGTCATTGTCCCACTGTACTCATCCCTCATTAGACCCATTATAGAATACAACACCCCATTTGGTATGTATATCTCAAGACATCTGCAACAACTGGAAAGGCTGCAGAAATGCCTCACTAAAAGAATCACAGGCCTAAAGCAGATGCCCTATGCTGACCACCTTAAAAAACTCCAGCTATACTCTGTCACATATTGTCTACTCCATGGCGATCTCTGCTTAACATACAAGGCCATGTCAAACCCAGAGCTGTTGGACATGCTACACTTAAAGAAATCCCAATCCCTCAGAGCCACATGCTCCAGGTATCTAAACCTGTCATCACAATAAAGAAAACATGCTGGAGGGATAGGTTCCTGACACAGAGACTCTTCAGACTCTGGAATAGACTGCCCATACATGTCAAGCAGAGTGCCTCTTTGGCCCTTTTCAAAAGGAACCTTGATGATTGGATGGGAGAAAGGAAATTCACCCCGGGGATCATGTCAGTCACCCTGCTAGACAGGGGTCCAGGGAAGTAAATAGTGTGGGAAGAAATAGCCAGGGAATTGTTATGGCTAGGCTTGTATAAGCCCTAGGGCCAATAGCCTAGTACCAACCTATGAACCAATGAACCTATAATCAATTACTTAGCTACAAAGTGGTTTGCCACTGTTTCATGATCACTGTTATGTAATTTATCAGTGTAGGGTATATCCTATACATTTGTAAGCACTCTTTTATGCATGTGTGGGATGCTGTCATATACTTTTGGTAGTCTATCCATGCCATTCTTAGATACTTCCCCTTTTTACAATTTCCATTATGACTTTATTTAACAACAATTATCCTTTGTTCCATATGACTTTCTATTGTTACTCTTTTTCTCTAGTGCCATGGCTGAGTTTTCTTCTAAATGACTATAAACTTTGTCTGCATCAATTCTAGGGGTTTGCCAATTAGTAGCTTTTCTTAATTTTGTTTCAATTTATATGGCTGTTACTTCATCAAATCCCATATCTTGTACTTTTGAACGTCTTATTCTTTTTTACTTTTATCCATTCAGCATATTTGTTATTTTCCAAAGGATCTTCACAGATATGTCTCCATAATATGTCTATTCCTTCTTTTTTTGGTGGTGTTTCTATTCATTTTGATGTGTTCCCAATTCTCTATGAGTGTTTTTTAGTCATAAATAAATTGCTTATTGTGTACTTTTCCTTTATATTTATCTGCATATTTTCTACACTATTAGCTTTGTATAGTGTAGCTTCAGCCCTCTGAGCACTGTGATTATGCAAATGGGGTGTGAAATCATCAGCATTCCTCCAATAATTAAATAATTAAATAAATAAATAAACCACTTGATGTAAAGGATGTAAACATAGTGTAGGTAGCTACATGATTGTATGCATATGCCCTAGGACTGCAGGGAGCAGCAATAAAAAGGCTTCCAACTGTTTGTGATTGCTCTGACTACAAGCAATAGTGAAGTGACTGTTCTGTCTGAAGTATCTGCAACATACATAATAGCTTTACAACAAAAAGGTGTATGCACCTTGAGAGCTATGAGAACAACCTTAACAACATTTACATCCTTGTACTAAGAGCACACTGTCCATCATCTGCTTAAAATCTATCTAAAACACTGATCACCTATATTATACATTGAAATAAAGATGCAAATAAATGGCCATGACATCACATTTCTGTAGTTAAGTTGAGAGAAGGGGAAGATGTTCAGAAAATAAAAAGAAGAAGTTGCTAGCAGTGTTGGCAACCCAACATTTAAATAATGGGGACTATTATTAATGTAAAGTAATGGTCAATATGACATTGATCCAGCCATGTTCAAGTATATATGAAAGCAACATTTTACAGCCCCATGTTGATGACAAAGAGGGATAAGAAACATAACTGAGTATATTTTGCTATTACACTAAGTTGAGGGTTCTAGATAGTGAGCTGTCTGATAAAGTTAATGCATATTTTCTGGGCATATTATCAGGTTGTAGCACACAAATCTAGGAAACTTCACAATCCCATTTTTTCGTAATCATCACCCTGTATTTGTTACTACTGACAATTGTCTATCAATTTTGTTTTCTTTTTGTGTTCCTCGTTTGTGTGCATCTTGACAGAGTACACGCTTGAGGGGAAATGTTTCAAAACTGGGAATGAAAGTCTACTACCCAAGGTACAAACTGAGAACTTTAACTTGTCTTACCATCAGTAGTGCATTTCACATTGGCACAGGTGCGCTTTGTTGCAGAACTCTGAACAGTACTAAGAGAAGACATTCTACATTGCATCTAAGTATCATTGTTGCACACTGATTAAATGAAATAATTTGAAAGAAACAGAAAAGATGTATGGATTGAAGCCAGATGCTGCTAGGAATGTTTGCAGCAGATGTGAAAATGTATCTTGTGTTTTGTTGTGTAGAATATAAATTGTTGTACATGTTCTTTTACCTGTGTAATGTCAGCACAGCTAAGCAGAGTGCAAACAGGGCCCATATTTGAAGGAAACTAAACAATTTCCTTTCTGTAGTCTTAATTAGTGCAAAATGTTTGTTACTGACATGTGGTCTTTGTAATCAGTAAGTGTATACCTGTTTCTGTGACAGAAGCTGTAAATGTAGTGACTTTGGCCCTCTAATGCAGTTTCTCTGGGTTCAAATCCATACAGTGTGAAGGGCCTGTAAAATTATTACTCCAGATGTAGGAATCAGCTTCATCATAACTTTATATGCTTTTTTCTATTTCTTGCCTTGTGCACTTGCTTGCTGCTGAGCAGTGCTCAGTCAAGCTTAACTACTTAAGAAAAAAATGAAAAAATGTTATTTGGGCAGCCTTCTGTAGTACAAACAGAAGAGCTGTGATGTGCAGCCATCAGCACTCTGGGCAGTACTTAGTGGAGAAAATCAGTCTGTTATCCTAGCTTTCTCTGTGGCATTAGGTGTAAGTGCACTGACTTTGAAAATATCACATAGGTGATGAAGAGCTCAAATCCAAATGGCACTTAAAAGGGTGTCAGAATGGAATTTCTAATAACACTTTGATAAACAAGTATACACTACATACAAATGGCTAGCATAATTATGTTTATTGCAAGAAATATCTCTTTAATGCTTTGATAAATAAAATTTTCTAACTAGCATATCTCATGTAGTTATGGTTTGCATAATTGCTTAAGCAAAATGATTATGATAATGAATACGTAAGTGAAAATCATCTTTGCTGCACACATAGACCAAGTCTGTGTTTAGGACAGCATGTATGATACCCCAGCCTGTATTAATCAGCTTATAAAAGTCCATCCATCTGACATACATTCACAAACAGCAAGAATGACCCTTTCAGGGAAATGCATTTTACAAGACATCCTAAAGTCAAACACATACAGATTTATCTGAAGTATACCTCCAGTCAAACTGAATGCAGTTTACCATTAATAAACATACTCAAGAGGGAGTTTTTTTCTGTAGTACTGACAAATGTGTACCTTGCTTGATATTTATACAGAATTTCTTTCTTAGGTTTGAGTCCTGCAATGGTGAGCTAACTTTTTCCACTGTGTAATTCCAGAAAGTTATGTGCTAAATCATCCTGTTTAACCTCCCAAACACCTAGGATAACAATCAAAGCCTCTGAGGCTGTCAATCTTGAGCATCACACATGGCAGATCTCACTGCCATGTTTCATACCTTCCTTGCTGTTTGATAAAATACCTTTGTGTTTTTTTGCAAATGTCTTTCCGTGTTTACCATTGAATAAATGCAGTTGACATAGTTGTGTGTATTTGCACACTGTTAAACATGAGGCTTGAATTTGACACCGGTTTAGACATACAGTTGCTGCTTGACTTCTGAAGCATTGGTGGTGCAGGAGATGGTGCTACATTTAGAGCACAGAAATGGGGTGTTGAGAAGTCCCAGATATTTGTGGCACTCTTTGTGAAGTGATATAGCTGTAGGCTTCTGAAGGGGGACTCTACTGAGGCTCAGTATAAGACTGTAGTTTGATACAGGTTAGCCATGGCTGTCTCCAGTGGAACTGGCATCCCACACACTGGAGAGAATTGTCATCACCACTACAGTAACCTGAAATGAGACAAGAAGGACCTCTTCAGCTGATGGGGGAAAAGTTTATAAAAGCTGACATCCCACAGTTGTGTTAGTATTCTGACCCATCTGTATTAAATCATATAGAACTAAGACTGTTTGTCATTCAATATACTTTCATGTCCCTTCTTCTCTTCTTCTGTGTTTTAAAGCTGTTGAAGACATTGCAGCAAAATGTGAGGTGCACCAACAGAGGTTAACTTGCCTCAGAGATGCACTGGTATGTATGTATGCATCAGGTCTTACTGTAACCCTAATAAGTACTGTAATTGTATGCAGTATGTCATACTGAAATAAATAGTTGCATCTCTGATATCATAGCAGTGCAGGCAGAATTGTGGTAGACACTAAAAACAACCACAAAGCCTTCTATAGTTATATCAAGAATCTCCACGGCAATACTCAGATTTGCTCTGAGTTACTGAAGAATGGTACTTCCTATATTGAGCCAGTAGATATTGCCAACATACTGGCCAATAGATTCAGTGCCAACTTTACCCCTCTCTCCCCCCTAAAGGACCAATCTCAGTACTGGAAGAATGCCAGGCACCCAGCATTACTGCAGCACAGGTTAAAGCTACATTGTCCAAGGCCACGAATATAGCTTCCATGGGACCTGACAATATCCCTGGCTGTGTTCTACATGAATTACAAAGTGAACTGGCACCACATCTCTGTGCCCTGCTCATGCACAGCCTCACCTCAGGCTTTGTCCCTACCGAATGGTGCATTGCTACAGTCATCTCTCTCCATAAAGGAGGAGTGACTACAGACCATTATCGCCCCATTAGTCTGATGAGTCTGATATGTAAGGCTATGGAGTGCATCATCATGGACCTAATTAACAAGGATATAGGGAAAAATCTCCAAACTTTAGACCCCATGCAATTTGGTTTTGTGAAAGGTAGAGCATGCCTGCTCAGCCTGGTTGACTTGTTTGAGTCAGTCACCAGACTGTGGATGAGGGTAAGGCAGTTCATACAGCCTACCTCAAGCTAGCCAAGGCCTTTGATACCATCCCTCACTCAGGAATTATTTATAAACTCACCAAACTAGGCATCAACTCCTATATCGTTAGGTGGGTTGCAAACTGCCTCACAGATAGAACCCACAGTGTAAAAGTGGCGGACTCCGAGTCAGACTGCCAATCAGTCACAAGTGGAGTCCCACAGGGATTGGTCCTGGAGCTCTCCTGTTTGGCATCTAATTCTCAGAAGTCCAGGCCAACACGGAGGCTGACCAAGCTCACAAATTACTGGAGGCTGGGAGCCATTATTAACTCCCTGAGTGATGCAGACATCCTACAGAAAAGCCTCACTGAGACCAATGACTGGTGTTGAAACCATGGCCTTAAGCTCAATGCCAAAAAATGCTTCATCATCCCCTTTGGGAAAAACTCAGTTCCCACTAATTACCCCAATGATGGGAGCCTACTGAACACTGAAGGCACTATAAGAGAGCTGGGGACATAGGTTGACAGTAACCTCTCCATGACCACCACGTTGCCACTGTGGACAGAATGTCCTTCTATTTGGCACATCTCATTACCAAGGGTTTTGCATCCAGGAAGAAAGATGTCATCACTTCTCTCTACTCTTCCCTCATTAGACTAATCATAGAGTATAATGCCCCATTTGGCATGTACCTCACTAGACACCTGCAACAACTGGAGAGGCCACAAAAATACCTCACAAAGAGGATTCTAGGTCTTAAACACATGTTCTACATGGACAGACTCAAAAAACTCCAGCTATTCTCTGCCTCATATTGTCTACAAAAGGTGATTTCTGCTTGACTTACAAAGCCATGTCTGACCCAGCTCTGTTAGAAATGGTACATCTAAAGTAATCCCAATCCCTCCACACCACACACTCCAGAGACCTCAACCTCATTACCACAATCAACAGAACATACTGGAGGGACAGGTTCATAACCCAGAGACTACCCATGCTCTGGAATAGACTTCCCATACATGTCAAGCAGAACAGCTCACTGGCCCTTTTCAAGAGAAATCTTGATGAATGGATGGGGAATAGAAATTCCACCCCAGGAATCACTCCAGTAGCTCTACTTGATAGAGGCAATGGGAACTAACATCAGGCGGCACAATGCGAGGGCACTTCTATGGGCTAGGCTTGTAAAGGTTCCAGGGCCATTGGCTTAGTACACACCTATGAACCTATGAACCTATTAATGGTACAGCAGAGTAAGACCTTTCCATCATACCTGGATATGGCAAAAAATGTATAGACTGAATAATCATAACTGTTTAGTTTCTGAAATCATATAGTCATGTAATATGCCATGGATCTAATTCACTCTTTTTTGTCTTAACCCATCCCTTCCTCCCAATATTTTTTTATTTTTGTTTGGGGGGATATTTAGTATTGCTTAAAATGTTCTGATGTCATACAATTTTGTTTACAAAACCTGTCATGCAGCACAGAGATGAAGGCTAACCACTGCAGATGAAGCCATCATCCCTCCACAGGCTGCAGCACTGACATCCAGCATTTCAGGGTCTCAAGCTGTCGGTGCTACCTCCAAAACCCCTGCCCTACTGCCCCTTCCACATCAGGTACCTGTCACCTGGCAGCTGGTGCACTGGTATCTTTTAGGTATAGTATTAGTGGAGTTGGTGATTTTTTTCACCTACCAAGAGCTGACAGGGCTAGTAGAGGGTATTATGGAAAGAGGCCTCAGTGCCTGAATTGGCTGTGTTGAAAAGGTGCTTTGTCACATTGCCAAGACAATGCCACATCAAGCACTGATACAGGAAACTGAGACAGGAGACAGTGATGACAGTTCTGAGAGTGGGGACTAGATTCTCTCTGTTCTCAGACTTGACCTGGGCTCACCTCTGATGATCTCTACCTATCTCCAATCATGGCATTCGCAAGTATATTGTGTCCATCACCATCATTGTATGTCTTGCTTGTCATATATGTCTGCACCTGCTCCCTCGCCTTACCTTCCTACCCAAGCCTCCCATTCCTTTAGTACCTTCCCAAACATTCCTATCTCTTAAAATAAAAAAAAGTAAAAAAATGTGCACCTGTCCCACAAAAAATAATGACACATACATAGCTCTTCACTTCACCTGTATGTTTTCTTGACACATTTGATTTGCTATAACTGGCTGTACAACAACATTATTCTGCTCTTGTCACCTATCCTCCGTATGTTGACAGCCCAAAATTAGAAAATTCTGGCTACACTTCTACATTTATATTGTGAAGAAGTGAACAGGTGTGTTTTTCTTCCAATACCTTCCTGCAAATACTTTTCTTTTCACCATGTGTTCTCCCCTCTGTTTGCCCCCCCCCCCCCATTTCACCACTTCCCTATCAACTCCTTTTTCACATGTTCAATCTGGTCAAAAAGTAGAATCAAACAAAAAACACATAGACAGAAATGGCCTATAAGAAAGCCTTCTATTTTTGTTCTCTGCCTTTACATAGAGTTTGGTATCACGGACCAATGCCGAGAGATGGAAAATGTCTGTTCATGTTGTATAACCAAACCTAGTCAGTTGCCATCACCCACAGTAGTCCAGTTATTGTCATGCAAAGGTGCTTAAATGTGCTGCTCTATCAAAATACAGAGTAAAGGCAGAATAAAGGCAATAGACAGTTCTTTGACAAATGTATGTAATAAAGTGCAACTTTCTCTGTGGAATGTTGACACAGATCACCTATCTGAAGATTGCTTTTTGGCTATAGCATCAAAGGATCAATTCCATATATATGTTACATTATTTCTTACTCTGATGTTATACTTCTATGATATGTTTAATGACATATATCTTATCTTTTACTGAGTAACAATCTCTCATGAGCAGAGTTTGAATACTGTTGCAAAAAGGCATTTGCAAACACATCCATGCCCACAAGGAAGAGTTACTAAACTACCCTTATTCTACCCATGTCATCATTAGTTTCTGCTATCCTACAGCTTCTTCATGCCCACAGCCATCACTTACTGATACAGAGCATGGCTGACTAATACTGAAGAATAACACCTACATCTTCTCTTGGCTCCATAGGGCATCACTGTCCCTTTAAAGGTGCACCATTGACATGTGTGGAGTAGGATTTCCTTTGGTGGAGACTAGAGATAATGACCAAGTCTGTAAACCTAATTTTTCATCCTAACACATAATCAGCATTAGGTGAAACTATTGTTATAAGTGTCTTTCCTGTAAATGAGTTCCCAATGTATTTCTCTAATCCCCTTCTGTTTTATTACTTGTAGTGCTCACATTTGCACAAGGTCTGGCAATGAGCAACTGGAGTATGTGATGCTAAATGACATTTCAGATGTTATTACATAATGCAGTGAGTATTTTCCTTACACCTCAGTATACGCCCATTTAAACTGTAATTTCCCTTACAGCATGCCTCATATGTAGTAGGTATAAAAGATTATTTTGTTAGATATTACATTTACATTTTTTCCAGGCAACATAATAATCACAGTCTGATACTCTTTGTAAAATGATCTACATAAATGAATCAAGACCTGTTTCAACTCTGATTTTTCATTTAGTTCAGAGAGTTTACACCTTGTGCCACAGAGAAAGATAGGTTGATGGGTGGATTTTCTCCACTAAGGAGTGTCCAGAGTGCTGATGGCCTCACATCATCAGTAAGCCAGTTTGTGTTACAGAAGTAAATGAAATTTTTCACTGTTTTCTTCAGCAGAGAACTCTGTTTCCTCATAGTGTACCATCACGCAAATGGGGAAGACAAACAACAATTCATTTATGTTTTGAGTTTTTGAGCACACAGTGAAAGGTATAACAAAACATACAGAGTATATGTCTGCAACATGTGAAGATAAAACTGATCAGTTGTAAATGTACTCAGAATCACAACATTTCTTCTGATTCTTATCTATGCAAAGCTTACCAAGGAGCACCACTGAATACCACTAAAGACTTATACTTCACAGTCCAAGCTCAACACATCAAAGTATAATCATGCATGCACTAACACTTTGCCAACATACCCACAAATAGGCTTCTCTGCATTGCACTTTAGGAAGACATTTGGAACAGAAGTAAGTATTGCTACTGGATTATATTACTTCCTTACATGGAAACTACTTAATGTACTCATATGAAATGCAGTGAACTGTGTGGTTAATTGACCATTTCATTCTGGACAGCTGATTCTGCACTGCATCAGTGAGACTTACAGATGATATACAACCACATACAGCCTTGATACACATAAATCATTTGTTATTCCTCCTGTACTGGAAAATTAAGTATTGCTAGGTACTGACAGTCCACACTGACTATATATGAGCACTTACCATTACTAATATCAGTATCATTCATTAAGGCTTATATAACATCATTACAACCTGATGATCCATGAATGATTCACAAGTGTGTGTGTGATTTCTACACAATGCAGGTATGTGTCATTCACAGTTTTGCAGTATACATTAACACCAGCATAGCTGACATAAGTCAGCAGTAGGTATGCATTATTGATCATACCATTGACCTTACGCCATCACATCAACAAATATGGATCTGCACAAAACCTTCAGTATCACAATATCTTTTCTGACAGAGATTGAGATGTTAATCCTATCTACACAGCACTATCAGAGTGTAAAGTCAAATTTCTACAGTGGCACTTGTATTAAGTACTGTGTCCTTCAGATTGTATCAATAGATAGGTAGAGGGTTCCAATCCCATAGTAGTCAACTTTGTGTGCGTGTGTGTGTGTGTGTGTGTGTGTGTGTGTGTGTGTGTGTGTGTGTGTGTGTGTGTGTGTGTGTGTGTGTGTGTGTGTGTGGGGGGGTGTGTCTGTAAATATGATCTTAACTACTGCTGTCCACCATAGAGTAGTAGCCTGGAATTAATTTTAAACTGTGGGGTGAGTCCACATCAATGTCAGACCCTTCTGCCAACATCATCTTCTTTGTAACACCACACTAATGTCATCCTATATAAAGTGCACTCTAATAGTATAAATGTCTAACTTCTGCAGTGGTGCTTGTGCTAAGTACTGTGTCCCTTAGGTAGGTAGGGGTTCTAATCTCACAGCAGTCAATGTGTGTGTATGGAGTTGTATAAATATGACCTTAACTTTTGCTGTCTACCATACAGTACTAACCTGTCCACCATACAGTAATAATAAATCACCAACCAATGCAACATAAACCCAACCAAACTAAACAAATAAATCCACAAGTTGCTCAGCAAGTACTTTGATTTTATTGAAAAGTCTGGTACCTCAGCTTTTCACCTTCTTAGGATATCAGACCAATACAAGTCTTGCTTATTTATACTGGAAGGACCTGCTTAGTTATTCAATTACTTATACTCAATTAATTAACCATATATTTATTCAATTAAATACTTTACTCATACAATAATTTTAAATATATCCTACATATTTACTAACTCAGACATATTATTATCCTATTAAATATCTTATATTTAAATACATCAATTAATGTCTTAATTTAAAACCCTAAGGTATAAGGTCCTATCATTTAAAATAGTCTTCATTTACAGTTCCAACAATTTGTTTAAAAAATCACCACCCCCAGGTAAAAAATAGCTGTGCCAGCACACCAAAAAATAATTTGGAGACTAACAATGTCATAATACAAAGTGCTTTGCCACTGAACTTTTTATATTTTTATTCCTGATTTCACCCAAATGCTCCAGAATTCAGACTTTTACTTTCCTCTTGGTTTTTCTGACATACCACGCCATCCAAAAATATATAACCCCCATGGACTCACAATTACATTTTCCATTAGAAACAAATTTTCTCCCATTTATTTTTGTCCC